>NW_011494638.1:2145030-2170646 GCF_000754665.1 Bison bison bison | reverse complement strand
AAGAGGAGAGTGAAGGAGTTGGCTTAAAGCTCAACATTCAGAAAACGAAGATTATGGTATCCGGTCCCATCACTTCAAGGCAAATAGATGGGGAAACAGTGGAAACAGTGTCAGACTTTATTTTTTGGGGCTCCAAAATCACTGCAGATGGTGACTACAGCCATGAAATTAAAAGACGCTTACTCCTTGGAAGGAAAGTTATGAGCAACCTAGATAGCATATTCAAAAGCAGAGACATTACATTGCCAACAAAGGGCCGTCTAGTCAAGGCTATGGTTTTTCCTGTGGTCATGTATGGATGTCAGAGTTGGACTATAAAGAAAGCTGAGCACCGAAGAATTGATGCTTTTGAACTGTGGTGTTGGAGAAGATTCTTGAGAGTCCCTTGGACTGCAAGGAGATCCAACCAGTCCATCCTAAAGGAGATCAATCCTGGAAGGATTGATCATTTATTGTTCATTGGAAGGACTGATGTTGACGCTGAAACTCTACTACTTTGGCCACCTGATGTGAAGAACTGACTCATTTGAAAATACCCTGATGCTGGGATAGATTGAGGGTGGGAGGAGAAGGGGACAACAGAGGATGAGATGATTGGATGGCATCACCAACTCAATGGACATGGATTTGGGTGGACTCCAGGAGTTGGTGATGGACAGGGAGGCCTGGCGTGCTGCGGTTCATGGGGTCACAAAGAGTAGACACGACTGAGTGACTGAACTGAACTGAAATCATAAGGTGAACAATAGTTAACTCATTCTTCAGATTAAATGAAATAATACATAAAGTATGTGGTAGGAAACAGATGTCAGTAACCGCTGACTTTCTTCCTTGCTTGTGAGGCCAAGAAAAGGGAAAGGTTTTTATAGAAGATTGAAGACTATTCCTCCTCCTACCTGTATGACTCCTCCTTATCTACAGAAAATCAGGTCCAAGTGCCACAGAATCCCCAGCGGAAAGGTACACCTCACGAGGGCTCAAAACATGATCAGACTTCACGGTGTACCATGTGTGATTTTAAATCATCTATGATTGTCTTGGAAAAAATCATTCTTTTCTGTTGAAATATCTCTGTGATACAAGACTTGTGGCAAGAAGATAGTTGTAGTTTCAAAAAACTGTTTGAAGCAAACTTGGCAAAACATCAAGCCATATGTAATTTTCAACAGAAGCATCACAGAATTTAGTCAAGGTTGTGATGCCCAGGATTATTTTTATGCAGAAAGTAATAAATTTGAAAAATAAAGTCTCCTTAGGAAATATGTACAGCACTTCAGTATTCATAGACACACTTGAGATGCTATTCATGTCTGTCCACATGGACTGCACCAACGGATGACTACCAATGACCACAATCAAAAGGAGATGGTAAAAGGGCCTAAAAGGCCATAGGCTGCTAATTATAGAATCTCAGCATAGAAAGCTGAGATCTCATAGCCTCCGCATCTAGCTCTTATTTCCATGCCTTTCTGATGTTCATTCTGCAGCTGCTTAAACACTTCCAACCTAATGGAGAACTTGCTCTTTCCCATGATGGCCTTTGTCTTATTGAGAAATGAAACAGTGACAAGATCAGCTTCCTTAGGGCTGCTTCCTATTCTCCCTTAGGCTGGTCTCTGCAGAGCAACTCTAATGTGCAAGCATCCATATATGTATGCATGTATAGCATATCCCCTTGTGTGCCTAGCATCATTTAAGATGTGATAGATAATAGAGAATAAATCTAGCATCTTCTTTTTAACATGTTGTCACCTTAATGGCAAAACCCATGCATTGTGGTTTAGCTTAGAATTTGTAAAACAGACATAATGCCCCGTGTACAAAGGCCTCTCAAAAACTATTATTCACTAATAATATAACTTGCCCTCATTGCTGCTGCTGCTGCTGCTAAGTCGCTTCAGTCATGTCTGACCCTGTATGGGATCTAAAATGAAAAGAGAAAGCAATTCGTTTCTGACAATTCTACTGCTACTGCTAAGTCACTTCAGTCGTGTCCGACTCTGTGTGACCCCACAGACGGCAGGCCACCAGGCTCCCCTGTCCCTGGGATTCTCCAGGCAAGAACACTGGAGTGGGTTGCCATTTCCTTCTCCAATGCATGAAAGTGAAAAGTGAAAGTGAAGTCGCTCAGTCGTGTCCGACTCTTAGCGACCCCATAGACTACAGCCTATCAGGCTCCTCCATCCATGGGATTTTCCAGGCAAGAGTACTGGAGTGGGGTGCCACTGCCTTCTCCATCTGACAATTCTAGCGCACCTTAAAGAAATTCAGTGACTACTACAGTTAGAGCAATTCATGGATTCACTCATGGTACATGTAGCTTACGTTTTAGCTTATGTTTGGAAAAGGAAATTTTACATTTAGTATGGTCTGCCTGCAATAATTAGAAGAGCAAACCCCTTGTCTCCTTATAACTATGAGGTGATGACAAACCTTTCTCCTTCAACAGCTATCAAGACTATTTTTATAAAAAGCCAGATAGTAAACATCAGGCTTTACCAGCCATACAGTCTCTGTTGCAATTACACAACTCTGCCATTGTAGAGTGAAAGCAGTCATGGACAATACATAAACAAATGGCCCAGGGCATTGGGCCCTGAGCTCCAAATAAAACCTTGTTTACAAAAGCAGGTGGTTGCCTGGATTTAGCCCCTCAACACAGCATGGTTGGGGGTCGGGGGAGAACAGTGGCCTAGGAGTCAGGGGAAGGGAGTTCTAGCTGTGCTTCATACTCTAGCTAGCTATCTGTATGATGGCAAGCAATCCATTCCCAACTTTGGGCTTGAGTCTTCATCTCTAATAGGAATTTTTATAGGTTTTAACTGCACTGTAATTTCAAAATATCTGAGTCATTTCTAAAACTTTTTCAAGCAGTTGAGGCTATTGAATTACCCATGTTGCACTGCAGCAACATTCAGAAGAGTTTATCAAGGCTTTCCTTAAGACTGAAGAAAGGATTCCTAAAGGGCCCTCCAGAAATTCAGTCACCTATATAGAAGTCAAGGAGGGACAGAAACTTTCCTTCCTTTGGAAAGTGATGGAAACTGCCTTTTGCAGCCTCTCAAACTCCAATCTAGAGTTACCATATAAGCAAGTATAAATTATTTCTTGTTTTCTCTGAAATTTACATTTAACTGGACCTCCTGCATTTCATCTGATAATACTTTTACAAGTGTATTTTCACATGTATTGATTCCACGTGATTCATAGCACTCTACCTGTTGGGCACAGGGAGCCTTATCTTCATTCTAATCCAGGAAAAGCTGAGGCCCAAGGACTTGAGAATTATCCAAAAGCTGAGGATTAGTGACACATAAGTCTAAACATCCCCTACTAACTCCAGACAGATAAAAGCAATTCATTATGGACTTACTATCTACTTCACATCATCGACACTCATATTTATCTGTCAAAAGTATAAACCTTCCATTCCCTTTTAGTTTTGTCTACGCAGTGCCAACACTTACAGCTATTTCCTAAAACAGTATTCAAACACAGAATCACTGGGACAACCTTTACAACTGTAACAGTATGACTTATAGGCTGAAACAAAGAATTCTCCTTCTCTAGGAGAAAGGGCCTTTTTAAAAATCAGTTGAAGAAAATCAAATATTTCAACAATTTTTCAATATAAGACATTAATTAACTCTGACAATAGAGAATCCAAAATTAGGTAGGAGAATGAGTAACCCTAAAAGACAATTGAATAGATACATTTGTTCTCTCAGAAGTTAAGTAAATGATTAAAAGGCAATTTAAATACGGCATTGATCTAAATATTCATTAATGTTATGTAGATACTCCAGTTTTCCTTGAGATAAAAGTAATTACTTGAGACAACATCATTTTAAGGAATACTCAACCTCAATTAAGAAAATAGTCATCAAATTAAACTGAACAGAGTATGGGGAAGAACTACTCTTAATTATCTTAGAAAGTCATTTACCTTGAGAGCTATCAGCATTAGACAGGACTATAAGCTAAAAGATTGTCAAAGCAAGCAAGCCTGAGATGGAGTGAGTATGGTAATGCCTTGAATGAGCATGGCAAAACCTATCCTAGGTAGGTCTGAAACAACCAAATGCAAATGTCTGTATTTCTCTTCAACATTAATGTCTAGATGCCAGTGATCAGAAAGACAATTCTTGAGAGAAGCTCTGTTTTTTAGAATACTGTGCCAGAAAAAATTCGGTGGCCATCCCAATCCTACCTTGCCAGGACTTCTCTCTATTCCTTAATTTCAAGGACTGAAACACCCCTAACTGACCCTATTTCTGGTTTCCACTTCTCAGAGGAAAGAAATGCTCTGTCAGTTTGGTCATTAACTTCCTGGATAGGTCACCTGTATGTCCAGAGTGTGATCTCTCGGCATCACAAACCTCCCTCTGCAGGTCTCAGTTTCCTCAAGCGAGAAACTCTGAGGATTCCTCCAGCTACCTTGCGTCAGGGCTGAGTGCCAGAAGTTGAATGAAATCCCTGGCTCTTAGAACTTCTCTCCATGTCTATTTAACATAAATGTGCAGACACACTGAATTTAAACATAAACTTTCAAACACTGAAAAAAAAAAAAGTTTGAAAACAGTGGAGACAAGATGGGTTTGCTCTAAAGTCTCAGACAGTAAAGAATCTGCCTGCAATGCAGGAGACCTGGGTTCAATTCATGGGTCAGGAAGATACCCTAGAGAAGGGAATGGCAACCCACCTCAGTATTCTTGCCTGGTGCATTCCATGGACAGAGGAACCTGGTGGGCTACACTCCATGGCATTGCAAAGAATCAGAAATGACTGAGTGACTAACACTTTCACTTTTCAAACAAATATAAGTCCCAACTCTACTGGAAAATTTTTAAATGATGACCCATATTCACTGGAGAAATCAGTCTTTAGGTAACAGGAAAGAAATTAATCTTTATCCAGTATCTATTTTGTATTAAGCTGTTGACCATCATGATACATTCAGGAAAAGCCTTAGACCTAGCCTTAATGAATCTACAACTGCTTACTTATTAAATTAGACGATCTATCTTTTATTGACACTGACCATAAAAGTGAATTAAATTATTCCCAGAAGTTTCTCTGGGCTTGACTTTGGTAACTGGTTTAAATATACTTTGGCCTTTTTAATTTTTTTATTTAACAGTGGCTCAAATACTGTGAAAGCCAGAATTAGAGATAAGGTAATCAGATCTCCAGAACTTTACCTGGATGTTCATGCAAATAGTAAAAAATTTGTTGGTATAGTTAATTAATCACAGAAGAAAATAATTAAATTCAAACTGTGCTTGTTGTTCCCCATGAGACAGTATTATAATCACTTAATATTACCTCCTTTATTGGAAGTTAATAAGTCATTTAGTGACAGGAGGTAGAGGGAGGCTAGATATTCACCAATAGCATTACCTATCTCTGTCTGCAGAAGAGTACACTTCCCAGGTCACTTGCAGTTATATTGGGAGCTAGGACTAGCTCTGGCTGATGCAATGGCCTGGTCCCTAAAAGCTTCTGTGAGGTTCCTGGATTCTCTCCCACTAACTGGAAATTGTAAAGTCACCCTAAAAGAGGTGTCTAGACATGTGCCTTCCTACTTGGAACACAGCCTCTTAATCTTCATTGAGCTGTCCTGTGAACAAGGGGTGAATCATATTAAGCCATGAGATTTTGTTGCTGTTTAATACAGCAACCAGCATTATCCCAACATTTTCCCAGGAAAAGGAATTTGAGTCTGAAAGTGGTGTAAGACATTGTTACAGCCACCAGCTGGGTGAGGTTGCAGCATGGACATCCATTTAGCCTACAGACCTATTTTGATGGCTTTCATAGTTTGCAGTTTTGTGTTATTTTTAATTTATGTCAGTTCATATACAAATCTGGTTTTTGGTATTTCTCAAAAGAAATTTTCGGAAGATGTGGGCCAGGCATGTACACTGTCTGACTCTTTGTGACCCCATGAACTGCAGCATGCCAGGCCTCCCTGTCCATCACCAACTCCCGGAATTCACCCAAATCCATGTCCATCGAGTCGGTGATGCCATCCAAGCATCTCATCCTCTGTTTTCCCCTTCTCCTCCTGCCCTCAATCTTTCCCAGCATCAGGGTCTTTTCAGATGAGTCAGCTCTTCACATCAGGTGGCCAAAGTAGTAGAGTTTCAGCTTTAACATCAGTCCTTCCAATGAACACTCAGGATTGATCTCCTTTAGGATGGACTGGTTGGATCTCCTTGCAGCCAAGGGACTTTCAAGAGACTTCTCCAACACCACAGTTCAAAAGCATCAATTCTTTGGCGCTCAGCCTTCTTCACAGTCCAACTCTCACATCCATATATGACCACAGGAAAAACCATAGCCTTGACTAGACAGACCTTTGTTGGCAAAGTAATGTCTCTGCTTTTGAATATGCTATCTAGGATTGGTCATAACTTACCTTCCAAGGAGTAAGTGTCTTTTAATTTCATGGCTGCAATCACCATCTGCAGTGATTTTGGAACCCCAAAAAATAAAGTCTGACACTGTTTCCACTGTTTCTCCATCTATTTCTCATAAGTGATGGGACCAGATGCCATGATCTTAGTTTTCTGAATCTTGAGTTTTAAGCCAACTTTTTCACTCTCCTCTTTCACTTTCATCAAGTTCTTCTTCACTTTCTGCCATAAGGGTGGTGTCATCTGCATATCTGAGGTTATTGATATTTCTCCCAGCAATCTTGATGCCAGCTTGCATTTCATCCAGCCCAGTGTTTCTCATGATGTACTCTGCATAGAAGTTAAATAAGCAGGGTGACAATATACAGCCTTGCTGTATTCCTTTTCCTATTTGGAACCAGTCTGTCATTCCATGTCCAGTTCTAACTGTTGCTTCCTGACCAGCACACAGGTTTCTCAAGAGGCAGGTCAGGTGGTCTAGAATTTCCCACAGTTTATTGTGATCCACACAGTCAAAGGCTTTGGCATAGTCAAAATTATTATTAGTCAGCTAGAAATCCCTGCAGAATGATTTTGTTTGTTTATATATTCCACTTCTCAATATTGTCATCTCTCTTCAATTTTGATAACTAAATTCAAAGCTTTCTTCATTGAAAGCTTTCTCACCTAGTGATGGTCAACAACAGCAAATTAAAACCTCTAAGCTTTTGGCAGTTGCATCCAAAGAGATGGGAACTCTCCAATTAAAGCCTGTTTCCCGAAAGTAAATTAAACAGTACCTTGAGTGGTTCCTGTTTAACTGCTCTTAACAAGATTTTTAGGTGTTGGTTCCCACTGACAGATTGAGTGCAGAGGAGCAAGAAGCACAGGAAATGGGGGGAGGGAAGTGACAGATGTGAGTAAATATGTATTGGGAAGATTTCCGTTTAATTCTTCTGAATGAGCTCCTGGCTTGTGTTAGCATCATCTCTTGGGAAATCAGCCACATTGCATTTGTTTCACTGCTCCTATCTGCAGTGAAAAGGAACATACTGAATGGAATAGTGCAGTCTCACTATGAATTTATTCTCTGCTGATCGTAATGAAGGAGAGCATAATGGAAATTTAAGACACTGACCTGCCAGACCCCTACCCTAAATGCTAATGTGAGATCTCTTCATACCCTCTTCTATTTTCTCAAGTTTCAAGGATGTGATCCTTGCTGCATTATCTTCTTAGCAACAAACTGGCCACATTTAGATAAAGTCTGTAGAGCTATTTGGTTGACCAAAAAGTCCATTCAGATTTTTCTATAGCATCTACAGAAAAACTCAAATGAACTTTTTAGCCAATCCAATATCCATAGTCAGAAATAACAAATAAAATCATGGCAAGATCTTGGAACCATGGATCTCTCTGTCACCATGAACTGGCCCTATGACCTTGAGGTAGTGTCTCCAAATAATTCTCTGTACCTCACCTTTGTAGGCAAAGCTTCTTTCATGAGAACAATTTTGCCAAAAAGTGCACACAAAAACCATATAATTTAAGAATACAAAGGAAGGAAAGAAAATTTAAGGAAGAAAGATGCTGAGAAGTTAGACATAAAAAGCAACTGATTCTTATCCATCCAGTAACTTTTGCACTTGACTATGAGTCAGATCTCAGAAATTCATGGGTGGCCAGGTGCTCACAGCCCCAGGTCATTCCAAGGTTGAGGTGGGATGTCATCAGAGGAGAAGGAGTGAAAATTGACATCCTCACGATAGCTCAGTTGGTAAAGAATCTGCCTGAATACAGAGGACCCTGGTTCAATTCCTGAGTCAGGAAGATCTGCTGAAGAAGGGATAGGCTACCCGCTCTAGTATTCTTGGGCTTCCCTTATGGCTCAACTGGTAGAGAATCCTCCTGCAATAGGGGAGACCTGGGTTCAATGCCTAAGTTGGGAAGATCCCCTAGAGAAGGGAAAGGCTACCCACTCCAGTATTCTGGCCTGGAGAATTCCATGGACTGTATAGTCCATGGGGTCGCAAAGAGTTGGACATGACTGAGCAACTTTCACTTTCACTTTCATACACCCCCAGAGCCAGTGGGAATTGGTATAATCATTGTGGAAAACAATCTAGCATCATATCTAGAGAGTCATTAAAGTGCTCATACCTGCTGGCTCATGCTCACTTCTGGGAGTTTATTCCAAGACAATAATCAAAAAGAAATAAAATTTATTCATGTAGGTGTCATGAGAGTATTATTTTCAAATGGTGAAAATTTGGAACTGTATAGAACAGAGGTTGGTGATCTTTTTCTATAAAGGGCTGGATGGTATTTTTGTGTGTGTTTGTGAACTATGCAGTATCTGCCTCTCATATTTAACTTCTCCTTGGACAAAGTTGTGAATACATGGGTGTAGCTGGGTTCCAATAAAACATTACTTATGAAAATTTTAACAAAAAAAGAAATTCATGGGTGGAAACAGTGATTTTTCTATCCATAAAACTCCTCTTGTCCTTTGTTCATCAAAAAATTCCTTATTTCCAAGTAGCAGTACAATTATTTGCATACTGCCCCCACCCTGCGCCATGACAGCCACTTTAGGGCAGCCTTTGTGTTTCTCATCTTGGGATCCCCCTACATTATCTGTGTGGATCCAGTCTCACCTTTATGCTCACAAACACAAAATGTTTGTGCATTTAATGGAAGCACAGCATTTCTTCCACACTCAATACAAAGAATGGTCATCTTTTGAAGGTCAAGTTACTCTTGTAGCATTTCCTGAGTACCTAAAATTCATTCATCACAGAATCCCCTTTCAAGGTTTTTGTTCCAATATGCCATAGTCAAAAAAATACTAGTATGCTTTCTTACACTCCTATCTCCTGAACCCAGGAAGTTGAAAATGAGTGAGGGAGAAGTAGAAATGTTAAAAGAAAGAAAAAGAAAAAAAACAAAACAAAACAAAGAAGCATGACAGCTATCCTTGACTGATTACCAACAACTTCTATGAGGAATCTAAAATAAAAGTGCAGAGGATGAGATGGCTGAATGGTTGGATGGCATCACCGACTCAATGGACATGAGTTTGAGTAAACTCCGGGAGTTGGTGATGGACACGGAGGCCTGGCGTCCTGCAGTCCATGGGGTCGCAAACAGTGAGACACAACTGAGCGACTGAACTGAACTGAACTGAAAATAAAAGTGAGAAACAGGTAGCATTGCTTTGGCTTCTATCTTTAGTACCTCTTTCATCCTCCTTGGTGCCCTGAGAAAACTCACTAAGGCCCTTTCTGCCTGTATCTTTACCCATCACTCACCCCTCCCCACTATAAAGTCCCACAGCTCCTATTCAACTTCGTGTATGTCTGGCTTTGAAATTACCCTTCCCCTAAATCAAAACTCTTATTTTCTCTAGGCATCTCAACCAGGTCAGAATGAAAGCTAATTAAGCTAGTTCATATTAAGTTTATGACAAATCATCAGCCCACACACTCTTTAACCTACTCAGGAATATTTTCTTGTTAACTCAAGCTGGTGAAATTTCAGTCAGTGTGGAAGAGAGATATCCTCTGTCTTCCAGGAGAGAGAAAACCAAAAACCACAGATTTTCTCTTCATCCATCCCTACCAAGATTCCCAGGGCCTATCCCTGATGGAAAGCATGGGCTTTTCTCTCCCCTCTCAACATCTTCCTGAAGCAAAACCAATGAATCTTCCTAATTACAATTCTGTCTCTTGGCGAGAGGAATTGGGATGGAACAACTGGGTTGCCAGCTTTACTCCAAGCTATAGAAGGACCTCCTTGTCTCAGGTCTCAGTATTTGTAACCAATCATATAAAGTATTATGGTTCTTGAAATTTATGGTGGATCAGAATTAACTGAAGGGCTTGTTAAACTCAACTGCTAGGCTCTATGTGCAAAGTTTCTAATTCAGTATATTTGGGTGGGGCCAACATTTTTCATTTCTAACAAGCTCCTTGGCCATGCTGATGCTGCTGGCCCAAGGAACCATGTTAAGTACCACCTTGTAGTAAACTTCCCTTTCATATGGAAGATAAAGCACATTTCAGAAGGAGGAAGGGGACACGCAATAGCACAGAGGTGTGAAAGAGCATCTCACGTGCAGTAACAAGGGCATTTTTCTTTCCCTAGAGATTGAATTTTATGGAAAGTAGGAGAAGGAAAATGAAGTGGCAGAAATTTAGGGATGAAGTGAAGAACCATAACAGTTTAGAATGTGTTGCTCAGGTCACCTTCTTCAGGAAACTGTAACCTCTAAATTGTTAGGAGAGTAACAGAGAATGGGAATTGTTAAAAGATGTATGTAATCACCTTGAGTCATTCCCCATCTTGGCATAAACTAAGAATCCAGTTGTCAGTATGTTACAGAGGAGGCCTAAATTATAAGATGTATTTTTAATATTTATAAACATCAATAACCCTGATTTAACTGATATACCTGTGGTAAGAGGACAGGGTGAGAAGATCTCTGCCTCATTCACTTCCCACTCCCTTCTCCTTCTTTCCTCCTTGACACTTCCTGCCTCTAAATCATTCTAGGAACTTAATTTGGTCTGTATTGATACTGAGCAGGGGCTTCCCAGGTGGCTCAGTGGTAAAGACTCCATCTGCCAATGCAGGAGACACAGGTTCAATCCCTGGGTTGGGAAGATCCCCTGGAGAAGGAAATTGCAACCCACTTCAGTATTCTTGCCTGGGAAATTCCATGGACAGAAGAGCAAGATGGGCTACAGTCCACGCAATTGCAAAAAAGTCAGACACGACTTAGCAACTAAACAACAACATTGATACTGAGCATGGCCATTGAGTTTGAAAAGATATTGTGGAACCAGATTTTCCTCTTCTATGTTCTCTTGTCCCCATGTTGGGGTACTCATACCTTCTTCTCTTCACCATCTTTCTCCCTTTTTTCTATCCCCGTTTGGCATACCCAAGGGATTTCTGCATTATATTCCTAACAAGAGAGGTAAGATTTTAAGATCTGGCCTTGGACATAAGGATTATCTACTTCCTCAGAGACCTTTAGGGTTGTCTTTGTTGTCCAACCCAACTTTAACAGAGAGAAATATGGCATTAAGAGAGATGAAGATTGTCCAGTTAATTAGCGGGAAAAACCTCTGATCCAGGGCAAAAGGTAGGCAAGCTTCCAAGAGCAGAAAGGTAGTGTTTCTTCTGTTTGTGCAACCAAAGTATACCGAGTAGAGTTGATGTGTCTTCCAAGAACCTGAATTCTAAGGAGACAATCATTGTTCACCACCTTAGATTGTGTTCTTCCAGAATCAGAGCCTGAAGTAGGATGTAAGTGCAAGCAGTTTACCTGGGAGGCAATGTTAACAAGCAACAGTAGAGAATTGGGAAGTGAGAGAGGTCAAGGAAGAAAGCCAACACAGAAAAGCTAACTTCAAAAGGAGCTGGAGCTTATTACTGTTGAGCATAGAAAGTGGTATAGAACACACTTCAGAACTGGCCCATGTAAGTTCAAGGAAGCTGGGGCTATGTCTACCATCTCCCTCTGCTGCTGCTGCTGCTAAGTCACTTCAGTCATGTCCGACTCTGTGCGACCCCATAGACGGCAGCCAACCAGGCTCCCCTGTCCCTGGGATTCTCCAGGCAAGAACACTGGAGTGGGTTGCCATTTCCTTCTCCAATGCATGAAAGTGAAAAATGAAAGTCAAGTCACTCAGTCGTGTCCGACTCTTAGCAACCCCATGGACTGCAGCCTACCAGGCTTCTCTGCCCATGGGATTTTCCAGGCACGAGTACTGGAGTGGGGTGCCATTGTCTTCTCCAACCATCTCCCTCTAGCTGTAAGTTAATTGCTCCTCTAAGATGTGAACACCCTGTCTCCAGATGGTTCATGCATGCTCCTGCAGTCAAGGAAATCATACAGAGACTAACAGATGCTAGTGGAGAACATCCAACAGATGTGGGGAGAGCACCCATAACTTTCCTATGATAACTTGGGGGAGTTCTCCTCTTCCATCATTCTGTTGTCCTAAAATTCCTTGTTGTAAAGCATGAAGTATAACCATCCCAGACTATAGACAATACTACAAAGGTAGAGTAATCAAAATGGCATGGTATTGGCACAAAAACAGACATATGGAACAATGGAAAAGTAAAGAACCCAGAATAAACCCACATACCTGTGGTCAATTAATCTTTGACGAGGATATGCAAGGGAAGGATATGCAAGGAATCAAGGATATGCAATGGGAAGTTCTCTTCAGCAAGTAGTGTTGGGAAAGCTGGACAGCCACATGTAAATCAATAAAGTTACAATGCACCCTCATACCACATACAAAAATAAATTGAAAATGGCTTAAAGACTTAAACATAAGACATGGCACCATAAAATTCCTAGAAGAGAACATATGCAAAACATTATATGATATACATTTTATCAATGTTTCCTGAGGTCAGTCTCCCAAGGCAATAGAAATAAAAGTATAAATACAGAAATGAGACCTAATGAAACTTCCAAGCTTTTGCACAGCAAAGGAAACCATAAACAAAATGAAAAGACAACCTATGGGATGGGAGAAGATATTTGCAAACAATGCAACTGACAAGGGATTAATTTCCAAAATATGCAAATGACTCATACAAGTCAACAATAACAAAAATAGACAACCTAGTAGAAAAATGGGCAGAAAAACTAAATAGACATTTTTCCAAAGAAAACATACAGACAGCCAATAGGCACATGAAAAGATGCTCAACATTGCTAATTATTAGAGAATTACAATTATTAAAGAAAACTATAATGAGGTATCATCTCACATCAGTCAGAATGGCCATCATTAAAAAGTCTACAGATAACAAATGCTAGAGAGGGTATGGAGAAAAGGGAACCCTCCTACACCATTGGTGGGAATGTAAGTTGATGCAGCCACTATTAAAAACAGTATGGAGGTTTATATGAAAACTAAAAAGAGAACTACCATATGAATCAGCAATCTTATTTCTGGGCATACAGCCAGACGAAACTGCAATTTAAAAAGATACATGCACCCCTACGTTCATTACAGCACTACTCACGATAGCCAAGACATGGAAACAACCTAAATGTTCAACAGATGAATGGATAAAGAAGATATAGTACATACACACCATGGAATACTACTCAGCCACAAAAAGAACAAAATAATGCCATTTGCAGCAACAGGGATGGAATGAGAGATTATCATACTAAGTGAAATAAGTCAGAAAGAGAAAGACAAATACTATATAATATCCATTTATACATGGAGTCTAAATATATGACACAAATGAATTTATCTATGAAAGAGAAACAGATTCATAGGCATAGAGAACACTTGTAGTTGCCAATGGGGAGAGGGGTTAGCTAGAGGTAGAGTGGAAGTTTGGAGTTGGCAGATGCAAACTATTATTATATTTTATTCTATACTATTATATATAGGATGGATAAACAAGGTCCTACTGTACAGCACAGGGAACTACATCCATTATCTTGTAATGAACTATAAGTGAAAAGAATATGAAAATGAATATAAATATATGCATAACTGAATCACATGCTGTATGGCAGAAATTAACACAATATTCTAAATCGACTACACTTCAATTAAAAAAATTCCTTGTTATTTATAAATTTTATTCATTGGAAGTGAAATAGATATTCCAGTTTCATGATTCAGTTTGTATTAGTGTCATTGTAACTCTGTTCCATTCTGTTATTTGACCATTAACATTTTCCTAGAAAACATACATAGGAATAAAATTATCCCCCAAACCAAATAACACCTATGCAAAGATGTCATAAAGCCATGAAAATTAATTCTATAAAACAACTCAGAGAAGTATGTTCAACACTTTTCAAATGCATATGACAGCAAGAAAGAAAAATCAAATACCTACATTTGCATTTTGTCTAGACATGGTTATATACTAAAATCTTCAGTTGATCAGTTTGAAGAACCAAGCAAATTTATCATCAATACAACAATAGTGCTGGCTTGTGTGTTCTGTAGCAGTGCATATCAAAATCAAAAGAAGAAATTTTAAAAAAAGAATCTCAAGAAATGCATTTCCCCAAGGTGAAAAATAACCAAAGTATAAACAAAAGGTCAGTTTGTTATAACTTTACTAGAGAAATTACTGAAAGAAGATAGGACAAAATATAACAATAAAATTGGTAAGGAACAACTCCCAAACAGCTAACTTAGTATTCAAGGAAACCAAAGTATACACAAGTGTGATCTTTCCATTTATATTTTGTTTATATACCACCAGTGAGTTGTTTTAACCATTATAAGTGATGTATGAGTATTTTGTTAAAATGAATTAATTACATGGTATCATGTCTTAATGAATTTAATCATATCAATTTGCCTCTGTAGACAAAGAATGACTTTTATAATGTAGCATGACCAAGCTCAACTCCTAAAATAATGTCTGTTAATCTACAACTACAAAACAAGAAAATAAATAAAGCAATCTAGCAACCTTGATCAAACAACACAGGCCACTCTTGGTTCAGACATCGCAATAGATTATCCAACTTGTTGGGTAGTGAACTTCATGGGCATTAAATAAAAACAATAATCAACTATGTAAAACTCAACTGAGTTTATGCCTAGCCTTCATTAAAAACCAACAATATAGAGTAATAACCAAACAAAAAATCTTGGTAAAAATCTCATTTGGACTCTCAACTAGATGGCAGGGTATTGAAGGAAAATACATATTTCAGGTAAATAATCGCTATTGTGATATGCCTTTATGTTGGCAAATAGCTGACTTAGTATATTGCAGAATATTGTAGAACTATATAGAAATATGTAGAAATATATATTGTAGAATATATTGTAGTATATTGTAGAACTGACAGAAAATGTAAAGTTATAAAGGAGTGAAAAAAGTATCAAATTCAGTTCACATGTTCAAATTTAAATTATAAACAATGGGTGATGCTTAATATGCCCCTTAATGATCCCAGCTTCTTGATTTTGCAAAAGTATAAGAACTTTTAAAATACAAAGTCTTAGATTCACCACATTTAAATATATTCACAAAATTACCTTTGAACAAAATTATGCAATTGATATTTAACAGAGTATGATCTTAATACAGGCATTTTAATAGGAAAATGCAAGACAAATCAGTCACGGTCAATGACATCAGGAGTTTACAGCCTAAGAAGAGACTAACAGGAGCAAAAGAGTAGATGGATACTCTGATGGACATATCTTTTGGATATGTGGAGATCTAGAGAATAGATTTGTCAAATCATAGGTGGGCGGGAAAACATATACCCCAGAAAGTTTTATTTAAAAAAAGAAGTGACTAACTATTGTTGAGCTAACTATTCATTGTGGGGTTTATTTTTACCTTTTTGTATCAATCAGTCCAATGTTCCTAGAATATAGTCCAGGTTAAGGATGACAAAGTTTAAGAGTCATTTGGATGTCAATGTTTCTTTTTATATATCCTTTTATTTGGACAGTAACCACTTCACTGAGCATCCTATTTCTATTACTAGATAACTATAAGATGAAATAAACAATTATGTTGAAGACATTGTCTTAGATGGTAAATGAAAGCAAACCAAAAAGAAAAAAGTGGGGGTAGGGGAGTGGTGAAGCACAATGTGTGCAATCTAAGAAGGGGGAAAAGACACCAAATAAACTTTAGCATGTAAAGAGCTATATACTGAAATTCAAGACAGAGTTTGATAAATAGAAAGGTATTCTTGGATAATATATCTCAATGCTATGAACATATCATGGTCATTTATCATTCAAATATGTTATAGTATATGTAATATATTAAAATCTCCATGAAAATATCAACAATATTTTTGAGTTCAACAAGTTGGATTTTTTCACGTGAAAAAAACAAACAAACAAACAAAAACCCAAAACAGAATAGAAAGCCAAAAAGAGAGAAACCATGGATTATGCAGCTATCTGGTTATCAGCAGATCTTTCCAGATACTGAAATATATATACCAAAGCCTCTATCATTGAAAGACTGTACTATAGCACAATGAATGGAGAGATGGAACAATGGGGGAAAAAAAAAAAAAAACAGAAAGTTCAGGGGAAGAAAAGCCCAAGTACATATAAAATTTTAATACAGATCTTCCTCATCTTACAATGGGATTATTGATCCTGACTACCCCATGGTAAACTGAAAATATATTTCCAGTTTGACGCAATATTAAATGCATCAAAAATGCATTTAATATATCACTCCTGCTGAACATCATAGCCTAGCCTGGCTACTTCAAACATGATCTGAACAGTTACATTAGCTTATAGTTGGGTAGAATCACTTAACACCCAAAATTTTATGAAGTGTTGAATGCCTCATGTCATATACTGAATACTGTATTTAAAATGAAAAGCAGAATGGTTGTGTGGGTATATGTGGTTAAAAGTCTATTGGTTGCTCACCCTCACAATTACATGGCTGCCTGGGAGCTGCAGCCTGCTACCACTGCCCAGCATGGTGAGAGAGTACAGCATATTGCTAGCCTAGGAAAAAATCAAAATTCAAAACTGGAGTTACAGTTTCTACTGAATGTGTATCACTTTTGAACCATCATAAAGTTGAAAACCTTTAAGTCAAACCATCATAAATTGGAGAACATCTGTATAGTATATAGGCATACCTCATTTTATTATGTTTTGTACTGTTGTACTTCATAGGATATGGCTTTTTTTTTTAATTGAAGATTTGTGGCAACACTAGGTTGAACAAGTCTAATCAGTGCCATTTTTACAACAGCATTTTCTCTCTTCATGTCTCTATGTCACATTTTGGTAAATCTAAAAATATGTCCAACTTTTTCACTCTTATTTCACTTGTTTTGGGGATCTGTGATCAGTAATCTTTGGTGTTACTATTGTAATGGTTTTAAGTCTCCATGAATTATGCCCATGTAAGACGGTGAAATTAATGCCTAAATGCTGTGGGTGTGTTCTTACTGCTTCACCAGCCAGCTATTCTTCCATCTCTCTCCCTCTCCCCTGGCCTCCCTATTCTGTAAGAAACAACAATATTGGAATTATACCAAATCATAATCCTACAATGGCCACTAAGTGTTCAAGTGAAAGGAAGAGTTCCACATCTCTCACTTACATCAAAAGTTAGAAATAATTAAACTTTGTTAAGTAGGCCAGTCCACAGCCAAGACAGGCTATAAGTCAGGCCTCTTGCCTCAAACAGCTACACTGTGAATGCAAGTGAAAAGTTCTTAAAGGAAACTGAAAGTACTACTTCTGTGAACACACAAATGATAAAACAGCCTTATTGCTGATACAGAGAAAGTTTTGGTAGTCTGGATAGAAGACCAAACCAGTGGCAACATTCCCTTAAGCCGTCGGGTAATACAGAGCAAGCCCTAATTCTTCAATTCTTTAAAGGCTGGAAGAGGTGAGAAAACTGCAGAAGAAAAGTTTAAAGCTAACAGAGGTTGGTTCATGAGGTTAAAGAAAAGAAGCCATCTCCATAACACCAAAGTGCAAGATGCAATAGCAATTATTGATACAGAAACTTCAGCAAGTTATCCAGAAGATCTACCTAAGCTCATCAATGAAGGTGGCTGCACTAAACAACAGATTTTCAGTGTAGATGAAACAGAACAGCCTTATGTTGGAAGAAGATGCCCTCTAAAACTTTCATAGCTGGACAGGCAAAGTCAACACTTGGCTTCAAAGAACAGAATGATTCTCTTGTTAGGAGCTAACCCAGTTGTTGATCAGAAGTTGAAATCAATGCTCATTTACCACTCTGAAAATCCTAGGACCCTTAAAAATTATTTTAAATCTACTATGCTGTGCTTTATAAATGGAATAACAAGGCCTGATTGACAGCGTATCTGTTTACAACATGATTTACTGAATATTGTAAGCCCATTGTTGAGACCCACTGCTCAGAAAAAAAGATCGCTTTAAAATATTATTGCTTATGAACAATGTACCTGGTCACCCAAGAGCTCTGATAGAGATGTACAGTGATGACTAATGTGATTTTCAAGCCTGCTAACATAACATCTATTCTGCAGTCCATGAATCAAGGAGTAATTTTGACTTTCAAATCATTCTTTAAGAAATATATTTTGTAAGACTATGGTTGCCATTAATTTCTTCTGATGGATCTCAGCAAAGTAAATTGAAAACCTCTGGAAAGGATTTACCACTCTAGATGCCATTAAGAATATTGTTATTCATGGGAAGAGGTCAAAATATTTACATTAACAGGAATTTAAAGGACGTTGATTCTAACCCACATGGATAACTTTAGGGGTTTAAAACTTCAGTAGAGGAAATAACTGCAGAGGTGATGGAAAGAGCAAGAAAACCAGAAATAGAAGCAGGGCCTGAAGATGTGACTGAATTGCACAGATCTCATGACAAAATCTGAAGGGATGAGTAGCTTTTTATAGATGAGCAAGGAAAATGGTTTCCTCAAGATGGAATCCACTCCTGATGAAGATACTGAGAAGACTGTTGAAATGACAACAAAGGATCTAGGATATTATACAGACTTAGTTGATAAAGCAGTAATAAGGCTTTAGAGGATTGATTCCAGTTTTGAAAGAAGTTCTACTATAAGTAAACTGCAATCAAATAGCATTACATGCTACTGAGAAGGCATTCATAAAAGAAAGAGTCAACTGATGTGGCAAACTTCATTTTTGTCTTATATTACGCAATTGCCACAGCCATCCCAGCCTTCAGCAACCATTACCCTGACCTGTCAGTAGCCATCAACACCAAGGCAAACCCTGCACCAGCAAAAAGCGTTATCACTCTCGCAGGTTCAGATGATGGTTAGCATATTTTAGCAATAAAGTTTTTTTCAATTCAGGGATGTACATCTTTTAGACATAATGCTATTGCAGACTTAATGGGTTAACTTTTATATGCACTGGGAAACCAAAAAACATATATGACTTCCTTTAGTGTGATATTCACTTTATTGCTGTGCTTTGGAACCAAACCCATAATATCTCAGAGGTATGTCAGTATTATAAAAGTGTCAACTCAATCCACTAGGTTAAAAAACAGACTTTTAAATAATTAGTACTGGGACACTGAATAGTGATTTGGAAAATGATAAAATTGGATTTATTCCTTAAACCACACACAAGAATAAATTCCAAATGAATCAAGGATATGAATAAAATAGGTGAAATCATAAAACTACTAGAAAAAATAGGCCCATTCCCTTAGAATCTGAGTATAAGGAATACCATTCTATGACTGAGATCCACATGCAATAAAAGATTAGTAAATGTGACCAAATAAGTATGAAATTTTGATATGGCAAAAATTCACAATAAGCAAAGACAAGTATAAAACTAGGAGAAAATATTTGCAACATAGTCACAGCTAAAGAAGTAACAATCAACATAAAAATATTTTAAAAGTTGAACACTTAACGCATTTTAATTTATTAACTGAAAACAACTAACAAAAATATATTAATAGTAGTTTACAGAAACAGATATATAAATAACTCTGTGAAAGAAAGATGCTTGATTTCATCCATAGCAAGAGAAAAGCAAACCAAAATTAATGAAAATATGTCATAACTATTGACTGACAAAAATATGTTTGACAGCATATGTTGGTGAGGCTCTGACAAAACAAGCTGCTCATATTCTACTGGTTTTTAAAAAATCACTGTTAAAATTATAACTACAAACTTGCATTCTCAATGATAAGGTCACATTTATCAACGGTAAGTTCCAATTGTTTTTACTACTGCTAAGTCACTTCAGTCATGTCCGACTCTGTGTGACCCCATAGATGGGAACCCACCCAGGCTCCCCTGTCCAGGGGATTCTCCAGGCAAGAACACTGGAGTGGGTTGCCATTTCCTTCTCCAATGCATGAAAGTGAAAAGTGAAAAGTGAAAGTGAAGTCGCTCAGTCTTATCCGACTTAACGACCCCATGGACTGCAGCCTACCAAACTCCTCCATCCATGGAATTTTCCAGGCAAGAGTACTGGAGTGGGGTGCCATTGCCTTCTCCACCAATTGTTTTTATTTGACTATAAAAAATGAAACTAACTGAAAATAAGAAAAAATATTCTGGCAATCATTTGAATCTAAGAGCTCCAATACCTAAAACCACACAACTCTTATAATACCAAGCCCCAACTCCACCATGCTAAATTAGAAGTAAAAGACCAAGTTTTTAAATATTGCAGTCTTCATAAATCTTACATACAATCCTCTTCACCACTGAGAGCACTGTACTCCCAGGACAGATAAGCTTCAGTTGGGATGAAGTACTAGAAACGTTCCATTACCAGAACCACGCCCAGCAACAGCCTCTGTGACAGATGGCATCAAATTATTCATATAAAGCCAGATGTTTGGTGTCCATGTGAGAACATTTATTCCATAGCCTCTCAGAATCTTCCCCCAGGTTAAAGCTCTCTGGGCATCACTGTCTCAACTCAGCTATGAAGGAGTTACAGTTAATGCCCCTGCCAATTAGAAAGAGTGCAGGGGAGTTTACACTGAAGCCCTGAGGAGCTTCATGGGACTCCAGTGAAAATGTTGAAAAAGAGCTCTCCCATGAAACTTTTCACCACAGCTTCTGATGACTGAGGAAGAGAATCTGTCCAATTTCTTCTCTGTCCTTATCCAAATTCCCTCAAAAATGACAGGCTAATTTCAGTGATCAGAAATAAAAGCCAAGTTAGAACTTAGTTCCTAAAATACAGTACAGTGCATTTTAAGGAGATAAAGGAAGAAAAAATAAACCACTAACAATAAAAATTAAATCTAAAATATAGGTGTATCTCTCTCTCTCATTTCTGAATGAGAAAAATCTTCTAAACTTAAAAAAACGAAGACATGATATAGGAAAATGTTAATATACTATCATAATATACACAATTTGTAGATATCAAAGATAGACGATTAAAGAGCAAATATTTAGTTAGAAAAATATTCACTCCAAATATAAGAAATCAATATCCCTACTATGTAAACCAATAAAAAAAAAAAACACTGAGAGCATAAAATTCTCAAATGCAAAACATAAACGCCAAACATAAAGGGAAATTTTCAACTTTCACAAGACCCAACTTCAAAATGCATATAAAGCATAAGCAAAGTGTCCTTTATTCACTCATCAATGTGTTATTATATTGAAAAGGTGTAATATAATAATAGATAATGTTACATAGTGCTTATCATGTTCAAGTCACTCATCTAAGTGCTTTACCTGCATTAAGTAATTTAATCTTTCCCACAGCCCTGTTTGGTAAGCAACATTATTTGCAACATTCCCATTTAACAGATAAGGAAAGTGAGGCACAGGTAAGTGAAATAACTTGTCCAAAATCACATAATTCATAAGTCAGAGAAGTGGTTTCAATCCAAACCAGTTTGTCTCCAGAAACCTGCTCTTAATTACTGTCTCCAGATACCTGCTTTTAACCACTGTACTATCCTGCCTCAGATTGATGGAAAGGAGGTGGTGATTCAGGCATATTCATTCATTACTGAGTAGAGGCATTTGGGGACAGAAATAAAGAAAACTTTCTATGTTCATATCAAGAGTCTTGATAATTTTTAGCTTTTGTCTAATATTTTGACTTCTAGGAATCCATTCTGAAGAAATTATATTTAAAATGAAACAGACTTATGCACAGAGAAGCTCATGCCAGCATTATTTATAATTGCCAAGAGAAAACAGGGAAGAAATGCCAAACATTATAAGAATGTTTAATTATAATTTATAGAGATGTTAGAATTTCTGGCAGCCAATAAAAATGACATTTATTATGGGTTTTCATCATATGGGAAATATTTATGATAAGCAAAATGCAGAACAGAAAAGTTTATATATACTATTTTATTTATATTCAAAAATAGGAAAATTTACTTATTCAAATAAGTAAGCAAAACAAAGTTTCCTGTTGTGATAGAGCTAACTTCCCAGTGGAAAGGCAAACAATAAACATGATAAATAAATGAATTATTCAGTGAATTAGAGTAAGTACAACTGAAAAACAGGGAAATGCAGTATGACGGGAATTGGGAATTCTGAGTTCCTACATGCAGGTAGCAAAACTAAAAAGAGGAAAGCCTCAGTGAGACAGTAAAATTTGAGCAAAGACTTAGAGGCGGAGGAGGATTTAGCCATGTGAATACCTGAGGGAAGAGCACTTCAGGCTGAGATAATAGCTACAGTGAAGTCTTGGTAGCACATGCTGTTGGTACCCTACCCGTAGTCTGGGTGTGTACCTCACACATTTGGAGACAGAATACTGCAAACAACTGTGGTTCACTTTCTGCAAGTCCCTATTTTCAGGCCATAGAGCATCCTCAGCCAGTATGTGAGACAATCCAGAAATGAATGTCCCTGAAATCAGGACTCAGCCAATAACAGCTAAGGAAGTGACGACAACCTCCTCCCAGGTCCCCTGCCCTTAGGTAGGCTCAGAGACATGCTGTACAGGATCCCCTAGAGCAGTGTTTCTCAAACATCTGTTAGGACATATGAACCACCTGAGCTCCTTGTTAAAATGCAGATTCTGATTCAGTTGGTCTAGGGTGGGATCTAACTGTCTCATTTTAATAAATTCTCAAATGATGCCAATGCTGCTGGTTCACAGACTATATCTAAAGCAGAGAGGTCCTAGAGTTATTCAGTGGGTCTAGGCCCACATGATCACAGCAGTCACACACCCTCAACTGGCTTCTTACCCATCGGATTCATCTCTTCTCTCCCAAACAGTGTTAACTTGGCATCACCTTTAGAATAAACTAGCTGCATTCACTTGTCTTAGTGTCTGCTAAGACAAGCTTCTACCCTAGCCTGAAGCAGAATGCTCTGGTGAACTAGAGGAACACAAAGAATTCAGTGTGGCTGAAGCAGAGTGAATAAGAGGCTCAGGAGCAGGAAAAGGAAAAGAGTTCATAGAGGCTATGGGCAGAAGATGATATAGGACCAAGGTAAGGGTTCTGGCTCTGAGTCAGAGGAAAATGATGTGCCATTAGTACAGTTCTTAGTAGAGGATGACATGATAACATGCTTTACCATTTTCAGCCTCACCCTGGCTACTGGCAAGAGTCAAGCGGAGAAAGGCAGATGCAGCTAGGTTAATTTGGAGGCCACTGCAGGACACCAGGGCAGAGATGATGGAGGTATATCGTAGAGTCACAGATGGGAGGTAATGAACATGTGAGAAGAAATCAGATTCTGGACATCGAAGTATAAAGTCATCAAGAAAACAGCTGGATCATAATGCTCTAGAGTTTGGGAAAGAGGTAAGAAATATAAAAGTGGCTGTTGTCAGCATATATGTAGCATTTAAAATCATGGGACTGAATGAAATCACTCAGAAATAAAGTGCAAGTAGAAAAAAGGAGAGTCCAAGAACAGAGACCTGGAGCACTTTAATCTTGGGAGATTGGAAGTCCATATGCTCAAAGTCAACAGTAGCCATGCTGTGTGGAGGGGTTCTGGGTGGTGGTCATTTTCCTTACTGTCATTAGCCTGACTTCAGTGTAATGTTTGTGGAACCAGAGATCTAAAGGACACACAGAATCCAATGCTATGTCATTCTATCTCACTGTGGCTCTGCCTGTCAGGAACAGCATGAAGCATGAAAAGAATACAGAATTTCAGTAACACAAATAAGGCAACAAGGCTAAATGAGATTGTACAACTATTACATATGCGTGTGATTTATCCAATGGCAGAGAAAGAAAATATGTTTTGAGCCAGATGGGAAAACATTAAAAAGAATTAAGACAATCAAATAAGTGCAAAACCTAATCAAGTTGTGAAGAGAATTACAATCTCAATGTAGGGAGTGGAGGGAAGTTGGACAGAAATGTTAACGACAGTCTGAACCCAGGAGAGAACAATGTCCTCTAAAGGACAGGAAGTCTCTGTTGTCATAGCATCAAAGCAGGTCAAGTTGTAGGTAAGTGACACAGGGAGAATCAAAAGCTTCATCTAGGCCCAAATTGCTCACTGATGTGTAACTTTAACTGGCATTAAACAGGAATTTTACAATTTAGCACAGAGATGATAAATTAAAACCATAATCAGAAAATAGTTGTAAGTTCAGGAAACTGGTTTTTATAAAACTAGAAATAGTCTTCATTTAGTGATTAAAGTATTACAAAATATGGTATTTAAGACAATTTAATTTATTAAGCTAACTTAGAAGCCAGAGTATTCTAAATTTAATCAAAATTAATTGGTTGGAACTGTGGTCCAGTTACTCAAAGATAATTTATTCAAGTTTCTAAACAGAGTTGGGATGCTTAAGAGAACTTGATATTCATCTTATTTATAATTTCACTTATTATATATAGAGAATCACATAAATACCTGTTCTGTTTATCAAATGCTCAAGAAGTAATCCAAATATTTTAATGTATAAAGGCAATTTAAAAAAACACAAAACTTAAAAAAAACATAAACCACAGAAAGATCTTTTTTGATCCACCTCCTAGAGTAATGAAAATAAAAACAGAGATAAACAAATAGGCCCAAATTAAACTTAAAAGCTTTTGCACAGCAAAGGAAACCATAAACTAGATGAAAAGACAACCCTCAGAATGGGAGAAAATATTTGCAAACAAAGCATCTGACAAGGGATTAATCTCAGTTCAGTTCAGTTCAGTTGCTCAGTCATGTCCAAATATTTGCAACCCCATTAACTGCAGCATGCCAGGCCTCCCTATCCATCACCAACTCCCGGAGTCCACCCAAACCCATGTCCATTGATTTGGTGATGCCTTCCAAACATCTCATCCTCTGTCGTCCCTTTCTCTTCCTGCCCTCAATCTTTCCCAGAATCAGGGTCTTTTCAAATGAGTCAGCTCTTTATATCAGGTGGCTAAAGTACTGGAGTTTCTCTTCAGCATCAGTCCTTCCATTGAATACGCAGGACTGATTTCCTTTAGGATGGACTGGTTGGATCTCCTTGCAGTCCAAGGGACTCTCAAGAGTCTTCTCCAATACTACAGTTCAAAAGCATAAATTCTTCGGCACTCAGCTTTCTTCACAGTCCAACTCTTACATCCATACATGACTACTGGAAAAACCATAGACCTGACTAGACGGACCTTTGTTGGCAAAGTAATGTCTCTGCTTTTGAATATGCTGTCTAGGTTGGTCATACTTTCCTTCCAAGGAGTAAGCGGCTTTTAATTTCATGGCTGCAGTCACCATCTGTAGCTGTCAGTT
>NW_011494638.1:2119867-2144915 GCF_000754665.1 Bison bison bison | reverse complement strand
AGAGGCTCTTTAGTTCCTCTTCACTTTCTGCCATAAGGGTGGTGTCATCTGCATATCTGAGGTTACTGATATTTCTCCTGGCAATCTTGATTCCAGTTTGTGCTTCCTCCAGCCCAGAGTTTCTCATGATGTACTCTGCATAGAAGTTAAATAAGCAGGGTGACAATATACAGCCTTGACGTACTCCTTTTCCTGTTTTGAACCAGTCTGTTGTTCCATGTCCAGTTCTAACTGTTGCTTCCTGACTGGCATACAGGTTTCTCAAGAGGCAGGTCAGGTGGTCTGGTATTCCCATCTCTTGGAGAATTTTCCACAGTTTCTTGTGATCACACAGTCAAAGGTTTGGCATAGTCAATAAAGCATTTCAGAAATAGATGTTTTTCTGGAACTCTCTTGGTTTTTTTCCATGATCCAGTGGATGTTGGCAATTTGATCTCTGGTTCCTCTGCCTTTTCTAAAACCAGCTTGAATGTCTGGAAGTTCACGTATTGCTGAAGCCTGGCTTGGAGAATTTTGAGCATTACTTTACTAGCATGTGAGATGAATGCAATTGTGTGGTAGTTTGAGCATTCTTTGGCATTGCCTTTCTTTGGGATTGCAATAAAACCTGACCTTTTCCAGTCCTGTGGCCACTGCTGAGTTTTCCAAATTTGCTGACATATTGAATGCAGCACTTTCACAGCATCATCTTTCAGAATTTGAAATAGCTCAACTGGAATTCCATCACCTCCTCTAGCTTTGTTCATAGTGATGCTTCCTAAGGCCCACTTGACTTCACATTCCAGGATGTCTGGCTGTAGGTGAGTGTGAGTGATCACATCATCATGATTATCTGTGTCATGAAGATCTTTTTGGTACAGTTCTTCTGTTTATTTTTGCCACCTCTTCTTAATATCTTCTGCTTCTGTTAGGTCCATACCATTTCTGTCCTTTATTGTGCCCATCTTTGCACGAAATGTTCTCTTGGTATCTCTAATTTTCTTGAAGAGATCTCTAGTCTTTCCCATTCTATTGTTTTCCTCTATTTCTTTGTATTGATTGCTGAGGAAGGCTTTCTTATCTCTCTTTTCTATTCTTTGGAACTCTGAATTCAAATGGGTATATCTTTTCTTTTCTCCTTTGCTTTAATCTCAAACATATGCAAACAGTTCATGTAGCTCAGTATATGTATGAAAAAAACCTAATAAAAAAATGAGCAGAAGACTTAAGTAAACATTTCTCTAAAGAAGACATACAGATGGCCAAGAGGCATATGAAAAGATGCAAAAAATTCGCTTTTTGCTCTTTTAGGCACCACAGTGAAATGTTTAAAAGTAAGTGCTTTCTAGACAGAAAGACCTAGGTTTTCTACTCTGAGTTTCTCTATACAACATACTTTGGGCAAGTAGATCAAGCTCTCTATTCTCTGGCTTCCTAAGCTATGAAATTGGGATAATAGTATTTTCCTTATCTGTCATTTTGCAGAAATAAAAAATATATAAAAGGCTCAGCTTGTTATTGGGTAAGCAATTAGAAAACATCCATAGTTATTTTGCTATTTTAGTATCTTTGCTATACTGTGCTCATTTGTGTATGACTCTTTGCAACTCCATGGACTGTAGCCCACCAGGCTCCTCTATCCATGGGATTTTCCAGGTAAGAATAGTGGATTGGGTTACAATTTCCTCCTACAGTGGATCTTCCCAACTCAGGGACCAAACCCGCATCTCCTGCATTGCAGATGGATTCTTTACCACTAAGCCACAGGGGAAGCCTCATTTTAGAATCTAGTTAACAAAAGCAGCTTTTAGTTAATTTATGCATTGATATGAGTATATAATTTGATAGTTATACAAGCATCTATAGCATATTGTATGCATGTTCAATCATGTCTGACTCTTTGCAATCGAATGGACTGTAGTCTGCCAGACTTCTCTATCCATGGAATTTTCCAGGCAGGAATACTGGAGTGCATTGCCATTTTCCACTTCAGAGGATCTTCCCCACCCAAGGATAAAACCAGCATCTCCTGTGTCTCCTGCATTAGCAGACAGATTCTTTACCACTGTGCAACCTGGGAAACCCATTTGAAATATAGTAGCAGATTATTTTATAATATTTTATAGGAGATTATTTTATAATATAGCAGATTATAGTAGCTGGCTTAAAACTCAACATTCAAAAAACTAAGAACATGGCATCCAGTCCCATCATTTCATGGCAAATAGATGGAAAAACAATGGAAACAGTGACAGACTCCAAAATCACTGTAGAAGGTAACTGCAGCCATGAAATTAACAGACGCTTGCTCCCTGGAAGAAAAGATACGACAAACCTAGACAGTATATTAAAAAACAGACATTACTTTGCTAACATTACTTTAATATGCTAACAGCATTTTAAAAACCATATACTCAAAACTGTGGTTTTTCCAGTAGTATGGATGGGAGAGTTGGACCATAAGGAAGGCTGAATACCAAAGAATTAATGCTTTTGTATGGTGGTATTGGGAAAGACTCTTGAGAGTCCCTTGGATTGCAAGAAGGTCAAACCAATCAATTCTATAGGAAATCAGTCCTGAATATTCATTGGGAGGACTGATGCTGAAGCTGAAATGCCAATACTTTGGCCACCTGATGCAAAGAGCCAACTCATTAGAAAAGATCCTGATACTGGGAATGATTGAAGGCAGGAAGAGAAGGGGATAACAGAGGATGAGATGGTTGGATAGGATCACCGACTCAACGGACATGAGTTTGAGCAAGCTCCAGAAGATGGAGGAGGACAGGGAAGTCTGGTGTGCTGCATTCCATGGAGTTGCAAAAAGTCAGACACAACTGAGTGACTGAATAATGAAAACAGATTATCTGGGCTTCTCTGGTGGCTCAGATGGTAAAGAATCTTCCTGTAATGTGGGAGACCTGAGTTTGATTTGCTAGAGTAAGCACTAACCTGATTTCTAACATTAGAGACTAGCTTGGCCTATTTGGGGATGCAGTGTTCTCTTTAAGAAAAATAATTATCTAATTCATATGAGACATTCCCATGACTTCAGCAAGTGTTCTAACACTATTGATGTAGCATCTAGATATAAAATAGTTTGGTTTCTAAGTTTCATTGGGAATGAATACAAGACCAAAGGTAGGTAGAGACAAACGTCCCTGGAAAGAAAGGGTTATGGTCTCGAAACCAACCTCCTACCTTGGCTTTCAAGTCCCTAGGACAACAATAATTCTCTGTAACTCAAGTCCCAGATGGCCAGCCTACAAAACTACTCAAGTATTACTACCTGACCTGCCTTTTAAGACAGAGGAATTTATGACCACATCTTCATCTTTTCTATCTTTGCCAGGCAGCCGATGACTTCATCTAAGAATGTAAATCCTGCTTTCTTTGATTTAATATCTTCCTTCTGTGTGAAACCTCTCTGTGAGTAGCCCAGGCTTTTGGAGTCTTATCCTGAACTGTCTCTGCTTCCTGGCATCATGCTCTCATTCATTCTCATTTGAGTCACTGACATCTTAGATGACAAAAGCTTTCTTATCACTGACAGAAATCAGCTTCCCCATTCCCCTCTGAGTGATGATGCACATAGATATTCCTCTGTAAATAAAGTCAGAGCTTGCTACCTCCCTAGTGACAAAGGTGCACACACCCAGAAATAGGTTTTAGATTTCAAGCGGTTGGTATAAGAGCAAAGAATTTGAAGGGAGCTCCCTATACAAGTCTCTCTGAATTGGTAATGATAAGTTCCTGTGAAGTCAGTTATCAGTATGTTAATTAGCAGTAAGTGTTCTCACCATCACCATTAAGGAATTATGGCTTATTTTTATTATATAAATAATACATGCTTATGATTTAAAACCAAGAAATAGAAAAACATAGGGAAATATTTCACAAATAGAGTCATACAGCACATGCTGTTCTACATCTTGGAATTTTTTCAGCTTACCATATGCATTTATATATACCTCATTCTTTATAATGACAACAGAGTAACCCATTGTCTGGATACATTATATGCTTTTTTTTTCTTTTTTATATATTTTTAAATTTTATTTTATTTTTAAACTTTACAATATTGCATTGGTTTTGCCATATATCAATATGAATCCGCCACAGATATAAACGTGTTCCCCATCCTGAACCCTCCTCCCTCCTCCCTCCCATCCCTCTGAGTCGTCCCAGTGCACCAGCCTCAAGCAACCAGTATCATTCATCGAACCTGGACTGGTGACTCATTTCATATATGATATTATTCATGTTTCAACGCCATTGAACAATAGACTGGTTCCAAATTGGGAAAGGAGTATGTCAAGGTTGTATATTGTCACCCTGCTTATTTAACTTCTATGTAGAGTACATCATGTGGAATGCAGGGCTGGATGAAGCATAAACTGGAATCAAGATTGCCAGGAGGAATATCAATAACCTCAGATATGCAGATGACACTACTGTTACAGCAGAAAGAGAAGAAGAACTAAAAAGCCTCTTGATGAAAGTGAAAGAGGAGAGTGAAAAAGTTGGCTTAATACTCAACATTTAAAAAGGTAAGATAATGGCATCTGGCCCCATCACTTCATGGCAAATAGGTGGGGAAACAATGGAAACAGTGACAGACTTTATTTTGGGGGGCTCCAAAATCACTGCAAATGGTGACTGAAGCCATGAAATTAAAAGAAGGCCAAAGAATTGATGCTTTTGAACTCTTGTGTTGGAGAAGACCCTTGAGAGTCCCTTGGACTTCAAGGAGATCCAACCAGTCCATCCTAAAGGAGATCAGTCCTGGGTGTTCATTGGAAGGACTGATGCTGAAGCTGAAACTCCAATATTTTAGTCATGATGCAAAGAACTGACTCATTGGAAAAGGCCTGATGCTGGAAAGATTGAAGGTGGGAGGAGTAGGGGTCGACAGAGGTTAAGATGGTTGGATGGCATCACCGACTTGATGGACATGAGTTTGAGCAAACTCTGGGTGTTAGTGATGAACAGGGAAGTCTGGTGTGCTACAGTCCATGGGTTGCAAAGAGCTGGACACGACTGAGGGACTGAACTGAACTGAACATGAGGCGAATCAGTTTGTAGTAAGCTCTTGAGCACCATCACTGTGTGATCTTAGACAAAATATCTAACCTCCAGGTCCTCATTTTCCTCCACTCTCAAATGACAGAATTGGGCTAAATCATTGAGAATGCTCCTTAAAGCCTAAGACCCATTAGTCTAAGAAATGCTACATTAAATCTACCTGTCTTCTATGTTTTCTGCTGTTTCATTTTAAAAGAAGGCTGGATACAAATAATTGTATAGGTAGTCCATGTTTATGGATTGCAATAATTAATTTTCCGTTCAGTTCAGTTGCTCAATCATGTCTGACTCTTTCTGACCCAATGGACTGTGGCACACCAGGCTTCCCTGTCCATCATCAACTCCTGGAGGTTGCTCAAACTCATGTCCATCGAGTCGGTGATGCCATCCAACCATCTCATTCTCTGTTGACCCCTTCTCCTCCCACCTTCAATCTTTCCAGCATCAGGGTCTTTTCCAATGTGTCAGTTAGCCAAATCAGGTAGCCAAAGTATTGAAGCTTCAGCTTTAGCATCAGTCCTTCCAACGAATATTCAGGACTGATTTCCTTTAGGACTGACTGGTTTCATCTTGCAGTCCAAAGGACTCTCAAGAGTCTTCTCCAACATGAGAGTTCAAAAGCATCAATTCTTTGGCCTTCAGTTTTCTTTATAGTCCAAATCTCATACCCATACATGACTACTGGAAAAACCATAGCTTTGACTAGACAGGCCTTTCCTGGCAGAGTAATATCCCTGCTTTTTTATATTCTGCCTAGGTTTGTCATAGCCTTTCTTCAAAGAAGCAAGCATCTTTTAATTTCATGGCTGCAATTACCATCTGCAGTGATTTTGGAGCCCCCCCAAATAGTCTCTCACTGTTTTCATTGTTTCCCTATCTATTTGCTGTGAAGTGATGGGACTGGATGCCATAATCTTAGTTTTATGACTGTTGAGTTTTAACCCAACTTTTTCACTCTCCTCTTTCACTTTCATCAAGAGGCTTTTAGGTCTTCTTCACTTTCTGTCATAAGGGTGGTGTCAGCTGGATATCTGGGGTTATTGATATTTCTCCCTACAATCTTGATTCCAGCTTGGGCTTCATCCAGCCCAACATTTCACATGATGGAATAATTAATCTTATTAATATTAAAATGTCCATACTACACAGAGAAATCTACAAATTAAATGCAATCCCTGTCAAACCACCATGTTCACAGAATTAGAACAAATAATAACCTTAAAATTTGTATAAAACTACATAAGACCTGAAATAGGCAGAGAAAACTTAAGAAATAAAGCAGGAAGCATCATACTTCTTGATTTCCAGCTATATGTCAGATATAAAGATCAATGGTATAAATAGAGACCCCGGAAATAAACCCATACACATATCATCAATTAATCTATGACAAAGGAGGCAAGAATACACAATAGAGAAAAGACAGTCTCTTCAGTAAGTGTTGATGGGGAAACTGGAAAGTTACATGTAAAAGAATAAAATTAGAACACTTTTTAACACCATATACAAAAATAAACTCAAGATGGGTTAAAGATCTAAATATAAGACCAGAAACCATAAAGCTCCCAGATGAAAATAAACACAGGCCATACACTTTTTGACATGGAACTTAATATTTTTTTGACCTGTTTCATCACACAAAGGAAACAAGAGCACAAGTAAACAAATGGGACCTCATTAAACTTAAAAGTTTTTGCACAGCAAAGGAAACCATTGACAAAAGACAGCACACTCTCTTTCCACTTATATGTAGAATCTAAAAAATAAAACGAATGACTGAATATAACAAAATAGAAACAGACAGATAACAAACTAATGGTTATCAGTGGGGAAAGGGGTGTGGGGATAGGCAAGATAGGTGAAGGGTATTAAGGGGAACAAATGACTAGGTATAAAATAAATTAAATACAAGGATATAATGTACAGCACAAGGAATATAGCCAGTACTTTATAGTAACTCTTTATGGAGTATATCTATATCAATATTGAATAACTGTGATGTTTACTCGAAAATAATACAATATTGTAAGTCAACTATATTTCAATAAAAATAAATAAATAAGAGAGTCTGAGTTTTCCAAAAACTGGGTACCTTGTGCTAAAGAGAGTATGATAAATAAGCAATTGTTGGAAAGTTATTTACACTTCAAACCTGAGTTATCAACAGGGAAGTCCAAGAGGTTGGACAAAGTTTCCAAGCATCCCTCATGTTTATTCAGTCTTGTAATCAGAAGAGTGTTTTCTTGTCCATCTGATTTGATTTACCTTGACATGGAAATAACTTTTTTATCCACAAACTGTTTCTTCTTTCTAAATAATTTATACTCACACTGAACAATGCCAGAGAAACAAAAGCCACCAACAGAATCAAATTATAGTAATAAATATAGTAATAAATACATTCATAGCTCAATAATAGTACTCAGCACTTCTATAATATTTCTCAGCCTAGAAGATGCACAGAGCCATGTCTTTTTCATGAGAAAAGGAGATCCTTCTAATTAATACTCCATTGACTAGTTAAGTTTCGGGAAGAAAAATGAGTTACTTAAGCAACCGACCATAAGAATCAAGGACCTGTGAAATAATTTAGAGTTGTAACAGACAAAATGTATGACAAAGTTCATCAGTGATTTGCAAAAAAATTTTTTTGTTTAATAATTGGTTTTAATATTAATGTATGACAAACCTAGACAGCATATTAAAAAGCAGAGACATTACTTTGCCAGCAAAAGTCCATCTGGCCAAGGCTATGGTTTTTTCAGTAGTCATGTAGGGTTGTGAGAGTTGGACTATAAAGAAAGCTGAGCACCAAAAAATTGATGCTTTTGAACTGTGGTGTTGGAGAAAACTCTTGAGAGTCCCTTGGACTGCAAGGAGATCCAACCAGTCCATCCTAAAGGAGATCAATTCTGAGTATTCATTTGAAGGACTGATGCTGAAGCTGAAACTCTAATACTTTGGCCACCTGATGTGAAGACCTGACTCATCTGAAAAGACCCTGATGCTGGGAAAGATTGAAGGCAGGATGAGAAGGGGATGACAGAGGATGAGATGGTTGGATGGCTTCACCGACTCAATGGACATGAGTTTGGGTAAACTCCGGGAGTAGGTGATGGACAGGGAGGCCTGGTGTGCTGCGGTCCATGGGGTCACAAAGAGTCGGACATGACTGAGCGACTAAACTGAACTGAACTGAAAAATAATGTATCCACATTATTTTATAACATACTTGACTGGGACTGTGGTTAAATTTATGGAGCCAGATCAAAGATTTACTCTGTCTGGTTTTTATTCTTGTATTGACTATAAAAGGCATCTGTGAAAATCATTTGTTACCTGCCCAATTGGGTAATTATGCATGTATACACACTCAGTCAGGCAAACACACACTTGTGTTCCTTCCAAAATATTTGCACAGAAATATCGCTCTGATTCTTTACATGTCTATCAGTCCTGTTAACCCCACATCAAAAATGTAGAGACTTCAAATTGTTTAAAGATAGTTTCATTCAAGCCTGGCCTTATGTGTGCTCTGTTACTGAAATGGTGAGATTTCAGGATATCTGGACAAACTCACCTATCCAGAAACTATATAGTTCATCTGTTTGCCAGTTCCTTAAATGGCTTTATCAGCAAGAAAACCTGTCATTGTATCACAGAAGAGAAAAGGCGTAAAAATGCCAACATCCCCAGGAGATGCAGTTAATGAACTGAAAATCAATTACAATAAATATCAGAGTCACTCTACAAAGCAGTGTTGGGAAGGGCAGGGGATGATAAGGCAGGGAGCAGTGGACACAGAACTTGCCAGCCCAGGATACTGGGAGCCAGGGGCTGGTGGGGGGCGGTAGTAAGAAGCATGTAAGCCCCATTCACTTCTACACAATCTAGTCCTGATAGTCTTCAATATACACAGAGGTGTGTTTACTCATTCAGTGCTGTCACTAACACTAATCTCTAACCCACTTCACATCACTGTCTAAAATCATTTCTACGGTCTCTCAAACCTAGGCATTCTGATTACAATTAGTGAGGCCTTTTTCATAAATATCAATATCTTCCTATTGTTCACAAGAGGCGGTATAATAATTAAGAGCGAGCATTCAAACCCTGGCTCAGCTTAAGGTGACTCAGCTAGGTAAATGACACTAAACTTAATGGCCTGAGTCTCTGTTACCTCTTCAGTAAAGTGAGGGCATTAATAGTCATGATTGCATGTCTTAGTTTGGGTTTCCACAAAAGTAGAGGTTAGGACGAGGACATGAGGGTATAAGTAGCTTCTTTGGGAAGTGGTCCCTAGAAACAGAAAGGAGAAGCAGTAAGAACGAGGTAGAGAAGTAGGGTCTAGTCTAAGGGTGCATCGCTGGGGCTGCTGCTATAGACAACAGGGGCTTGATTCAGCAAGGCCCTCCAGAGCTGTGGTCTCCTGAAGGGTAGGTAGAAGGCTGATGCATTTTTCTAATAACCCCACAACACCTTTGCGTGAAGGCTGCTGATGAGAATCCCTGAACATCAGGGAGACTCCAAAGCAGAAATTCAAAAGAATGAAGGCACCTGTTTGAGTTGGGAGGCTGGCAGTGAAAGATGAGGCTGAGCACCCATGCTGTGGTCCATGACAGCTGCAGCCAAAACCAGAGAAAGGCTCAGATGTGTGACCTGAAGCTCCAGAAACACTGCTGCACTCAGTGGTTTGTGGAGACTTCAGCTGAAAATTGAATGCAAAGGATTCACTTCTGTCATATAGTTTGAGATGAATAAATGTTAGTTGCTATCTTTAATGTGATGATTCCTTTTTATTTTCTAGGCTTACTAGTAATAACAGCTACATGTTAAATGACAATTAATAGTTAAATAGTAATTGTCATTAGCTATCTGGTGATTTATCTTTTCTATGTCCTCTCCTAATTATAATTATGATGTCCTTCACTGTATACATTCAGGTAAGTGCTAATGAATATTTTTATAATAAACAATTGAATAATAATATTTGATTACAAGCCACAGTGTCTCTTAAAACAGTTAGTTTAAGAAACTATTTTGTTGTTTTTTTTTTTTAATTGCTGAATAGTTGGCTTACAATGTTGTGTTAATTTCTGCTGTATGGAAAAATGATGCAGTTATATAAATACACATATATTTTTTCATATTCTTTTTCATTAGAGTTTATCACAGGATATTAAATATAGTTCACTGTGCTAAACAGTAGGAACTTATTGTTTATCCATCCTATATATGCTAATTTGCATCTGCTATCCCTAAAAGAAATAATTTTGAATTGACCTGAATTAGGTTGTAACCTTATCGAGGAGCAAATCTAAGCCTTGTGTCTTGTGTTCTCTCCCATCCCAAAGCCCTAATTCTGAGCACATCATACTTCTAGTACTCAAAAAATGCTGTTGGATTTCCTTGGTTCTCTGTGCTGAAATTGCCCTGAGGCAAAACAGTTAACCAGCCAGAAGTTGCATGTTTTCATGTTCCATGAAAACATCAATAACTGTAGTTATTAATACTGTGTCCAGTACTTTGTGCTAAGTTGCCGAGGCTCAGTCTTTTAAGAAGTCAAACCACAAAAATAATCATATAATTGATCACTTCTCAAAATGCATTCTAAATGGTTTAGTTCAGTTAGGAAACATATAAGAAGGTAATAGTACTTGGGGCTTCCTTTGTGGTTCAGTGGAAAAGAATCTGTCTGCCAATGCATGAAACCCAGGCTCAATCCCTGGGTGGGGAAGATCCCACATGCCGTGGAGCAACTAAGCCTGTGCACCATAACTACCGAGCCCATGCTCTAGAACACAGGAGCTGCAACTCCCAAAGCCTGCATGGCCTAGAACCCGTGCTGCTCAACAAGAGAAGCCACTGCAATGAGAAGCCTGCACACTGCAGTGAAGAGCAGACCCCACTCGCCGCAACTAGAGAAAGCCTGCAAAGCAACAAAGACCCAACCGTTAAAAAGAAAGAAAGAAAGAAGATAATAGTACCATTTGACTTCTGGCAAAAATTTCTCAGAAACAGTTTAAGATCAAAATAAGAAATCTCTTTGCTTTTTGGATAGATTGGCTCCCTACTGATACTTACTGGTTTGTCTGAAAACCCACTTTATTTTTATTTATTTATTTTTAGTACATGGAGGTACGATTATTATTTGCTGAGTTTGAGGAAACTCAGCCACAGAGAAATTAAACAACTTGCCTGAGATTAGACAACTTGGAGGTTGACTCCAGGGCCCCTGTGTTTAACCCTCTGCTTGGCTACCTCATTGGTGGTCATTGAGGGATATTGTGAGAGATGCCTGGCAATGACCAGCAACTCACTGCCTATGAGGGAAGCAGCAATAGGCACTTTCAGCACGATGAGCCCAATGCTTGCTGGACCTCATCCTCAAAGTATTACAAAGATGTTCTTAAAAGATTTGTGGATTTGTATGTATCTCTGGATACACAAAGGTGATGGACTGTGGGGACCACAGTGGAACTAGGGCAAAAAGACAGGAGATTCTAGTAATAGTCCAGGCAAGAGATGATGGTTTCTAGAACTAGGGTAGAGACAAGAAGTTGGGAAGAATTTGCTATGGTTGAGAGATAATTAGATGGTCAAATGGTCAGGGCTTGTGAAATAACTGATTCAAATTCAGAATTCTTGATGGAAGCTTGAGTTAATGAAGCCTTAAGTCCTGTTCTCAAGTCTGGGCTGCTAAGTGAAGGGAGGATGCATTTCCAGTCACCTCCAGCTTCAGAAGCACCTCCCTCCAAGGACTTACACATCAGGAATATCAGAAAGAAAGGAATTCAGATGCTGAGCAGCCAAAAAGAGATAAATGTCTACTAAAGAGTGACAAGGAAGGGTCTAAGAACGATGGTTCTCTGACCTGAGCAAACAAAGGGTAGTGGTGCCATGTACTGAGAGAGGAAATCCAGGAGGAGAAGCAGGATTAGGAGACAGAGGATGAAGAAAGTTTGCTGTTAGGCATGGTGAGTTTGAGACCGATGGAATACCCCATTTGAATCAAGTCCTACATTCATTTTGGTCAATCTGTGGTAACTAGGAGAAAAGAAAAAGTGCCAACTGCTCCACAAGACTCAGAGAAATCTGGGCTCTGGATATTTCACCAGATTTGTCTCATGCCATTCTCTGCCTTGCTTGATAGACTCCAGCCACATCAGGCTTTCCTTAATTTTCTTAAATATATCACAGCACTGTCTGCCTTAAGATTCTGGCTCAATACACTTCCTCTGCCTGGAATGCTTCTTTTATTTCCCTTAGCCTAGTTCATGGTATTCATTCTTCCGACTTCAGGGTAGATGTCATTTCCTCAGGGAAGACTTTTCTAAACTTCAAATAAGATGCTGTCTTAGCACTTTCTACTTATTTCTCCCACACAGTTTAAAATGACGCATTTGTATGCTTTTGAAATTTAAATTCATCATATATACTTCACAAGGACAAAGACCAAATAAGATTTGTCACTACTATAACCCAGATGCCTAGCCAGGCAATTAGATACTTATTAAGGAATGAAGGAACTAGTGGGTGAACTAATGACTAAAAGAAGGAATGTCTAGTTTTGGGGAAGGAAGAGTTAGCCCAAAGACACTGATTCAGGACCATCAACACAAAAATGAAAACTCAAGCCAATGGAACATGAAATCATCCAACAAAAAACAAAAGGACAAAAGCAGTATTATTAACTATTAACTAATATGTATTTCTTAATGTGATCCATGACTCATCTTGCATTGAGATTAACCAAAGATTTGGTCAAGGAATTTATATTTTCACCAAGTGCTTCCAAGTGATCCTTCTGTATTCTAAAATCTGAGAAACCTTAACTTTAATATTCAGCAGAGAGATACTCTTGACACAGCTCCAAAAGTTTGTATTGCAGACTAGGTGTTCTCAAGTCCAGAAGAAAGAAGCACAAACGTATATAGTAGCTAAGGGTATGCTGTGTGTACAGGGCATCAGAATAGGATTCAGAAGTCCTGGAGCTGATCCTTGGTCCCATCACGTGTCAGTTTTACAACCTACATAACAGCTAGTAATGAACTTGAGGGAACAGATACTCGAAGAGTTTGGCTATCTCACTGATGTTGTACGAGAATTAAATCTGTGAGAGTTAATTCTTAAAAAAAAAAAAAAGGAAGCAGCACAAAAGTTGTTTTATGTGTTGAGAAACTGCAAAGAGAATGTTGATCAACTTGGGAATTATCCTATTGATCTTCCTCAGATAGTAAAATACGACCCTGTTAACACTGAGTAAATTCACATCTTCTGTGTGTGTGCCTCCCCATAAGAGTGTGTATGTCTTTAACTGTAATCACTAAATAACAGAAACAGAAAATGAAAGCCATGGACTTTCCACAAGACATCATTAAGCATCAGAAAAGGCATTAAGGAAAGGAGAAGCTTAACCTACATCTCTGGGAAGTAAGATCATATTCAATCTGTCATTTCTTGTTGCCACTATTACTTGCAACCAACAAGTTTATCACGAGTTTCACAGAAATGATACTTGGATAATCATGTTTCCTGTAATAATGTCATGTAAAATGGAAGAACGGTCTGATAGCTTGAGTGCTGGCTTATGATTTGGGAGGACAGCTGGTAACTGCAGATCTGCTGATAAATCCATGCTGTCAGGTAAATCAACATTTTGCCAGCTCACATCTCCATCTTATAAAGTTGAATAGCAATACTTAATTTCTGAAATCTTAAAGTCAGCAGCAGTGAGTAAGCACATAGAATCTGGAAAAGAAATGCTAACTCTAAATCCTGGTTCTTGTACTTCTTAGTTCCTTTTTTTCTCCTCTCCTTAGGTAAATTTATCTCTGTTTCTTATCAATAAAATGGAGATAATAGCAGTATCCATCTCATAGGATTATCGTGAGGATTATATGACTTAATATAGTGTAAAATATGTAGAAAAGTGTCTGGCACATAACAAAGCACTCAGTAAATGTTATCTATTATCAAGCCACCTATCTTACAGGGTTCTTAAGAAAATTAATGTGTGTGTTTGTGTGTGCCAACACTACAATAAAAAATACCCACATAAACATCAAGTTTAATATTGGAAATTAGTTCTATCCTTTTTAAAGTAGTAATGATGGTTAAATTGGAGAAGTAAGGGATTAGTTGGGGCAGTGAAGATGGCTGGAGGGAGTAGAGAGAGATATTTATTTTAAGTAACACTGCTCAAAGTATCCTTGGGATTGACTACAGAGTCATATCATAGTTGTTAGAATCTGCTGAATGTTATTCATTTTTATCCTCTAAGGGTTTCTTTTATTTTGGAAGTAGCTGAGACCCAGTGTGAACCAAGTTTGATGAATGAGATAGTTAACAAGATTCCATAAAACAATTTCCTTTTAAAAAGAATAAGAAAATGCATACCGTAGGTTGGAATAAACAATGGTGAAGAAATCTATTAATGCATTTAGTTCCTTCCGGTCTTGTAGTCCATGGAGGCAACCTAAACTATTAATAATACCTTATCATGGAGACCAGTTTTATTTGGGGTCAGGGTAACCCAGAAACCTGAAACTCAGCATCAGGTCACTGCCTGCAAGTTGAGCTCAATCCTTGAATGCCAGGGGAACAATCAAGCTATTTTTTTAACCTGTATTAGAGACTCATTACTGACTAGAGACCCAGGTTCAGATATTTGCGTCACTCTCTAGATGACCAATCTAGTATATCAATCCCTCCGGGATTTGCTTTCCTCTGAGTAGTTACTATTCTGAGATGTTCAGATCCTTTCCTAATCCCTAAACAAGTAACCAAGGCCCAATCAAAAAACTGCCTTCCTGGGGAAAATTCTTGCCCACATCAGGTCCCCAGTTCTCTCTGTTCTTGGCTGCTCTCTACCTCCCCAACTGATGCCCAGAGTTAGACTCTAGGTTCCCTAGTAGTCACTTGTAGTCTGAGGCATGTTTTCCAAGTAGGAGATTTTCCTCTAATGCATTGGGCTTTCGTTCTTCACTTCCTCCTGAGATTTATCCCAGAGCCTGAGTTACCCCAGTGGGTATATCTAGTCAGATCCCAGCACCTCAAACTCTAACCTAATCAATAACAATTGACTAGGCCATACTTTCCTGTGTCTTACACCAGACTCCAGTTTCTTTATTTTATCCCACACTCCACAGAAAAGTCTCACATGATTCACAATTTCTATAGAAGCTCTCTATTTGAACTTGCAAAAACTATATGAACAATGACATTAGCGGGAAAAAAAAAAAAAACCTATCCATCTGAGATTTTGGCATAATACCTTTCCTTGAATCCCTGGAGTTTGAAATCTATACTGCAGGCTTTGAAGCAATATTATTAGTATAATCTGGAAATCATCTTTCATCACCAGTTAATATTTCCTTGTAAAATGTGTTATATTTTTAGTTTCCCTACAAAGACAAATGTTATAGGAATACAGTTTGGAGCCATTAATAATTATAAATAAACAAAATCTTTGAACCCTAGAAATTCATTGTTCCTGTTAAAAGCTGACCTTTGTGTATCCTTGTGAATTTCTTCTCTACCTCCTGTAAAATGCTTTCATTCCTCAAAAACTCTGATTACTGGCACTCCTTAATTTCTATAAAGTCTTTTAATATGAGAACTGTCACCCTTCCAGATTTTCTAAACTTTTTAAAAAATATGACACTATCTCATCCCAAACTATTATCACTCGCTTTGTGTTAACAGAGATCAATATTTACTACAGCAGCCAACACAAAACTGGCTGATCTTAAAAGCATAACTTATCCGTATGCTTAAAAATATAAGCTATGTCCCTTCATGAAAAGACTCACCTACACTTGCAATGAGATGTCATGGAAAGAGCATCAGATGCTGAATTCTGTTATATGTACATCAATTTCCATCAATACTCTTACTAGCTGTGTAGCCTCAGACCTGCCTTTGCCTCTTTAAGACTCAGTCACCTCATTTGCAAAGTGGGGCTAATACCATACAAGATTAAATATGTACTTAAAGATTCTAGAGGTGAATAGAATTGGAAGGTGTTATGCATGTGTTGGTTCTCTTCCTATCTCTTAGTTCCATACCACATCAGAATAATAGCTTTGGGTCCACTTGGAACTATCTTCTTGTACACACCAGCATTACCTGTCTCCCCACTCAAGTGATTTATAAACACATGTGTTCTTTTGAGCACCAATCCTCTCTCCTAAAAAAATTACTCCTTTGGGCATTTTGGGCTTTCTGTCTAGCAAGAAGCAGAGATGCTAGCTGTTTCCACTGCCTGTAAGGATCCTTGGCCCCTTCACTCCTTACATAGATCATAGCCTGTCTCAAAAACCAAGACAATCACTTGATATTTTAAGTAATTATCGAGTATTTGGAAGCAAACAATACTAAACCAAAACTGTATTGCTATGCACTGATTTTAAATAGAACATTTTACAAATGGGCTGTCTTTTGTTATTACTAGTACTGTTATACTTGCCTTGAAGAAGAATGTTTACATTTGAAGGACTATATATATTGCTTCTCTATATTTTAATGTGTAGAAATTACCAAAACCTCCTCATAAGTGTAATAACCTGCTGCTCTGGAGAATTATAAATCATTCTTTATTTTAAGCAAATTATTCACACATTTTCTTAGACTGATTCTATCTCTTCCAATTAGAAAAGAGGAGATGAAACAATCCTTCGTGGGCAGGTATAGTATTTGCTACACAGTACTCAGTGGCACTCTTCAATTGTGCTCTGATGCTCACTTGCCTCAGAGAACACCCTAAAAAGGCAGACTTCGTAGCTCCTGAGCTGGACTCTCCACAGCAGAGGCCCAGAGATGTTCAAAAGTGTAAGCACCTCTTGATAGATAAACTTGGACCAACAAACCTCCAAAACTTAGTTGAAATATTTATTCTTTAACATTAAACCTGGAATTTAAGTAAATTCAGTAAGTTTTTAAAGATGTATAAGTTAACATCATCATAGAAAGAAAGATGTGATTAACTGAGCCAAAGGTGAGAAAAGTCAAGTTTTCACTCTCCATCACATTCTCCCTTTTGTACTATATTAAAATATATCTGATTTAAAAAGCCTTTTTAATAGAAAGAAAGAAATTTAAAGTTTATCTGAATTCTAAGAATTCTCCACGAAACTAGAGAGGAGTCTAGCATTTATTTGTGGACTAGATAAATATGCCAGATACTGGGGCAGGCTCTGGCATTACAGTAGCAATGGAAAGGGAAATTCACTCATGGACTTTACAATCCTGTCTAGCAGCAGCCTCTTCCAGAACGTACAGGCAGCCTGGAAATGACATTTCAAAACAAAACATTTTTTACTATTTTTCTTGAAAAACTTACTTCAAACTGACTTTAGAATCTAATTCCTTGTAAAGTGTACTCAGACTTTAGAACATCATCCTTCAAACATCTGTTGTACAGTATTTTTTGGGCTCTACAAGCCTTGGTTTATAAGATGAACCATGCATTTGGACTAGAAAAACTGAGAATGAACTATTTAACAATAAAACCTCAGTGCTTTTCATAGTATTTCTATTTTCTTGTGAAAATCCTTTAGTTGGAATCAGCCCTGCCTGTGGCCAAGGTTACCTCCATCTTTCATCACGTCTCTCCACCTTAAAACATGAACAAAACAATCTTTGAGGGGAGTAAGCATATGGCTGCTCTCAAAAACCAAATTAACCATCTATTTAATTCTATATTCACCATCTTACTACCTGTATGACACTGAACAAGTTATGTAAGCTTTCCGCATCTCAGTTTCCTCACCTGTAAAATGAGATAATAATGGAATCAAACTTACAGTGATGCTTTAAGAGACAAAGGAATAAAAAGATAGATAAAATGCTGGGAAAATGCCTGGTATATAATAGTACTCAATTATAAGGTTGCATCTCTAATCATTCTGAACCCCTAGGAAATAAAGGCACAGTTTAGCAAGTAAAGGCCACAGTTTGGATTTGGATTTTACTTGAAAGCTCATGTTTTTTATTCAGTATCCTGCTTCCTTTGATGTAGCCATTCATCCAACACATTCAGTGCCATCTTTGTATAAAGCACCGGTCAAATGAAAGAATGAAAAGACAAGACTTCTGACCCTCAGATTACACCTTAGAAGAGAACATAAGGAATACAGATAAATTGTCATTATAAAGGTGGACACCAGAGCTCCAAGAAATAGGTATAGGGAAATTCAGAGGAGATATTAATTAATTCCAGTCGATGGGTGGTGAAAGGCTAAGGGAAGGGGATCAGATATTCACCATCATGCTGTGTTTCAGACCAGTTACACACATAGAGTCCAGCAGCAAGGGAAGAATATGGCCTCGTGGAGGTTCTGGCTACATGTAGACTAAAATCTCTCTCCTGATTGGCCTGCTGTTCAAAGTTAAGATTCTCATATAAACTGGCATCAAACATCCATGTACACTGGGGTCTTTAAAAAGTCCCTCTTTACCAGGACCCTGAAGACAAAAGTTGAAATAATTGATTCAAATTCATAAGCCAACAATTCCATCAAGGAGAACCACCTCCCACATTGTTTACAGCAAGAGATCTAAGGTCCAATCTTGCCAGGTCAGTAATGGAGAGAAGACAGCACTGCTACCTAATGGTGACTGCATCGTCATGAAGAGAAAAATACGCTGGCATCTGCCCAAAGCCCAGTAAGCAGATGGCCATAGGCACAGAAGCCATCATGACGATTGGCACCTCTTTGGGATGCTCTGAACCGGGAAGGGGCCTGAAAAATGCCCTCCCTTGGCTGCCCTTCCTCATGAGGCATATTGGTGTCACAGGAGGGGGACAACTGCCTGACTGCTGCCAAAGAGAGAAGAGATGGCCTTTAAAATCTAGGCTACTGCAACCTCCTGGGTAGTCAATCTGGTGCCTTTCAAGCCATCAGAGAGCATCTTAAAGATGTATGTATGCTTTCCTGTAGGATAAATGATATCCAACAGATTCCATTCAAAGTTGGCTCATAGCACAATAAGCCAAGTTCCAAGATGGTAGAGTGGTTTGAGTCATCTGGAGTCAGTGTGTCAGGTATGACACACCTGGTGTGTTAGGTATGTGGTACACAATTGTTTTTCCTATGTTAGGATTCCGAAGTGGGTGCTGTGTGAATAACCAAATGAATTCATATTTTCTGAGGATAAGTACCACTGAAAGACTAGGATTTTAGCTATGTAAATAGTCATTATAAGTAACAAACTACCTTGCAAAAGTTTGCTAACTGGGGACCTTTTTATGAGTTGATGAAGATCCACTTTCTTTTTTGAAACATATAGTTTCATTGTATTTATAATATTGCCTAACATTTTGGATACCTTAACCAATTGGCATGAAAACACTCATGTGTTGCACCACAACAAACACACACACCTACACACTTTGCTTATTCTTAATATGCTTTTGAGTAGATCTCTCTGAATCCAGAGTAAGTAAAATATAATGTCAAAATCCTGACCTGTATTTCAGGCTTTGAACTATGAACTGAGTTTCAATAATAAGAATATCTAATATTAAAAGTCACTCCAAAATAAGATATTCCAGTATGCATTACATTTACATAAAATTTTAGCTACTGCCGTTTCAAATCAATTTTAAAAATATTTGACAATGCTTCCCTTTAAAAATAACAACCAAAAAACACAGCCTATGTACCCAAGATGCCCTTGACTTATGTTTTTTAAAAAAATTACATAAGATATGCTGTTTTATATGAACAGAATTTTAGAACAGAGAACCATAATAGTTATTTCAATTGTTTTAGGGTCTAAAATAGTTTAATCATGAAGGTATCTGTTTAGTCAATGATCCACCCATGTCAGCCAGAACATGACCAGTTTGAAGTTGTATCTGATCACAGAAAATGAAGCCATAATCAGCTACCAGATAAATAAATTATTATATTATTTTATAATAACAAATAATGTTTGATCATATAAATATATAAATTTGTGAAGTACTATGTAGAGTATTTTGAAGATGACATTTCCATATTCAAAGAAACCATTAACAGTATATGATCAATTAAAACTGAGATTATATCAAACTATCCTAAAGATATAAAGAGATAAGCATGCAAATAAAGTAAATTTTAAGGGACTGAGATAAAGTTTGGTTGAGAAATTAAAAGTCAACAAAACTTTTACTTATATGTAGCTACTTTTCAAAACTATATGATCCAAAATTGTTCCCCTAGGAGGTCAAGGAAAATTATTAGGTAAGGTACTATTTTCATTTCCATAATGGTCAAGAGATTCTACTCCACTCTGTAGGAGGAAGATACTTGTCTCTATCTCCTTACTGACTCCTTCAAAAGAGTGACTTGTGACCATTCCAGCACAGCCTGGGACGTTAATGTCCTCCCTTAGCTTCATCAGTAAGTAGTGAGTGAAGTTGTCATCCGTGGTTCAGGATGGGGTTGGCTGTGTACACCTAGTTCTTCCTGCTGGCATGCTCCAAAGTACAGAAGTGATGGGGAAAGGAGTGGTAAATCTAGGAATCTATCTTTCTTAATTCTTTAAGATTAAGTTTATCTTTCTCCCTATCCCTATACAAAACCAAAATGTAGACCCCAGGCTGCTCTTTGATTTCACCCACCCTTCCTTTGATACCTGATGCCATTAAATTGGAAATATGAAGGGCCTTTTTTGACTAATTCTAGCACAGAAATCTCTATCCTCAGAGTATAGTGCTTATTTTAGTATGACCTATTTGAAAGCATGTTGATTTTAAATTGTCAAGCCCAGCTTGTTGGGGGAGCCAAGTAAAATAAGATTCTTCTCAGAATAAACATGCAAATTCCTTGAAACTAAATTCCTTCTCCCAAGAGTAAACACAGAACATGTTCTAAAGAACACAACCCAATGAGCTCATAATATAGCAGTTAAACATAAATACCTCCAGCCAGGATCTTCTCTTCCAGTTCTGCCATTTGCTTCTTATAGGCTTTCAAAGCTGCTTCTTTGAAAGAGGGACGAATCCTCTTTGGCTTTGTGACTTCCACTAGTTGTTCAGGGATGTTTTGGTTTTCGTCTTCTTTCATTTCCATTTCAGCCAGTGCTTCATTTAAGGGTTCCAATCCCCCTTCACTAACCACATCATCTGCCTGCCCATCATAACCCTCATCTTGTGGGGTTTCATAAGGGGTTTCATATGAAGGGTGATCATACTCCGGCATTTGTTCATCTGTTTCAGTAACACTAGTCCTGTTTTCTAGCTTAGCAAGGACTTGTTCCATTACTTCAACATAATCTGTTTCATTATCAGCCACTGGTTCACTATAGTCCTCTTCATCCTCTGCTTTGTAATAATAAGGTTCTGTGTAGACATCAGAGTCAAGGGTTGTACTCGATTCATTTGCAGTTGATTGGGATAATGTCCGAAATCTCCCCATTAAGGAAGAGCCGCTGTCCTCATACCCACTGAGACTCTGGGTGCTTTTGTTCCATACCACTTCCAAGGCTGACTTAGCTCTCTGTAGTGTAGATCCAAATTTTGGGAAGCTGAAAGCCTTATCGGAAAGGTCAATGCTTAATCGACTATGCCAAGATTTGGGTGGGGCATCCTCTGAATCATCACTTTGCAATTCACTTTGACTTCGATACATCATGGACAACTGGTTTTGGTTTTGGTACAGCTCATTAGAATTAGGTTCCTGATAAGAATTATACTGGCCAACCCACTGTCCTTGTGGTTCATTATCCAGCCCAGGGCATGGAGATGAGTTGTCATCTTGGGTTAAATCATAACTCTCAGAGTCATCCTGAAGGTCACTGTGGCCCTTTCCCAAGTCTTCTAGGTCTTTATGGTAAACATCAAGTGGTTGATCAGATAGACTGTTTGTGTCATAGTCAAAAGCTTCCTGGGTAGATGAATCCAAACCTAAATCGGCTCCTTGCTCTTCTTGATTCCATTCTTTCCATGGAGAAAGATCTTCATGTAAAGAGAGCTGAGAATCACTGTAGTGGCTCTGGTCTCCAGAAGCACACACCATGCCATTACTCACTCCACTGTCCACGGTTTCTGTGTATTCAATTTCACTCTGCCCTTGGACACCCAGAGGAGCCCCATTCAAACCCTGATCCTGAGGGTTGTCATACATGGTAGGGGTGCCCTCCTGTTTCCTCTGCCAAAGTTCCCGGTCTGAAGAAGACAGGAGGGAACTTCCATTAGTTCTAGTGAAAAATTGATTTTCTGAAAAATCCTCTGAATAAGATTGACACAATTTGGAAAAATCAGATTCAGAACGGCTAAGTTTAGCAGTGAAAAAATCACTCTGTGAGTGCCAGAGAGGTGTCACATCTGCATAATGGGTTGTGGTTTGTTTGGCCAAGTTATCCGATTCTGGCAAATGTGAAGAAAGTTTATCATATTCTGATTTATTTGCAATTTTGCTGCTACTAGCAGTTTTATTCTTGGCTCTAGCATTGTGTGATTTTGAACTTGACTTGGAAGCACTTCCTTTTGTTGGAAACTCTGACTTGGAAAGTACAGCATAACTGTTTCTATTGAGATCAGATGCCAGCTCTCCATCACTGTCATCAGGAGAGTGCCAACTGTTCTTCTTAAGTCTGGGCTCTGGAGTAGACAGCTTTATGTCCATGCTTTCATATGTCTGGGAGGATGGTATCCCTCTTTCTTTTCTTTCTTTGATGTCATGAGTAAGAATATCTGTTGAGATTCCGATGCCTGTTCCTTTGAGTTTATAGGATTTTTTTAAAACTAAATCCCTTTGCTGAGGGGTTTCAAAGTACACAAGGATGGGTCGAGGCTTTGCATTCGGGCAATCCCTTTGGTGTCCTATCCTCTGAGCAAATTCAATTTTAATAGCATTTGGTGCATCGGAAAAACCCATTTTATCTATTAGAACTTGGTACACCACACTTTCAATATATTCAAATCTTTCTTCGGGCACATTTAAAAATCTCAGGCTTGCTTTGCTTCCCACATGACCTAAGTGTTTAATATAATCATGGATGTCTCTAGTTTCCCTCCGAGACTGGACAAACCCTGTCCGCAGCTGCTCAATTTCGTTTTGCACAACCTCCACGCTGCTGGAGATCTCATCAATGGAATGCTTGAGAGCATTGACATGCCCTCGGAGTTCAGAAAGTTCTGTTTCTATCTGACTTATTCCCTGAAGTTCCTTAAAGATCATTTCCATGACATCCTGTGTTTGGCTAATGCAGACAGAGGAACTGAATCCAGGCTCCAGGGCGTTGGTCTTTGGGTTTCGGGCAGTTCGGTCCAAAGATTTGCTTCTGATTCCCCAGGTTTTCTTCATTGTGCTCAACTCTGAATCCGAGGAGACACACTCTTGACTCTTTTTCCATTTCCTCAGTTTGCGTAAAGCTCCTAGCTTTAAGCTCTGCAGAGTGCGTTCCCCGTCGGAACTCCCCTCTGAGGGCGCCAGGCTGCTGGAGCTCTTCCTGTTGCGTCTAACGGGCATCATGAGTGCTGACTGTGCCTGGTTTTCTGTACTGCTCCTTAGTTCACTGAGTGATTCTGAGTAGGAGCTCTCAATGGAAGATAACTCCTGAAGGAGCTCCTCATGATCACCGTTGGTTACATGAATCTTCTTCTGGAGGCCATTGGCAATAGCTACTCGGTAACTGAATGTGGGGGAGAGAGAAAATTCTTTGTTAGCCTCCTCTTCTTCGGTGGATAAGTTGCGAGTGGATGAACACTTTGCAAGCTTCTTTACTGTGCTTTTCAAGGTGTTAGAAAATTTGGGGGTTTTGGTCTGGCCAGCAACAGGAAGGTCTTGATCTTTTTTTGGCTGACGATTCTCTTTTTTTTTGGTTGTATTTCCCAATTTCTTTGTAAACATTCCTTTGCAAAGCTTATGGATGTAAGGTAAAATCAGGCTCTTGAAAACATTAGCCACCATGGAGAGCAATTAGAGCAAGCTTTTCTGTCCCAGGAAAGTAAATAATGTATCAGGATGGAACTCTGTAAATCCAAGGCCAGCATCACTGTTCAGATGTTCTGTGAATCAGTGAAAATAGCAGGAAGGGCTGCTGTGGCTGCCACAGTGTCACTGTCCTGGGAAAACCAGAAGCCAGGCTCCATTTATGAAAGACATTCATTCTCTCTTGGAGGAGGGGTTTCATGAGTCTCTCTCATTTCCACATAACTTCAGGCAGTACCTAAAAAAGGAATTACAAAGTCAATATCAGAATTTGATCCTAGATTTAGCCCATGGCTAACAGTTTTTGAACTCTTCAAGATACACAGTGTGTGAAAAATTGCAGAGGGGACACAGAAATTTCAACACACAGTTTTAAAACAACTAGGTAAGGAAAGCAGAACCGATAACTGTGTTTAAATTATCATTTCCTTTTCCTAAATCGCTTATGGGTAGACACAGTTAAAATACTAGTAAAGGTAATAGTAATTATTTAGAAAAGTTTGTATAAGATGACAGGCAAATTTTAATAACTATTATATATTCACTATATGAGCTTATCATTTCCATTTTATATCTTTTCCTAAAATTACATTTACTTATACAAATATTACATTTCAATTTAAATATATTTGCCCCACCTCAAACATTTAAAATTCACTGAATTAATATTTTTCATGTACTTAAGATTTTTTCTTATTCAAATAGTCTTACTTTTCTAGGTATTCAATGATTGATAATTTCTTAAATAATGATTAAAGAAATCCAAGTAAGAAAATATTTCACGGGGCCCAGACGCTGGGACGTGCCGGGGCCGCCCCACCCCGAAGCCGCCCGTTTCCTGCCGGGCGGCGAAATTAAAAAAAAAAAAGAAAATATTTCATAGGATGATGTAAATACCAAGAGAAAATGCATCCTGTATAGACATCAAATTTGTCAATGGAGTATCATGAATTGAAAAAATAGACAATTATATAATATTTAGGCATATAATAACAACAAAAACACAATAGGAAAACCTTATATTTGAAAATAAGGATAATACATCTAAGTTCTTAGAGAAT
>NW_011494638.1:2112373-2119767 GCF_000754665.1 Bison bison bison | reverse complement strand
AAGCAAAGCCACCCTAACCAACCAGTGCAGACTTGTGGCAGGTGGCAGGAAACCCATCCCTAGGGTTAAGATCATAACTGAAGATAGAGTGCCAAATCACAAAAAGAGACTGTACCACAAATAAAACATGTCTAAAGATACTAAAAAACTGGTTGGATATATAATTCATCCTATGATTTGGTGTTTTATAATGTAAATGACCACATAACTAAGTCATATTTGTGATAGTTAGCTTCTTGAATTATCTGGACAACAATGACAGTTTACATTAATTTTTCTGGTTTACCAGCACTGTGCCTTGTATGTAATAGGTATTCACATATAATTTTGTTGACTTGAACTATTTCATCACTGAAATATATCACAGAGTAATAGTAATGACCAAAAATCTTTGTTGATATCAAGCTATGGATTTGAGTAGATAAATGTTCTAATTCTTTAAAGAATACATCATAAACTACACATTGTTTTAGGAGCCTGATGGCTCTTTATCAGCTCCCTCCATTTGGAAATCTGCCAATTTCACTTCACTAGGATTCTGCAGGGACTTGGGGAATACATTCTCTGGCCAGGAGCCAAGTTTCATAGGAGACAGGGCACTGCAATGCAAGAAGGAAGCAAAAAGATGGAGAGAGACAGACTCTAAATCCATGTCTTCTGGATTTCATAAACAGTCAGAGTCAAATTTTGCTTGTCTGAAACAATTTGTCAGTCATTCAGAATTACATGCCAGGACCTGTTTTCTAATAATAAAAATGTCAAGAAATTAATTTCTGAATTAAATTCAAAAAACATTTATTGTACCCCTATGCAACTTCTCCTATGGGGACAAAAAAGACATATTGGAAAGTTAAGTAGCAGTAGAGTAGATAAATTATTTAAAAGCCAACTTCAGTAAAATAAATTGTTCTACTAATCACTCTGTCGAAGATCCTGGGTTTCCCAAACCTTGAAACAAATACCTGATTTTTGTTTAGATGAAAGCAGGAATTTTGTCAATGCCTCTAATATTTTCATGAAATTGTGTTCAGGCTTCCTGACCTGTGTTACTAATTCAGAGCCAATGATCTAGACAATAATGGTTGGAACAATTTTGAACAGGAAAATTTAACCTGCAGTGATGCCCTGCTTCAAAATGCAAACCTGAGGGTATGTGGACACAGTTGCACAGATGAACTCACTTGTTCTGTATTCTAACCACATGGAACAACTTGTTATTCACTACAAGCTCTACTCTCTTTCACACCTCAATAACTTTTCTGTTCTCTCCACCTAGAATATCATTCATGTCTAGCCCTCCTTGTCTATAAAAATTGTGTTTCAGCTTCAGAATCATTTGTTCAGTGAAGACTTCACTGACCACCCACACTGAGCTTTTCTCTCTCTTTGCCACACTCTCCTGCAAGCCAGTGCATAAGCAATACATATTATTCCCTACTGTACTATCATTCCTGTTTCCATCCCCTGGACTATGTCCTATTTAATGGGAAGAATATGACTTGTCCAGTTTTAAATATCCTGAACCCAGCATACATAAAAACATTTGATAAATAGTTATTGAAGAATTGGTCCAAAAGGTACAATGTTTCAGTCGTGCAAGTTGAAGAAGCCCTGAAGACCTACTGTACATCACAGTGCCTTTAGTTAATAATACTGCTGCTGCTGCTAAGTCGCTTCAGTCGTGTCCGACTCTGTGTGACCCCATGGACTGCAGCCCACCAGGCTTCTCCATCCCTGGGATTCTCCAGGCCAAAACACTGGAGTGGGTTGCCATTTCCTTCTCCAATGCATGAAAGTGGAAAGTGAAAGTGAAGTCACTCAGTTGTGTCGGACTCTTAGCGACCCCATGGACTGCAGCCTACTAGGCTCCTCCATCCATGGGATTTTCCAGGCAACAGCACTGGAGTGGGGTGCCATTGCCTTCTCCCAGTTAATAATACTGCATACCCAAAATTTTGCTAAGAAGGTAGATCTTGTGTTCATAACACAATCTTGGTGATGGTTTCACAGAGGCATACTTACCTCCAAACTCACAGAAAGTTAGAAATTAACCCACATTTCAGTCACTTATTAAATATCATTAGCTGGTTGTCCAAATATAAACTCCATCAAACACCTAGTCATTTTCTTGAATGATTAATCTCAATTTAATATCATATCCTAATTATTGACTTCCCCAAGACATATAGCCAGGAATCATTCTAGATTCAATATGATCCATCATATTTCCATACCCTATATATGTTCACTCATCCCACTAGTGATGCCTCAGTGCTGAACTCCACAATTTCTCATCTGGACTACTACAATTGTATCCTATATGGTCTTCCTAACTCTAAGTTGGCTCTTCTCTCAAATCAACCTTTCTTAAAATTAATACATTTAAAAGATGTAAATCTTTCCACTTAAATCACTATCTCAGTAGTTTCATGCCCTGTCACTTCCAGAAGCATGTCTGCCTAAGACACACTGAAATAGTAACAGTTCTGTGATCATTGTATTGTTGCCTCCCCAACGTGCTTTTGCCCATGCTGTTCCTTCTGGCTTCATTTCTTTCCTGTCCCCTCTATCTCCACATCTTACTCATGAATGTCTCTAAGGCAACTAAACATCTTAAATCCAGCAGGGATTAGCATCACCTTGTTTGACCTCCTTTAGACTCCAGCACTCCTCCTCTGTGCTCCCCCAATGCCTTGAATGCACATTTGTTATGGTAATTCTTAGAATATAACAGTTATTTGTGTGAAATAGTTATGTGTCTATATCTCAAATGTGATTTGAGGGGGCAGGGGCTATGATCTATTTAACTTTAAATATTCAAATTGCTTGATATATATTAGACTTACAATATTTGTTGGGCAAATAAATAAATACAAGCACAAATGAATGAATGAACAAGTAACAAGCCCATAAATTCGAAGATGGGTTATAAAGATTCCAAGAAGCCCGAACTAGCTGAACTTGGCCTTAAATGATCCAGATAAAGAAAATCAGTATACGCAGAAGGTAGGCATCACAAACATTCACATCATGTTAAAAATGAAGAAGCACCCACCTTGGAGAGAGATGGGAACTAAAGGAGGATGGGTCTGCATGGACAAAATGTAAATAGAATGTGGAAATCTCTGAAACTTAGGTTCAGAAGCTCCATTTGATGAGGGGGCACTAATGGTTTTTGGTTTTCAGCACAGCTTCTGGATGAGGCATATTAGCCATATAAGCATGAGAAAGTCACTTCTATACTGCCTTCACTTGTATATTTTTTTCTTCTTTTTATTCCATATTTTTATTTTCTATTGGAGTATAGTTGTTTTACAATACTGTTTGTTTCTCCAAAATATACGCAGTTCATGCAGTGCAATAACAAACAAAAAACAACAACAACAAATAACCCAACCAAAAAATGGATGAAAAACCTAAACAGACATTTGTCCAAGGAAGACATACAGATGGCCAAGAGGCACATGAAAAGATGCTCAACATCACTGATTTTAAGAAAAATACAAATCAACACTACACTGAGGTTATCCTCACATCAGTCAGAGTAGCCATCATCAAAAAGTCTACAAAAAAATAATTGCTGGAGGGGATGTGGAGAAAAGGGAACCACTTGTACACTGATTAAATTGGAACAAAAATAGTATCTCCTCATGGGATAATTGTAATGAGTTAACACATGTAAAGTTCTTAGAAGAGTATCTAAAACAGTGCAGAGCCCAGTACCTATTAGTTACCATTAGAACTAAGAAGTCTGTTGAAAAGATGAAAGAAGTATTCACAGAAGATTCATCATGTGGTATCTGTTGTGAACATTAAGGTAGATAGAAATGGGAGGCAACCTAGGAACCCTACTCAGTTGGAGGATGACATGAAAAACAAACAAAGAAAAAAATACTAAAAAGAAGCAATTGGAGGGGAAATAGAGTATGCTTTATACCTACATGGTCCAGAGGCAAATTTCCAATATAGAAATCTCACCTTCCCAGTTACTGGGTTCTCTTTCTCAACCTCTGTTACAATTTCATTACAAAGCCATAGCTACCTTACCAAGGTTTGTGGTTGTTGTTTTGTTGCTAAGTCACATTTAATACTTTGTGCAACCCCATGAACTGTAACCCGCTAGGCTCCTCTGTCCATGAGATTTCCCAGGCAAGAACACTGGAGTGGGTTGCCATTTCCTTCTCCAGGGGATCTTCTTGACCCAGAAATCCATCTCACATCTCCTGTATTGCAGACAGATTCTTTATCACTGAGCCACCTGGGAAGCCCCTAATGAGGCTGGTGAGTCTCAAATGTCACCTGCAGAACTTCCTTCAAGCAAGTGGGCAGGATACAGCAGGAAGCTAACATTAATGAGCACCTTTGTGTTTTAGAAACTTGTGTGTGTGTTAGTTGCTCATTCATGTCCAACTCTTTGAGACCACATGGACTATAGTTCACCAGGCTACAGTCTGTCTATGGAATTCTCCAGGTAAGAATACTGGCAGTGGGTTGCTATTCTTTTCTCCGGGGGATCTTCCCAACCCAGGGATCAAACCTGGGTCTCCTGCATTGCAAGCAGATTCTTTGCCATCTGAGCTTCCAGGGAAGCCCTCAAGATACTTAAACAATCCCAAATAATCCTCACAGAAACTCTCTGAAGAAGACATTATTATGTCCATTTTATAGATGAGGAAACAAGAGGTTCAAAGAGATTAAGAGACAACCAAAATTACACAGCTAGTGAGCAGCACCATGTTATCCGCTCTCTCAATACCTTCCACCAGAGCTTTATGAAAAACAACTGAAGCAAAAAGATATCTTTGTCCTTAGACCTGGGATCAATGAAGCTATCAGCTGCATACAAAGTGAATGTTACCAGTGGTAATGGACACAAGTCCTAAAATGCACGATATACAAACCCACAGATCTACTCTCTTCTCTAAAGTTCTATTTTAAAAAAATTGTTAGTAGCCCAGATCAGGACAAAATCAATACCAGTAAAAATATGTGGGAGGAGAAGGGGTTGAGGAGGGGCGGGGAGACCAGTCTATCATCATATGCATCATATGATGCTTAACTACTTAAATTCAGAATCTCATATTTACCGTCCAGTTGTATTACTTTAATTACATACATGTGTGCATGCTAAGTCACTTCAGTCATGTCTGACTCTGTGCAACCCTATTCACTGTAGCCTGCCAGATTCCTCTGTCCAAGGCATTCTCCAGGCAAGAATATTAGAGTGGGTTGCCATGCAACCCTCCTGCAGGGAATCTTTCTGACCCAGTGATTGAACTGTCTCCTGAGGCTCCTGTATTGGCAGGCAGGTTTCTTACCACTATCACCACCTGGGAAGCCCTTTAATTAATTAATCTTACAGGTGGTGCTACTGGTAAAGAACCTGCCTGCCAGTGCAGGAGAGATAAGAGATGCAGGTTTGACCCCTCTGTTGGGAAGATACCCTGGAAGAGAAAAAGGCAACTCACTCAAGTATTCTTGCCTGGAGAATCCCATGGACAGAGGATCCTGGTGGGCTACAGTCCATAGAGTTGCACAGAGTCAGTCATGACTGAAGAGGCTTAGTATGCATGCACATTATTTTCAGTAATGATGTTTGGGGGTACGATGTAAAGTTTTTGGCAGGAAATCTTTGAGAGAGATTAAAATGCTAGACTGTGTTATGAGACATGTTATGAGACACTTAGTAATAATATTTAATTATTACTTATTATGTTCCAAGCACTGTGTATATAATTTTTTAAAATTTGCCTCACTTCATTTTAATCCCATAATAATTGGGTGAAATTAGTATTATTATTTTCCAGAAAAGGAAGCTGAGGTTTAGAGTTTTCAAGGAAACTTGACTTAGTACATGCAATTAATAAGCAACACAGTCTTGACTCCAGGCCCCAGATTTGGACTGAGAATGTATCAACTCCAAATTGAATATTATGGTCTGATGGGGATTAAAATATTTGTTGCCAGTGTGTTAACAAGTCCATTTTGTAAAAAAGCTATTTAGTATGACCTCAACAGTAGGTGTCCTTGTGGGCTAAAAGAGCTAGTGAACCTTTGAACAGTCAGCAATTTATTACTAAATCATTACCAAAATTAAGTTAAAGTCTTTTCAGATCAATAAACAATTCTAAGTTCCTTATCAAATGCAATAAAATAGGTGACCTGGGTATCTGAATGCTAACTTGCAAGGGAGAGAAGAGAAAGAGGATGATCTGAGAAAGAGGCCCTACCAGGTTGCCTCCCCAAGTTATGCCCTCTATTTCAGCATGATTCTTCTCTCTCAGTCCCTGACTCTGAACTGAATCCCCACCTTTGGCCTAGGAACCTCATGGCTTGCCACTTGAGTTTCTGACCTTGTGTTTATTACTACCTGCTTAATCCCTGCTACCAGCCCAATAGGGAAATCTCTTCACTGCTCCTTTGTTGGCATTGATTTTGTGTTAAGCACTCAGGACCCTGTTAGGATGATCATTAATCCCCCACCAGAAGAGAGCAAGAAAACCTCTGTTTCTCATTACAGCACCTCAACAGTAAATATCCTGTACTATCTGACTGCTGGTTTAAAAGACATTTTCCAAGAATAAGTCAAAGAGAAATATATAAACACAGGTCACCAAATATCTGTTCAACAGTAAATTCTTGGTGATTTGAAAAACAGCTGGCTGGAAGATACTTCCTATGAGGTGGGAAGGAAGAAGGGCTGTTGCAGAGACAGAGCAAAACCTAACCACGTGCAGGGGCAGGTCATCTGAGCCAGAAGGCCCAGTGGAAAGTAGCTCTGACCTGTGTGCTGACCACACAACTCAATGAGCAGGACCCTTAAAGCACAGCAAAGTAACAAGCCAGGGTAGCTGGAGCTGGAAGGGAAAGCTAGTCACACCATTAGCCACAGGGAGCTGATGGGAGGGAACAGCATGTAGCTGGGACAAGGCAGGTGATGAGAAAATAAAAAGATCAGGTTTTAAAAAACCTCCCTTAGAAAGTCTTTATTGGATTTTATACCTGTCTTATATATCTTTCATTTTTGTTGTTTTTATTTTTTAGATTGGCGTATAGTTGCTTTACAATGTTGTGTTAGTTTCTGCTGCACAATGAAGTGAATCAGCTGCACATACACATATATCCCCTCCCTCCTGGACTTCCCTGCTCCCCATCTCACCCATCTAGGTCACCACAGAGCACTGAGCTGAGCTTCCTGTGCCAAAGAAGGGATACAGATGACCAGGAGGCACATGAAAAGATGCTCAACATCACTAATCATTTAGTGCAGTTCAGTTCAGTCGCTCAGTCATGTCCAACTCTTTGCGACCCCATGAATAGCAGCACTCCAGGCCTCCCTGTCCATCACCAACTCCCGGAGTTCACTCAAACTCATGTCCTTTGAGTCGGTGATG
>NW_011494638.1:2103051-2112273 GCF_000754665.1 Bison bison bison | reverse complement strand
TGACCAGGAGGCACATGAAAAGATGCTCAACATCACTAATCATTTAGTGCAGTTCAGTTCAGTCGCTCAGTCATGTCCAACTCTTTGCGACCCCATGAATTGTAGCACTCCAGGCCTCCCTGTCCATCACCAACTCCCGGAGTTCACTCAAACTCATGTCCTTTGAGTCGGTGATGCCATCCAGCCATCTCATCCTCTGTCGTCCCCTTCTCCTTCTGCCCCCAATCCCTCCCAGCATCAGAGTCTTTTCCAATGAGTCAACTCTTTGCATGAGGTGGCCAAAGTACTGGAGTTTCAGCTTTAGCATAATTCTTTCCAATGAACACCCAGGATTGATCTCCTTTAGAATGGACTGGTTGGATCTCCTTGCAGTCCAAGGGACTCTCAAGAGTCTTCTCCAACACCACAGTTCAAAAGCATCAATTCTTCGGCCCTCAGCTCTCTTCACAGTCCAACTCTCACATCCATACATGAACACTGGAAAAACCATTGCCTTGACTAGACAGACCTTTGTTGGCAAAGTAAGGTCTCTGCTTTTTAAGATGCTATCTAGGTTGGTCATAACTTTCCTTCCAAGGAGTAAGTGTCTTTTAATTTCATAGCTGCAATCACCATCTGCAGTGATTATGGAGCCCCCCAAAATAAAGTCTGACACTGTTTCCACTGTTTCCCCATCTATTTCCCATGAAGTGATGGGACCAGATGCCATGATCTTCATTTTCTGAATGTTGAACTTTAAGCCAACTTTTTCACTCTCCTCTTTCACTTTCATCAAGATGCTTTTTAGTTCCTCTTCACTTTCTGCCATAATGGTGGTGTCATCTGCATATCTGATATTTCTCCCAGCAATCTTGATTCCAGCTTGTGCTTCTTCCAGCCCAGCATTTCTCATGATGTACTCTGCATGTAAGTTAAATAAGCAGGGTGACAACATACAGCCTTGACGTACTCCTTTTCCTATTTGGAACCAGTCTGTTGTTCCATGTCCAGTTCTAACTGTTCCTTAGAGAAATGCAGATCAAAACGATAAAGAAGTAACACTTCACACCAGTCAGAATGGCCATCAAAAAATCTACAAACAATAAATGCTGGAGAGGGTGTGGGAAAAAGGGAAACTTTTTGCACTGTTGGTAGTAATGGATTAATAAATTGATATAGCCACTATGGAGAACAATATGGAGATGCCTTAAAAAGCTAAAAATAGAACCATCGTATGTATCTTTTTTATATGAGGGAGTAAAATAATTTTGTGTATATATATATATATATGTATATGTAATTTATGGTCACATGACTGACTATGACAATGAAAATTGCTGAAATACAATAACGCATGTGAAATGATGTCCCTGAGAACTATTTATTTTTGTGTCTTATGTTAAGATACAAAGGGAAGGGAAGTCACTCAGTCGTGTCTGACTCTTTGCGATCCATGGACTGTAGACCACCAGGCTCCTCCATCCATGGGATTCTCCAGGAAAGAGTACTGGAGTGGATTGCCATTTCCTTCTCCAGTTAAGATACAAACAAGAAACCAATACATAGAAAATGTTTTCAACAAAAATGAGCAAACTAGAAAGTGATCAAGAGGTTTATCTGAAGCTAATAAATCATTTTTAATAAACAGAAAAACCCATTTCTCCAAGAATGAATGCCAAATGATTCATATCCTCTTTATTCTAGCTAATAAGGTATTTTATGAGTTTTTTTTAATCAAACAATAGCCCATCTACAATTTTTTACTCACCTCCATTGCTGCTACTTTGGGTTAGAAGTCCACAATGACATCTAGTACCAATCATTCTACAAGCACTTTGGAATCTACAAAATACTTTTGTGTGTATCAACTCATAATCTTCTTGATGACCGTATAAGGATATTATCCACAGTGTATGGGTATGGATGGTGAGTCTCATAGATGCCAAAGTATTGCCTGGGTCTCAAGACTCCAAACTTGTTCCCTTCACTATAATGTACATTCTCCTTACTCCAGACATTTAATATTATGATAGCTTACTGGCCTCCTAAAGTAATATCTAATACTCCAAACCATCCCTTGAACTAATTTCCATCTTATTTTCCTTAAATATAGCTTTCCCTCTTATTCTCTGGGTACAGATTATTTCATACCCTCTACTCCAGGCTTCTTCATGGTGCCATAGATACACTAGTTTATTCCTCCATTGTCTCTCTCTTTTTATTGGAGTACAGTTGCTGTGTAATGTTGTGTTAGTTTCTGCAATACAGGAAAGTGAAATCAGCTTTATGTATACATGTATCCCTGTTTTTGGATTTCCTTCCCCTTTAGGTGACCACAGAGAATTGAGAAGAGTTCCCTGTGCTATATACTTGGTTCTCAGCTATCTATTTTATGCTGCTAAGTCACTTCAGTCGTGTCCGACTCTGTGCGACCCCAGAGACGGCAGCCCACCAGGCTCCTGCGTCCCTGGGATTCTCCAGGCAAGAACACTGGAGTGGGTTGCCATTTCCTTCTCCAATGCATGAAAGTGAAAAGTGAAAGTGAAGTCACTCAGGTTGTCTACTTGAAAGTTATACAGTCATGTCCAACTCCTAGCGACCCCATGGACTGCAATCTACCAGGCTCCTCCGTCCATGGGATTTTCCAGGCAAGAGTACTGCAGTGGGTTGCCATTGCCTTCTCCGATCTATTTTATACATAGTAACAATAGTGTATGTTTCTCAATCTCAGTCTCTCAATTCATCCCACCTTCCCCCTTTCCCCTTTAGTATCCATATGTTTGTTCTCTACATCTGTGTCTCTAATTTTGCTTTGTAAGTAAGATCATCTGTCGGAGAAGGCAATGGCACCCCACTCCAGTACTCTTGCCTGGAAAATCCCATGGACAGAGAAGCCTGGTAGGCTGCAGTCTAAGGGGTCGCTGAAAGTCGGACATGACTGAGCGACTTCATTTTCACTTTTCACTTTCATGCATTGGAGAAGGAAATGGCAACCCACTCCAGTGTTCTTGCCTGGAGAATCCCGGGGACGGGGGAGCCTGGTGGGCTGCCGTCTATGGGGTCACACAGAGTCAGACACGACTGAAGCAACACAGCAGCAGAAGCAGCAGCAGCAGCAGACCATCTGTATTATTCTGGTCCTCTAGCTAATCTGGCTTCAGAAAGACAGATCAAGAACTAATTGTTTTCATAATAGTTTCTTTATCTTCTCTTTTTCATATATTCTGAATCATGATCTTTAGTCTTTCATTATTCTTCTAAACTATTTATCAAATACTCTTGTACATGTTTTTTCCATTTTCAAAATGCTTATTAAATGCCATATTCTGTCGACTCCTTTGTAGAGATTACTACATTAAAGTTTGTTTATAATATCTGCAGTGGGTAATGTTATTGATCCCCATTTTACAGATGAAGAAACTGAGAACCCAAGTAACTGACCCAAGGACACACAGCTGGGAAGTGACACAGGTAGAAATGCAACCCACACTGACTGGCTTCAGAGTCCTTTCTCATAAACACTAAGATCTACTTCCCGTGAGAACCAACCCTAAGGAAAAAGTGGTCACCTATGTAATACATTTGAAGAATTCTTGCCTCAAGAAGCTATGTCACTTTTATTTTAGATTTGGTCTTTGTTGAAATGCAAATTCACCAAGGGGCTCTTACGTTTTAAGGCATGTAAGTCACTTTGTGTCTTGGTATAAAAGATTTATGAATACATTCCTCAAGAGCAGGAGGGAAAAACAGAGAAAACACAGAAAAGCATGAGATTGGGGAGAATTTCCTATCAAAAGGAGATAAGAGGTAGAAAAGGGCAGATATGAGCCACTAGGCAGCCTTGAATAAGCCTGGCCCACTGACTGTCTTGGCCATGCCCTGGCCCTGTTCCCAGCTACAGACACTCCTCTGGAGAGTAAGTCTTTGCAACTTTTTTTTTCCCCCAGTCTTCGTAACTTCTGCCCACTGATGTGGACAGTAGGCAGAGCTCAGGTACACTGGCTACAGATGAGCAACTTAGAATGACAGACACTCCTCTGGAGAGTAAGTCTTTGCCACCTTTTTTTTCCCCAGTCTTCGTAACTTCTGCCCACTGATGTGGACAGTAGGCAGAGCACAGGTACACTGGCTACCGATGAGCAACTTAGAATGATGTCATTTCAGAGACATATTGCTTTAGTTTACCTGGATTTTATCCTCAGATCCCACCACCACCTCTATTTTCCCCAACTAAAGCAGACATAGAAATTCAATGAATATAACTGATCAAAGCCGAGCCTCTTTGGTTGAATTAAAGAAGCGGTGCTGGAGGCTCACTTTACCTGCTGCTTCCACACTAGCTACTGCCCATACAGACCCTCTACAGGTACCGGGGCTTGGAGAGTACAGTTCAAACAGAACTCATCCTCAAATTGTGCACAACATGAAATGAAAACCTAAAAGGGTCAAAACCCTTGCCTGAGTTCAAACAGCAGAGCTGGAGCAAAAATACAGGTCTCCTGCCCCAGCTTCACTGCTTTGCCTGCCTGTGCTGCACTGCCTTCTTCTAAGGCAATCCATCCAAGGATTTGGCATCTTCCTACCATGGCAACATTCTCAGAAGCAGCAATCTAAATCCATCTTTAAGTGATTTGACTTTGACCTTGATTCTCTATGGTCAACATCAGTAGTTTTCTGGAGCTAGAAAGTCTTTTGATATTAAGAGAGCTTTCTGTAAGAAAATCTCATGAGCACTTTCATCATGTATTGGAATTCTTACTATCACATAAGCTGTATAAAGGAAGGTGACTGAGGAAAAACAGCATCCTGGAGCAAAAGTTGCCACTAATTCTAATGTTTCCCATGTCTCTGTCCTACTAGGTTGCTTGGAGACACACTACCAGCCTAGTGACCTGTGATAAGGCAGGGGCCCAAGTCCCTGTAAGAGCAAATTACGTGCCCCTGCCTGAGCTTCCCAAGCACTTTTTTGCTGTTTTCATCCTAATAGAAAATGATTACTCTGTCTTCAATATTTTAAAATGATTAATCCTTAAATCCTCATAAGGTAAAATATTATTCTTATTCTAAAAACGGGCTTCCCTGGTGGTTCAGTCAGTAAAGAATCTGCCTGCATTGCAGAAGACCTGGGTTTAATCCCTACGTTAGGAAGATCCCCCTGGAGGAGGACATGGCAACCCACTCCAGTGTTCTTGCCTAGAGAATCCCCATGGACAGAGGAGCCTGGCGGGCTACAGTCCATGGGGTAGCAAAGAGTCGGACACAACTGAGCAACTAAGCACACACATTCTAAAAGCAAGAAAACTGAGACTCAGAGACCCTAAGTAAGTAACTTATGACTTACTCAAGTGATGGGAGTAGAATTTAAATATAAGTGTGGCTCCCAAACCATACACAGCACACAGTTCAAATAAGATGACCACGGTTCTATCAGGGAGCACTTCCATCTTTGGTGAATACAAGGCATATTCCATTTGGTGCCCAGGTGAGCTCCAACATATACTATTTGTTACATTAGGGGAGGGGCATGGGTTGGAGGCTTAAGCCAGACCAAGTGGTCTACTGTGAATCCTGGCTCTCTGTATACAGTGAGCAAGCTGCTTAACTTCTCTGTTTCTAAGTTTCCTCGTCTGACAAATGAGATAATAACAGTACCAACTCCTTCATATTGCTGTAAGGATTAAATGAGAGATCATGAGAGGAGTGCCTGGAACCACAGAAGTACTCAAAAATGTTAGATATTATTTATGTTTTTAATACATAACAATAAGCTTGTGATCTGATCAGATCTTTCTTCTATCCCCATGCCCTTCCTGACTATAAGACAGAAAAGAGAGTCCTAATGTAACACGGCTCCTCTTTTGCACCCATTTAGACTAGAGCAATGGAGAAGGCAATGGCACCCCACTCCAGTACTCTTGCCTGGAGAATCCATGGACAGAGGAGCCTGGTAGGCTGCAGTCCATGGAGTCACTAAGAGTCGGACACGACTGAGTGACTTCACTTTCACTTTTCACTTTCATGCATTGGAGAAGGCAATGGCAATCCACTCCAGTGTTCTTGCCTGGAGAATCTGAGGGGCGGGGAAGCCTGGTGGGCTGCCGTCTATGGGGTCGCATAGAGTTGGACACGACTGAAGCGACTTAGCAGCAGCAGCAGCAGACTAGAGCAAACTGCCCAATGTTTTTCAGGAGAGAGTAAGAATCATACCAACTCTGAGGCCTTGTGAGGAAGATAAAAATGTGTCGTGTTATATATAGTTTAAAATTATTTCTTTTAAAATGTTACATACTCTAAAGGAGTGGATAAAAACTCATAATAATGATTTTATAGTATTTTATTGATTTTAAGACAAACATATTTTAACATTTCTGAAACTGGGATTGGGACCACAGAGATTTCACATTCCTTGCATATAAACCAGGAATTATACTATCTATGTCCTAGGGGTGTTTGCAAGATATGAGCGATGATGTGATAATGAGAGTGAACACATCTGTCACATTTCTTGGTGGGGCATAGTGTCTGGTTTCATTAATATCCACTTTCTTCCTTATCATTCCCTCCCTTACTCCAACAAAATGTTCTTTAAGCCAAAACTCATGAAGCCAGCCAGAGTAACTTAAATTCCCTACTTGGCAAGTTGGATTCTAGGTCCAGGTCAAGCAGTACCACTCTGCAGAAGTCTCTCTGATGACCCAGGTAGGAATTAATGTGCCCCTTCATCTGTGTCATGGGCTCACATGAACACCACTGATACACTACACTACACTGTGTTACATGTATTATTGCAATAGCATGAGGTAATATAACCTCTCATTTTTGCATCTATCTTCCCTAATGGAATATATGAGGGTACCCAACATTTAATAGTTGTTTAATTTTTATTGGGAAAAAAGCAATAAAAAATGTACCAATATTTGATGAACTATTACTAATCTGTTCAACCATAAACAGAATTTGACCTAAATGTTAGTACGGTGGCAGGGAAATGGATTTATCCTGTTCTTAATACAAATTTAATACCCTCCTGGCCGAAGTAATTATTACACATTCTATAAAAGCAAGGTTCAAATTTATTATATATTATTGTATTTCTACAAGAGTTGCTTTAATATTTCAACCACAAATATGCCTCATGCTAAAATTACATTGAATATATCTATAACAAGAAATTATGAGTATTGCTGGCAAATTGGTACATTGATTAGATGTCCACGTGTCTAATTAATGAAATCTAAAGAGCTCTGAACCTTGAGTGTCTCAATTAAATATCTGTTCACAAAGTATTCTTTATAGATGATTATGCACTTGCTAGCTTATTTTTCTCATTTTATTGCTTTTGATCTATAATGGCAAGAGCATATCCTTCAAAGCAACACAAAGGGTTAGTAATCAGTGATGATTTCATACTGATTTCTAACTGGTCAATGTATGCGTGCATGCTAAGTTGCTGTGTGTCCGACTCTTTTCGACCCTATGGACTGTAGCCCACTAGGTTCTTCTGTCCATGGGATTTTCCAGGCAAGAAAGCTGGCCAATAGGGGTAAGGGAATGTGTTCTATAACATTAAATATCAGGAAATGCAAATTAAAAACCAAAAATGAGATACCATTTCATTTCATACAGATGAGAATGGATAAAATTTTAAAAGACTGGTTACATGCCAAATTCAAGAGAAGATGAAAAGTAACTAGAATTTGTATGCATTAAAGAAGATAATGTTAAAGAATATAATCACTTTAAGAACTATCTGGTAGTTTCTGGTAGACTTAAACCGACACTTATACTAAGGTCTAGCAATTACATTCCTAAGTATTTATGCAGGAGAAATTAAGACATATTTTTTCAAACTAACTTGTATAAGAATTTCTGTGCAGCCTTATTAATAATGGCAAAAAGGTGGGAAAATGTCCATCAGGAGGAGAAAGTATATACAAATTATAGTATATTGAAACAATGGAGCACTAAACAACAATAAAAAATGAACCACTATTACATACAAATCTTAAAACATGATGGGCAAGGAAGGCAGACACAAAACAGTAAATGCTCTCTGATTCCATTCATATAAAGTTCAAAGCAAGACTAATCTATGATAACATAAATCTGAAAAGTTGTTGCCTGTGAAGCATGGGAATTGACTTGAAAGTGACATAATAAAACCTTTGGGGTGATGGAAATGTTCTGTATCTTACTTGGGATAGTACGTATATTCATTTTTTTGTATGTGTGTGTGTTTTGTTGCTCATTCATGTCTGACTGTTTGCAGCCCCATAGACTGTAGCCTGCCAGGCTCCTCTGCCCATGGAATTTTCCGGGCAAGAATACTGGAGCAGGTTGCCATTTCCTATTCCAGGGGATCTTCCCACTCAAGGATTGAACATGTGTCTCCTGCATCTCCTGCATCGCAGGCAGATTCTATACCACTGTACTACTAGCGCCAACTGGGAAGTCCAAATTATAAACCTGAAATCTGTGTATTTTACTGCTTACAAATCTCATTCTAGGAAAAAATATAGCAGGTACTTTGATGATGGAAATTACACTTGAGAGTCAATTTCCTGGAATGGTGAAAACCTGTTTAATTGATTTCAGTATGAAAATTAGCATTTTTTTAGTTTCCCCAGTTAGAGCGTGCAATGCTGAAAAAGGCAGTTGGGTTGTATACTCAAAGACATAAATGTATAAACAGAAAGACATCCTGTTTAGGGAAGAAAAGGTTCTTTGACATCCAGTCTCATCACAAAGGCCAGACCTCGATTCTCGTATCTGCTTGGAAATCTAGCAGACACAGATGCCTCCTTGACTGAAGGCAGACTGAAGTTATCCACAGGTTTAATGTCACCCAATTGGAACAACTACAATAAGTATTCAGAGAGAGATTAATTTCAGCATTGTATGTTCACTGCACATCTTGTGGATATGAGAATGTCTTCTTTCCAAAGGTCATATCTCCTCCTGTGCTCCTGATTGCATCATCTCTCACCACCTCTAGAATCATGCTCCAGCAATTATCTCTTCCCTGGCTTCTATCTTAATTCTCTTTCTCTCTACTGGGTTTATTCAACCTAAGCAATAAGCATGTTTATATCCTACCCGATTGTAAATAAAAAACATACAAAAGAGACTTCAGCTTTCCTTCAGTGTTGTTACCCCCTCAGGCTACTGCACCTTTCACCTAACTCAGAGGAGTTCTGATCTTTACTTCCTCATGAGTCAGTCACTTCAGTTGAAGTCAGTTAC
>NW_011494638.1:2092254-2102951 GCF_000754665.1 Bison bison bison | reverse complement strand
ATCTCTCACCACCTCTAGAATCATGCTCCAGCAATTATCTCTTCCCTGGCTTCTATCTTAATTCTCTTTCTCTCTACTGGGTTTATTCAACCTAAGCAATAAGCATGTTTATATCCTACCCAATTGTAAATAAAAAACATACAAAAGAGACTTCAGCTTTCCTTCAGTGTTGTTACCCCCTCAGGCTACTGCACCTTTCACCTAACTCGGAGGAGTTCTGATCTTTACTTCCTCATGAGTCAGTCACTTCAGTCACTTCAGTTGAAGTCAGTTACTTCAACCTCTTGCTGTCCCAATTTCAGCCTCAGAACTCTACTAAAATTTCTCTTTAATTGGGCACATTTGTACCAAATGTTAATATTCCCTAACCTATCTGCTGCATCTGAAACCAATAACCACTCAGCCTTTCTTTCGTCATTCTCTACACCTCCGTGACAACACAGCCTCTCTCTGGACGTGGTATTTTGGCCAGAGTGGTTACATGATGGAAACTGGGCCAATTAGTTTTTATATCTTGGGAACTGGGAGTTGGAACATGGAGATTTTGTCAGATCCTTTCAGGCATTTCAACAAGAAAGTGACAATGTTATGACCTGAGCAATCAACTTTTGATCTTTGGGAAAACTGAGCAGTGAAAACATACTTTCAGAAAAAGAAAAGCATGAACACAGGGTGTCAAAAGCAGAAATAAGAGACCACAGGGCCACAGAAGAAGCAGATCCTGTTTCTGATTATTCTGTAGGCCTGGGTCTAGGGCCAGTGAATTTTGTCTAAGGGATGATGAGACACCAGCAGAGGTAAGTGTCAGTGTCCTTCCTTACCAAGAGGCCCTAACAAGGTCCTTTGCTGGCCTCTCATCCTCTTTTCAGATTTCTTTTATTCTTTTTTCTCTAACTTTCTCTAACCAAATCAGTATGTCTGCACCTAGCTTCTCATCTTTGCATAAATTCCTATTTGCTAATTCCATTCAGTTTGGTCTGAATAACTATTAACATCTCCCATTCAGTATTTGAATTCAATAGTCAATATATTCAAATTTGTATTCATTCATGAAATACAAAGTTCTTTAAATTTCTCATACAATACTAATTAGCAAAACCAGCATTCTTAGGTATGCGGACTAGAACTCTAGGTTCAGCTTTAATCCCTCTATTTACTTGCTCCAAACTTCTACCTGGTTCTAAATTTTATGGTCCTAAACTTGACTATTTCTCTCATTTGCCAGGCCGCCTTTCATTCCAGGACTTAACTGCCTTGGTTCAGGCCTTCATGCATGTTCACTTGAGGTCATTACCGTTTTTAGAAAACAAAAATCCACAAAAAATTAAATATTTCCATGGAGGTAGTAAAATTTCTCGTCACTGTACTCTACACATTAAAGGACATATATAAACACATGTTTGCATAATCCTCACCACAGACTTTTGCACTTAACTACTGATAAGACTTCTCAGCTGTTCTTCTCACCTCGCTGATTATACATAACTCTAGATGTGTCCTCATTCTGTAGTAAAACAGAATTTAAAATTTTAATGAATGCTGTCCAATGTGCCAACAGACCAAAACTTTGATGCTTACATAATTAATATCCTCCCTCCCTTCCCCTTTGAGAGTGTTAGGTCCAATGCAATTCTCCTCATTCAGTGGAACTTGATTTGATTTTAACTCTTGGGTGAAAGTCAATTATTTACGCTTTAGAGCATGGAAGCAAAATGGGTGTGGCACTTAAAAGTAAAGTTAAAATTAGTGTCTCATAAATACAGCTGAAATTTCATCCTTTTCCTATATCACAGGGTACTTTTAAAGCAAATCTATAAAGAAATTATTTTAAACTACCTAAGAGCAAGACATATTTCAACTTTTTTGGCAAAAATAGAGCACATTCCATATAATGATTGGCAATATAGGGTCCCAATAAAGGATTTAACATAAGTTCAGTACTTTAAAAGTTTCTTATATTTTGTATTATGGAATACTAAATTATACATGGAAAGTCTCTTTAGTTTAAAACATGCTTAGCATCAGCCAGCTCTTACCTCAAACAGCATCTGGGAATAAATCCTCACCCAAGAAGCAGTTGGTAACTTGAACTATGGCAAGCCTAGGTGCTGGTGTAATTGAAATAAGAAAATAGGAAGAAATTACAAAGGAAATACAAATTTTTTTTTTTTTTTGTATCTCAAATAACCACAGACATAACAATATACAATGCCTCTCCAAATTCAAGTTTTCAAAAGCCCCTGCTCACAAATGATGGTAAGCTTTCCTGCCTCCCATAAAATTACACTAAGACTCAGTCTCTGGTTGTATCCTGTGTTTACCTGGCCCACTAACTCAGTCTGGACCCTTCACTTAGGACTTGATAACAGCCAGAAAGAAAATTAGAGAGACAATCTTTGACACTCAGGAACCACAATCTGCTAGTTTTTAATACATTTAAAAATATTATCTAAAATAATTTAAATAAAATTAGTAGCGTGAAAGCCTTCTGAGTAAACTTCTGTGTCATAGAAGAAAGAAGGACATAGAAGGGGTTTCCCAGAGTGCTTACTGTTCCTTGATATTAAAATCAAAGTAACTGAGACCATAACATTTGCATTCCAACCTCCCATCCAAGTCCTCTCTCAGCATTAAAGGAAAGATTCTGTATGGCATAGCTGTGGTGTGCCACACAAACATCTGCTCCAAGACAAAGTCATTCATTCATGCAGTTGACAAGGGCACATAGCTGAGTCACTCTCAGAATGGCGGAGGCCAAGGGGTTATTCTCCCTTCTCTGGGTCAGCCCACATGCAATGACTCATTGATGGGGGTTCCCAAATGCCTAGCCCTCTTGCTTTAACACAGGGGCCATCCTAGTATCAGAGGCCTAGGATTGGCTGAGGTCTCTGTTGCAAATACATTATGGCTCAGCTTCTTCCAAAAGAAGCTCTGCACATATATCTCTGTTTCATAATGTGTTTCCCAGGAAACCTGACTTAAGAAAGTTGTTATCAAGGGAGCACTGAGGAAGTGACTCTAAAATGAGATCTTTTATCTAAATCCTCTCTATTGGACTGGCAACGAGGACCCAATCACTGATGCCATGTCAAAAACTGATGGCCTGTGGTATACTGTAACAGAACAATTGTTAACACATTCACTTTTAGTGGGGGACCAATGTGTGAATACCACTGGAAGGAAAGAACTTGCATGTACTACATTGAGGTATTAGAGGTTGGGAGAGAAAGTGATTAGAGCCATGGAATGGAATAGCTACTGAAGCCTCTTAATACAATGGAGAAAAGACATTGAAAGGCTTAAAGTGATGCTACCAATTTAAAACTAGAGGTAACAACAGCAGACATCTATGTCATTAGATAAAGAAATTCTCACTTCTTGCAGCAGATGCAGAAAAAGTTGAGCATCAGACCCAGGAATTGATCATAAGTGTGGCAGAGCTCCAGAGAAGGTTTAACTCTCAATTTAGACAGGTTGCCTGTGCCAAGATTGGGGCCTTAATTGAGAAAAAAAATGGGACTGTGAGTCATGTGAAAAAAAGTGGGACTGGGGACATCTGGGTTAATTCACTGGAAACTCTTTAATCCTCAGATTTCCCTGAATCCTCTGACAAAAAGTGGCTCTCCCCTGTCAGAAGCTAGTGCTCCACTCTTGCTTGAAAACGTGCAAGAAAATGTGTGCACCCTCTGACAAGACCTACCAAAAGCATTCCCATGGACCCCCAGACCAATAACTAGGAAAAAGAAACAACATAAGCCAGCTAAACAAAAGAGCCTGTAAAGGGAGGAAAAAGACTATGTGTTGAAGGAACGGAAGAACCTCAGCAACATACATGCACCAATAGGAGCGTATAGGAACTGACAGAGTACGTATGAACTGGATTCTGTGAGTACTAGATCAATGTGGATGTATAAGTTAGATAGGGAAGACTGGATTGCTACTGAAGCAGCCTTCCTTAGTGCATGGACAGGTTATCTAATGTGTGGGTATCTCAACATGTGGGTATTCCATGAAAATGGACGGTTGGTACACCATCCCACTCAATATAGCACTGAAAGACATCAGAGAGGGAAAAATCTTTCCAATGGGTAGAATTTAATTTTTTTTACCTTTTTTAAAAGTCTTTACTTTATTATTATTATTTTTTTTTTTTTACCACAGACTGTCATTGTCACTTTTATTTTGAAAAATCTTTCCTTGTCATTTTCTTACTAAAGAACACATGTCCCTGAGTAAGTCACTTCATTTTTCTTTTTTTTTATTATAAATTTATTTATTTTAATTGGAGGCTAATTACTTTACAATATTGTATTGGTTTTGCCATACATCAACATGAATCTGCCACGGCTATACACGTGTTCCCCATCCTGCAGCCCCCTCCCACCTCCCTCCCTGTACCATCCCTCTGGGTCATCCCAGTGCACCAGCCCCAAGCATCCTGTATCATGCATCGAACCTGGACTGGTGATTCGTTTCTTATATGATATTATATACGTTTCAATGCCATTCTCCCATATCATCCTTCCCTCGCCCTCTCCCACAGAGTCCAAAAGACTGTTCTATACATCTGTGTCTCTTTTGTTATCTCGCATACAGGGTTATTGTTACCATCTTTCTAAATTCTGTATATATGCATTAGTATACTGTATTGGTGTTTTTCTTTCTGGCTTACTTCACTCTGTATAATAGGCTCCAGTTTCATCCACCTCATTAGAACTGATTCAAATGTATTCTTTTTAATGGCTGAGTAATATTCCATTGTGTATATGCACCATTGCTTTCTTATCCATTCATCTGCTGATGGACATCTAGGTTGCTTCCATGTCCTGGCTATTATAAACAGTGCTGCGATGAACATTGGGGTACACGTGTCTCTTTCAATTCTGGTTTCCTTGGTGTGTATGCCCAGCAGTGGGATTCCTGGGTCATAAGGCAGTTCTATTTCCAGTTTTTAAAGGACTCTCCACACTGTTCTCCATAGTGGCTGTACTAGTTTGCATTCCCACCAAGAGTGTAAGAGGGTTCCCTTTTCTCCACACCCTCTCCAGCATTTATTGCTTGTAGACTTTTGGATAGCAGCCATTCTCACTGGCGTGAAATGGTACCTCATTGTGGTTTTGATTTGCATTTCTCTGATAATGAGTGGTGTTGAGCATCTTTTCATGTGTTTATTATCCATTTGTATGTCTTCTTTGGAGAAATGTCTGTTTAGTTCTTTGGCCCATTTTTTGATTGGGTTGTTTATTTTTCTGGAATTGAGCTGCAGGAGTTGCTTGTATATTTTTGAGATTAGTTGTTTGTCAGTTGCTTCATTTGCTATTATTTTCTCTCATTCTGAAGGCTGTCTTTTCACCTTGCTTATAGTTTCCTTTGTTGTGCAGAAGCTTTTCATTTTAATTAGGTCCCTTTTGTTTATTTTTGCTTTTATTTCCAATATTCTGGGAGGTGGGTCATAGAGGATCCTGCTGTGATTTATTTCGGAGAGTGTTTTGCCTATGCTGTCCTCTAGGAGTTTTATTATTTCTGGTCTTATGTTTAGATCTTTAATCCATTTTGAGTTTATTTTTGTGTATGGTGTTAGAAAGTGTTCTACTTTTATTCTTTTACAAGTGGTTGACCAGTTTCCCCAGCACCACTTGTTAAAGAGATTGTCTTTTCTCCATTGTATATTCTTGCCTCCTTTGTCAAAGATAAGATGTCCATAGGTGTGTGGGTTTATCTCTGGGCTTTCTATTTTGTTCCATTGATCTATATTTCTGTCTTTGTGCCAGTACCATACTGTCTTGATGACTGTGGCTTTGTAGTAGAGCCTGAAGTCAGGCAGGTTGATTCCTCCAGTTCCATCTTCTTTCTCAAGACTGCTTTGGCTATTCGAGGTTTTTTGTATTTCCATACAAATTGTGAAATTATTTGTTCTAGCTCTGTGAAGAATACTGTTGGTAGCTTGATAGGGATTGCATTGAATCTATAAATTGCTTTGGGTAGTATACTCATTTTCACTATATTGATTCTTCCAATCCATGAACATGGTATATTTCTCCATCTATTAGTGTCCTCTTTGATTTCTTTCACCAGTGTTTTATAGTTTTCTATATATAGGTCTTCAGTTTCTTTAGGTAGATATATTCCTAAGTATTTTATTCTTTTCATTGAAATGGTGAATGGAATTGATTCCTTAATTTCTCTTTCTATTTTTTCATTATTAGTGTATAGGAATGCAAGGGATTTCTGTGTGTTGATTTTATATCCTGCAACTTGGAGAGATCACAGCAGACAACACAGAAATACAAAAGATCATAAGAGACTACTATCAGCAGTTAAATGCCAATAAAATGGACAACTTGGAAGAAATGGACAAATTCTTAGAAAAGTACAACTTTCCAAAACTGAACCAGGAAGAAATAGAAAATCTTAACTGACCCATCACAAGCACAGAAATTGGAACTGTAATCAGAAATCTTCCAGCAAACAAAAGCCCAGGTCCAAATGGCCTCACCACTGAATTCTACCAAAAAATATAGAGAAGAGCTAACACCTATCCTACTCAAACTCTTCCAGAAAATTGCAGAGGAAGGTAAACTTCCAAACTCATTCTATGAGGCCACCATCACCCTAATACCAAAACCTGACAAAGATGCCATCAAAAAAGAAAACTACAGGCCAATATCACTGATGAACATAGATGCAAAAATCCTTAACAAAATTCTAGCAATCAGAATCCAACAACACATTAAAAAGATCATACACCATGACCAAGTGGGCTTTATCCCAGGGATGCAAGGATTCTTCAATATCCACAAATCAATCAATGTAATACACCACATTAACAAATTGAAAAATAAAAGCCATATGATTATCTCAATAGATGCAGAGAAAGCCTTTGACAAAATTCAACATCCATTTATGATAAAAACCCTCCAGAAAGCAGGAATAGAAGGAACATACCTCAACATAACAAAAGCTATATGTGACAAACCCACAGCAAACATTATCCTCAATGGTGAAAAATTGAAAGCATTTCCCCCAAAGTCGGGAACAAGACAAGGGTGCCCACTTTCACCACTACTATCCAATGGGTAGAATTTGGGGTAAGTTACCTGATCATTCACTTTGCATGCAAAGAGAAGTGGCCCATGGTAAAAATATACATGGACTCATGAACAGTGGTGAACCACTTGCCTAACTTCTCAGGAGCCTGCAAGAAGAAAAATTGGAACATCACAGTCAAAGAGACTATAGAGGAGAAATGTGGATGGTTTGAAAGAAAGAGTTCAAAATGTGAAATATAGTGTGTTGCATGTTAAGGTCCACCAGATAGTATGCACCATGGAAGTAGCAACGAATAACCAAGCAAACAATGATGATCAGCTGTGGCTGAAATAGAGATTATGTATGAATTCAAAAGCCTGGGCTCCTATTAATCAAGGCTGAGCAGGATACTGCTGCTGCTGAATGCCCAACACACCAGCAACAGAGATCAATGCTGAGCACCTAATAACAACAACATCTTTCAAGAAGATCGACCAGCCACTTGGTAGCAATTGATTACACTGAACCTCTACTCTGGGAAGGGCACTGCTTCAGTTTAACTGGAATCAACACAACTCCAGATATAAGTGTGCCTTTTCCACACACATAATTTCATCTTTGATCAAGGGTATTACCTTACAGTAGTGTTTGTGCAGCAGCAGGGTCCTCACCAAGGACTCTTTTGTTCCATGACACACCACATCCAAACCCAGAAACTTCCAGATTAATAATTTCAATAATAAAAGCCTTTGAAAACACATTTGAAATGCAAACTTAGAAATGACACCCTGATGGGATGGGATACCATACTGCAGAATGTAGTATACATTCTAAATCCATGACCATCACATGGTATTGTGTCCCCAGTAGATAGAACACAGCAGTCTAGAAACCAAGGAGCGTCCCTGCTTATTACCTCTCTCAATGTCTCAGATGGAACATCTGTACTTTGCATCCCCACAACTTAGCTTCTCCTGCTTATAGAGTATCTGACTCCCAGGGGGGCCCTGCTACTACTGGGACACAGTGAAGAACTAAGAAGCTTTAAGATATGGTTTCCATTCCATCTCTTAAACCTATGGCAGGAAGAATTGACTCTGATCATTAGGAGAACGTAGGGCTGAAATTATACTATGTGGACAAGGAGGAACAGATCTGGCACCCATAAGCAACTGAGGAAAATCTTCACAATTACCTGCCAGATTTGATGGTGAATGGATAAGAATGGCAAAATGACTGAGATCTCAGGTCACTCAGGGATGTAATCTGGGTCACCACAGGAGGTATGCCAGCTAGACCAGGAGAAGTGCTAGCCATCAGGTAGGAGACATATAAAATGCTATATATAGGAGGAAGGTAATATGTTGTGGTCTTGAGAGCACTTGCAATTACAAGGGCTCCAGCTCATTCCAATAACTTTCTTGTAAGTTTCCACAGGAAAAGAGATCAGCAAACTATCCCAGATGGTGAACTTGAGAAATGAAGCAAGAGTGTTTGTGCGACACACAGGGCAGACTATAATGGATGTCAGAGTGTGATGACTTCAGGATCAAGGAACAAATCCAGAGTCAAGCCCTGGAATGGCCCTTAGTTCCTGGACTGACACAGACATCAGTTCACAGATTTCCACATTGTCCCAGAATGTGCCCTAGTTGTGATCTTCAGGTTAAGTGACTCCAGGTCTACAAAATATGTTTATTGTCACAATATAATATCATATGTAGCACAGACAGGTAACAGGTAGCAAATATCAATAATAGTATTGCAGTTGCCATTTTATATTTGCTTGCTCTGTTCTAGGAGCTATGTTGAGTATTTTAAAAAGTACCATGCTAAATCATTGAAACAATTCTCTAAAAATATATTAACTATTCCTGCTATAGAGAGGAGAAAACCATGGCCTGGCACAATTCAGCATCCTGCCTAACACCACAAGTCTAAAAAGTGGTAGTGCCTACATTTGAGTACAAAATAGGAAACGCCAAAGCTTTCACGTTGCAACACGTTGTTATATAGATAACTGGAAACTATAAAAAGTACATACTTTTGTTACGGAAAACATAATTTGAATTTAAACTGCCTGATTTGAATCAATTCTAATGACGTAGATGAAACTGGAGCTGATTATACAGAGTAAAGTAAGCCAGAAAGAAAAACACCAATACAGTATACTAATGCATATATATGGAATTTAGAAAGATGGTAATGATAAGCCTGTATGTGAGACAGTAAAAAAGAGACAAAGATGTATAGAACAGTCTTTTGGACTCTGTGGGGGGAGGGGGATGATTTGGGAGAATGGCATTGAAACATGTATAATATCATATAAGAAACGAATCACCAGTCCAGGTTCGATGCAGGATATAGGATGCTTGGGGCTGGGATGCACTGGGATGACCCAGAGGGATGGTATAGGGAGGGAGGTGGGAGGGGGGTTCAGGATTGGGAACATGTGTACACCCATGGTGGATTCATGTTGATGTATGGCAAAACCAATACAATATTGTAAAGTAATTAGCCTCTAATTAAAATAAATAAATTTTAAAAAATAAAATAAACTGCCTGATTGTCTATTTAAATATACTACTGAATACACTAAATATAAATGTAATAAATATTCTACTGAAAAGGCCTTGTACTGATATATTGTACAGAATTTAAGGAATTAATTATTGATGGATCTTTATTAGAAACTGCATCTCCAAGGCAGATTCTTCAAGTCCCAGCTGTGTCCAAATATGGAACACTATTCTAAATCAAATATTTCCTAGCAGCTGATGAAGTTCTCAGTCAGTTGGTCTGAGCCTTGGAACTGAGGGGCACAGAAAAGCCTAGCCCGACATATACAAAGCTTGTGAAGTGTATGTATTCAGTTACCAGCTACTTGGCCTCATCTTTGTTTACCTTTTCTGCTGCATTTTCTCAAGGCCTCCTGCAAGTATTCAATTACTCAGGTCTTACCTGACCTACCACAATTTTCAGGAAAGAATCTAATGACTACAGATGTTAAAAACTGATGCTATGTAAATTATTTATTTTTCTTAGATATTTGGAAGAATTTTAGACTAACAAAGCATCAGCATCCTGGAGTAGAAGGATAAAGGTTATATTGTTTTCGTTTCTCAAACATAAAACATCATGGCCCTGAAATCTTACCAAATAAATAGAAAATAATTTACTACTTCCAACACATCTAATATTTTTTCCTTTAAAATATTTGTGTATTGGTCATGTTCAACTTGAATCATTTACACAATAAAAAGAAAACTATGAAGAAAACATAATTTTTGGAAGAGGGTATGAAATAAGAAAGATATGTGCATATATCACTATTGAAAGATTTTAAAAATAAAAGATTTAAAATTTTATTACATAACACTTAGGTAGGCCTCCAATAAATCCTTTATAAACAAATATTGAATATCTCACTGAAGCTAGAGTTCTGTCACCACTTTTTTGGCCAGCAGAAGGCTTGGCGGTCCCTGTCCTCTTGCTCTATATTTAATCTTCCTAACCTTTTGTTTGGAGAAGGCAATGGCACCCCACTCCAGTACTCTTGCCTGGAAAATCCCACGGGCGGAGGAGCCTGGTAGGCTGCAGTCCATGGGGTCGCTAAGAGTTGGATACGACTGAGTGACTTCACTTTCACTTTTCCCTTTCATGCATTG
>NW_011494638.1:2087083-2092154 GCF_000754665.1 Bison bison bison | reverse complement strand
GGTCGCTAAGAGTTGGATACGACTGAGTGACTTCACTTTCACTTTTCCCTTTCATGCATTGGAAAAGGAAATGGCAACCCACTCCAGTGTTCTTGCCTGGAGAATCCCAGGGACGGGGGAGCCTGGTGGCCTGCCGTCTCTGGGGTCACACAGAGTCGGACACAACTGAAGTGACTTAGCAGTAATCTTTTGTTGGGTTCTCCTGAAAGCTCTATCATTCGTTATTTATTCTTGGTCTCTCTTTCACAGATGATTCTGTGGATTCATGAAATAATTATCTGCTTATTTAGGATAATTTTAAACATGCCAAACATGTAAGGAAATGAGAAACAAAATAGGTATGCTTTAATAGACAGATGGAAAAACATGTTTTTCCTAAAGAAAAGAATGGAGGAAAGGCAGAAGGGGAATTGAGTGAAGGTGAGGAGGTGGAGAGACTTCATATTTGTTATGATTTGTTTGCCCTTTGGACAAGCTGGTCTGTTCTTCCTTTATGTGTCCTTCCCCAATTAAATAATCCCTACCTTAAAACCCTGCTTAGGGACAGCAGTCAGAATCACAGAAAGAAACGTGAATGTGGTCTTAGACTCTTCAGCCCAATGTTTCCCCTGATTTCCATATTGTAATAATTCTGGAGATCTCCACCAAATCAGAGGTGCTGGGCCATTGCCATGTTACATCTTCTTACCTGGGACAGCTCCTTTTAAAAACAGAGGACACAGTGACCATGCTGTCACTGTTTAAAAAAAAAATGTCCAGTTATGTGTCAATATAAGCAATTTAATACTTAAAAAGCAAGTAAGTCAATGGATTGATACGTGCTTTACAAAGGTACTTTGCACAGTTATACAGAAAACAAAAAGCTAGCTCCCTAGAAAATTTAACATTGATATTAACTTGCAGATAATTTAAAAACCTATATGGTATATAAATTAAGGGACCTCTGAACATAAGAAATAATTCTCCCTGTAGTTTGTGTTTGGGTTGTGTTTGTATTCAACAGTTAAAAAAAGAAAAAGAAACAGGCTTTATATTCCATAATAAACAAAGCACAAATCCTAGGTTTGGCAAAGAAGAAATCTATAGATTTAATGGCAAAACAGGGGAAGCATGAGGAGTTACAGTTTTAATTTAAGACTACTGCCCTGCCTTGGTGTCTTTAGGAATTGTTTGGGCTAATGATTAACTAATTTATTGTTTTTGTATTTATATCCCTGAATTTCTTACCAGGATATTATTTCAGGCAAAAACCAAGAAATATTACCTAATTTTTCTTTAACAATTAAGCAATACTTGTTAATTGGAATTTGCTGACAGTTTCCCAAGACTGTAATTAAGGTTGTATAACTTTGCCTTCACTGATAAATGCAGACTGAACCAAAATGTTCAGGTGAGATATATCTGATCACAGTTTGGAGAGAAGGTACTTATTCAACAGACTCCAAAATACTGAACAATATGCTGACATTAAAGGGACAGCTCAATTTATCCTCTAATGTTCTATTCTCACCAAGATGGTACCTGCCTATATCTTCTCTCCCTAATAAGGCTCTAGGCTTCTTCTTTAAAAGACAATTCTTTATAACACCAGTTCTTGCATGGTGGTGCATGGTGCTCTATGCAGATTAAAAACTAAAAGATATATTCAAAAGAAATCTAACTATTTACAAATTTGGAGTCAACATTTTTAAAAGTACCAATAATGTGGAGATAACAGCACTTTCTTCATTCACCCAACAAATTTTTATTGGACACTAGCTATGGTTGTGATCTGCACTAAGTTTGGGGACACAATGGTGGGCAAAACAGAAACAGCCCCTGCCTGCATGCTCAGTGGTGTCTGACTTTTTGCGATCCCATGGACTTTAGTCTGCCAGGCTTCTCTGTCCATGGGATTCTCCAGGCAAGAATACTAGAGTGGTTTGCATGCCCTCCTCTGGGGAATCACCCGACCCAGAGATCAAACCCAAGTCTCTTGCACCTGCTATAATGACACATGAAATCTTTACCACTGAGCCACTAGGACCTCTGTAAAATCAGAATTAGTAAATTATTTATTAATAAGTTGATAATAATAAATACATTAACAAGGAGAATTAATTAAGCAAGCAATTTTAATAAACAACAGTATTTTTTATCCAACCTATTTCACGAAAAAGTGACTCCTTAATGTCTACTCCATGAAATTCAGACCTCCCAACAGCCCTAACTCATTACTGTATACTCTCTCCCAAGATATTTCTTTACGTCTTTGCTTCAATAGACTGTACTTTCATTTCCTCCTCATCAGACCATTACTGTTGCAATGGGGAGTCTTATAATTCATTCCTTCCATTTGTAGTTTGTGCTTAGCCCGCATTCACATTCACTACTTTGGCAACCTACCCTTAATTCATTCTCTGTATAATAATTTGTATTTACTTTTCCCTCCCCCAATAGACCTAAGAGCTTTTGATGGCAGATCCTCTATTTATTCATTTGCACATTCCTTCTGCAGAGCCTACGAAAGTGACCAAAGGCTTCTTAAATAGCAACAAAACAGCTTGCTTTCCTCCATTTATGACTTTGTTATCTCCTCTTGAACAACAACATTCACTGCCTGGAATATTCTCTCTGATCAACAATTGTAATCTATGTCATCCCCTCTTTTTGAAATGAGCTACCAAGAAAGAATCTTTTAAGCATTATCTTTTATTGTTAATAATCTCAAACACAGAAAACTGCTATTTTCATACCCCATCTGAACCCTTTCCATTTATTAGTTCTTTCTTTCCTTTGCAACTAATGTCTGTAAGCATTCTACCAGTTTTGCAGGAAGAATAAAAATGACATCAGCCTTGTCCTCAAGGAGCTCACCAGCCTGTGAAGAGAAAGGCACTGGAAATTCAGACCCAACTTGATGGTGAGGGAGAGAGGTCCTGGGAAAGCCAAGTCCTTTGTTCTCTGCACATGGTAAAACCACCCAGACACCTCTTGTCTGAAACTGAATTTGTTTCACTTCTGCAAAACCTGTTCACAGCTCTGTAATCAACCCAGAAGGAATTCCCTAGACTACAAGTTTTGTGTAGTTTGTCTGCTGCTAAGTCACTTCAGTCGTGTCTGACTCTGTGCGACCCCATAGACGGCAGTCCACCAGGCTCCCCCGTCCCTGGGATTCTCCAGGCAAGAATTCTGGAGTGGGCTGCCATTTCCTCCTCCAATGCATGAAAGTGAAAAGTGAAAGTGAAGTCGCTCAGTCGTGTCCAACTCTTCGCGACCCCATGGACTGCAGCCTACCAGGCTCCTCCGCCCGTGGGATTTTCCAGGCAAGAGTACTGGAGTGGGGTGCCATTGCCTTCTAGTTTAAGACAAAGGCAGCAGTTCAAGAGGCAGGATATACACCTCTCAATCAGAGAGGGACAGGAGCTGTCCCTCAGGCAGCCTAAGGCACACAGCAAGAAAAAGAAACATAGACACGGTCACCTTGCTGTCCTGGGGTTTCTGAAATGTGCATTGTGTGGACACGTTTTAACCCAAATTTGGCTTTCTCCTGTTGTCTGCGACACTCTTGCCCCACCTTTTTCCTGAGTTACCTGCTGAGTCTTCAGGACCCACAGACTTATTTCAGTTGTGATCTAAGCAATGTGTAATTAAGAGAAGCCTGCTGGTACTCAGAAATACGAAAAATGTACTGTCTTTCATTCATCGAATTGATGTTTTATTTTCCCTTCAGGAGGATAATGGCTTTGAATTGCTTTCTTGAGAAAATAGATGGTTTTTCCACAATAATAATTTTTTTATATCTCTCTTTATGACTGATTGTTTTCCACATGCAGATAATCTGTTGAGATCTAGGTCTGTGATCTTGGGACATAATAGTTCCCTTAGTGCTGATAATCAGTCTATAAAGGAATTAATCTATGTTCCAAAGTCATTTCTACTATCTCTCAAATCAAATAAATAGGATTCTAATTACCCAGTCATCCCTCATCATTGAGACTATGCTATTTAACTAAATATAAAATGACAATTCATCCAACATATCTACTTATTGATTTCAAATAATTAAAATGTATTAAATGAAACTCAATCATAATAAGCATAAATTAATATTTCATAATGTGGAAAGCACTAAGGGGAAACCTTGAGTATCTTCCATGTCATTATAATGATATCATTATTGTACAATATTGCAAACATAAGATATATTAATGCTTGATAGCATTATAACCTATAAATATCTATTATAATCTATCCTTATTCTAAAGATATTGTCACAAATTAGTTAATTGTTCACTAGTGTTTGGATTCTTGATCAAAAGGAGTTCATAGTATCTCTCCATTAGTTTCAAGATAGTCTGGTTTTATCACTCATTAATATTCACAGACATATAGTAACACATTTTTTGCAAGAAAATATGAACAGGATTTATTTTTTGGTCCATTTCATTTAGTATTTAGCACTACAATAAATCTGTCCTTGAGACATGTTTTATATAAATTTATTTATTTTAATTGGAGGTTAATTACTTTACAATATTGTATTGGTTTTGCCATTTTAGATAAGTGAACTGAGAGCCAGAGTTGACAATGAAAAGTGAGACAATATGTGGATTAACTGAGAAACAATTTAAAAATAGGCATCCAGAAATTTTAAGTATTTTCACAAGTACTTTCTTTGTATTCCTATAATTTTTTTAAAAACTACATCTAGAGTTTTATAATTATAATTACATTTTGAGATTTGAAATTAGTGTTATGTCTTCTGGACTTTTAACACTTTCTGCATTCTAAGAAATATATTTTCCTTTCTCACAGAGGAAAGCTTTATATTCCACACACAAAACAGCAATTAATAGCTTTGGGTGGGGCCTGTACTGCAGACAACTGGAACCAACTATGAGAGAAATTAATCAAGGCTTATGGTATCAAGCAATAAACTGTGGAAAATTCTGAAAGAGATGGGAATACCAGACCACCTAACCTGCCTCTTGAGAAACCTATATGCAGGTCAGGAAGCAAGAGTTAGAACTGGACATGGAACAACAGACCAGTTCCAAATTGGGAAAGGAGTACGTCAAGGCTGTATATT
>NW_011494638.1:2054159-2086810 GCF_000754665.1 Bison bison bison | reverse complement strand
CTCCTTGGGAAGAAAGTTATGACCAACCTAGACAGCATATTCAAAAGCAGAGACATTACTTTGCCAACAAAGGTCCATCTAGTCAAGGCTATGGTTTTTCTAGTAGTCATGTATGTATGTGAGAGTTAGACTATAAAGAAATCTGAGTGCTGAAGAATTGATGCTTTTGAACTGTGGTGTTGGAGAAGACTCTTGAGAGTCCCTTGGACTGCAAGGAGATCCAACCAGTCCATCCTAAAGGAGATCAATCCTGAGTGTTCATTGGAAGGACTGATGTTGAAGCTGAAATTCCAATACTTTGGCCACCTGATGCGAAGAACTGACTCATTTGAAAAGACCCTGATGCTGGGAAAGATTGAGGGCAGGAGGAGAAGGGGATGACAGAGGATGAGATGGTTGGATGGCATCAATGACTTGATGAACATGAGTCTGGGTAAACTCTGGGAGTTGGTGATGGACAGGGAGGCCTGGCGTGCTGTGGTCCATGGGTTCACAAATAGTCAGACACAACAGAGCGACTTAACTGAACTGAACTATGGTGTCAAGTGTTTGAAGAGAAAGATAACGTAAAACCTGGCTTCCCAGGTGGCCCTAGTGGTAAAGAATCTGCCTGCCAATGCAGGAGACTGTGGATTCAATCCCTTGTTCTGGAAGATCCCCTAGAGGAGGAAATGGCAATGTAATCCAGTATTCTTGCCTGGAGATCCCATGGACAAGACAGACCCTCATGGGCTACAGTCCACAGGATGGCAAAGAATCAGATACAACTGAGAGACTGAGCATGCATGCAATATAAATGCTAGTAACTCATGGATTTCTCTCATGGTACTGCTGCTGCTCTGCTAAGTCACACAGACTTAGCAGAGTCTCACAGAGTCGGACACAACTGAAGCGACTTAGCAGCAGCAGTACCATGAAAGAAATCCATGAGTTACTAGCGTTTATATTGCATGCATGCTCAGTCTCTCAGTCGTATCTGATTCTTTGCCACCGTGTGGACTGTAGCCCATGAGGGTCTTGTCCATGGGATCTCCAGGCAAGAATACTGGAGTACATTGCCATTTCCTCCTCTAGGGGATCTTCCAGACCCAGGAATTGAACCCACAGTCTCGTGGATTTCTCTCATGGTACAGTGGATAAGAATTGGCCTGTCAATGCAAGGGACACCAGTTTGATCCCTGGCCCAAGGAAGATTCCATATGCCACAAAGCAACTAAGTTCATGTGCCATGACTACTAGGCTCACACGACTAATGAGTCTGCAAGCTGCAACTACTGAACCTCATGTTCCTAGAGCTCAAGCATCACAACAAAGGGTAGCCCCAGCCCATCACAACTAGAGAAAGCCCATGTGCAGGAACAGAGACCCAGTACAACCAAAAAGAAAAAAATAAATAAATTTATATACATATGGGCATACATAATATATATATATATATATATATATGCTTATATGTGGGAGACTTGGGTTCAATCCCTGCATTGGGAAGATCCCCTGGAGAAGGGAAAGGAACAGCAACCCACTCTAGTATTCTGGCCTGGAGAATTCCATGGACCAAATAGTCCATGGGGTCACAAAGAGTCAGACACAACTGAACGACTTTCACTTCACTTCACTTCATATATATATTTATATAGCTCATAACTCACAAAGAAAACTTTCAAAGCCAGGCTCAAGTTTTCTCTCCATAGATTCTAAAGTTAGCTATTCTTTGCCCCTCCTAACTGACATCCCCTCCTTTCACTGTCATTATTGAGAAATTTAGAGATTTCAAGATCAACCAAAGAACTCAATGCAGGTTTTGCTCAGACTCATTTGCTCTTTTTGGGGTGGAAATTTTTCTCTAACAAATTGTCACAAGTAAAAACAGCTGTCTATAATCAGCTATACTGCCTCCCATCTTGGAATAAACAAATGCTCTAAGAATTCCTTCTAGAAAACTAAAAAGGACCGTTGGGAATTCTCTGGATTTCTTCACATAATTGTGGCTATTGCTAAATCCACTGGGGGCTGGATGTCATAAAAGCAGAAGCCAGGATGGTAAAGACCAATAATGTGGACACAAATTGGGTGTCCCACTGGCCTAAATAGGAGAGAGGCAGACCACATCCTGGCTTATTAGCTGAAGTTAAAGGGGAAGATTTAGATCAAGGGATTTTCCACATATATACATTAATATATGATATTTGTATACCTACAGCTGATTCACTTTACTGTACAGCAGAAACTAACACATTATAATACACTCCAATTAAAAAAAAATTATGAAATGAAGGATATGGGACTTAGAGACAATGAGGGAAGTACTGTGACTAGAAACATCAAACTGAAAAAGTAGTACTTAGTCCCTGAACCCCTGATTAAGAACAGGAAGACAAACATCACGGGGAGTTGACAAAGACCTACACTGTGACATGCCTCTGACCTAGATAAAGTCAGGCAGGCAGCTCCCCTGTTTTAACTGTTAATCTTCCATCTCTTTTGAAGCTACATGTCTTCTGCCTTTCAGTGCTTGTGCTCATGAGCTGCTAGGATACTAGATCCTGACATTCACCATAGATTTACAGAGTTCCTCCTAAAGTCAGACCTTTGAACAATGAGAATAAAATAGGGTCACTGGTCATATTCTAATCTCTCTTCTTGTTCTTGGGACCATTTTACAGTGTTTGACTCTTCATGAAACCCCCATCTGCTCTAACATAGAAAATAATTAGTATTTGCTCCCCTTTGTATCATGGAAAATACACATAAGAATGTTAAAATCTCAGGGCCCTTGATTTAAAAAAAAATGGAGTATCCAAAGCCATTCTAGTTTACTCTAAATGTAACTGCTAGGAAATTACTATCTTAAGTCACCGTGGAAGTTTGAATTTTTCCTTCTGACTTTAATCTTTTGTTGTTATATTCTATTTTGTATACCACCCTCTTGTCTCCCCTTACTAGTCTTTCCCTTTGGTAACTGATAATATTATAGAATTCAAATTAAGCACAATAGCAAACAAATTTACTAAGCACGTACATTTTATATACAAGGTAGTTAGGAGTATGAACATAACTACAATTAAGAATAGCCAGTATTCTTTGGACACTTAATTATATTATCTCATTTAATCTTCCTGAAAACTATGAAGCAATACACTTTACGCTGCCATTATTTTCTGGTTGTAAAGTTAAGAAGCAGAAATTTAAGTAATTTGTCAAAGTTTACACACTTAATGTGTTTATAGTCTTGCTAGAATTTTTTTCAAGTTGTGTGCAAGAATAAATATTTAAACTACAGGTCAAGATCAAAGGTGAAATCTCATGAGAAAGTGTATGATGCATTAGTAAATGAATGATACAAATACCTTAGTACGATGGAATTGTATAAAATTTCAGTATTTGGAAACGTGAGCAGTCTATTTTTTTTTTTCATATTTATTGGAACATAGTTGCTTTATAGTGTTGTGTTTCTACTGGACTGCAAAGTGAATCAGCTATACATAAACATATTCTCCTTTGTTTTTGGATTCCCTCCCCATTTAGGTCACCACAATGCCTTGAGTAGAGTTCCCTGTGCTATACAGTAGGTTCTCATTAGTTATTTACTTTATATATACTTTCAGTAGTATATATGCTAAACCCAATCTCTCAATTAGTAATCTGTTTAACTAGGGCAGAGACTGATCAGGAACTCAAAGGTAAAGCTGAAAAGGCATTCTGGCATATGGTTGTTAAAGGTGTATTTTTTTCACACTACATACTCAAGGTTTCATTTCATATACAATGTGATGTCCTTGAAAGTTTCTGAGCAGAAAGTGACATGTGCCATGGTCCAGGCATTTTTTAGGACAATGAATCTGGCAGTAGTATGCAGAACAGATGCTCAGAGGAGAGGCTCGTGACAGAACAATTGGAAGATTAGTGCAGTATTCTGATTGTAAAGTGACAGGAACTTGAACTAAGGTGGTGCCAACAGGGCAAGGAAAGAATACATGGCTAGAAATGATACAGAGAAAACATGTGATTAGTAACTGAATATAGGACATGAGGGAGTATAAGGCAGTGATGATGACTTGAGATTTGAGCCTGAGAGGTTGAGGAAATCAGGAAAAGGAGCTGTTTGGGAGAAACTGGAAGAGCTGATTCTCTCAATTTTGGTGGGAACACCCTAGTGTAATTCCCCTCAATGAAGTAGATGTCCCTAAATAAATTCAGCTCACCAAAATAGTGAATAGACAGAGAGGATCAAGAGAATACTCACACTCAAGGCTAAGAGGAGGAAGACAGCAACCAATGTATGTGTTTATTGTAACTTGTTGTATTTATCCATCAAACATTATATGTCTTGCTGCTGCTAAGTTGCTTCAGTCGTGTCCAACTCTGTGCGACCCCATGGACGGCAGCCCATGAGGCTCCGCCGTCCCTGGGATTCTCCAGGCAAGAATACTGGAGCGGGTTGCCATTTCCTTCTCTAATGCATGAAAGTGAAAAGTGAAAGTGAAGTCGCTCAGTTGTGTCCGACTCTTAAGGACCCCATGGACTGCAGCCCACCAGGCTCCTCCGTCCATGGGATTTTCCAGGCAAGAGTGCTGGAGTGGGGTGCCATTGCCTTCTCTGATTATATGTCTTATCATCTACTATATCAAAAGATGTTCTTCACCTATTGTCCAAGAATATTTTGACACTCTGTTGGGAATCCTATAGATCACTTTCTAAGAAACAACTAGAATTAAATTTTTACTTTTACGTATATGAAATTAATTTACATATTTTGCCTCTTGCCAATCAATCTTTTTGGAAATTAAGAAGGAAATATAAAATCTCCGATGCTCTGCCTTCAGCCATGAGAGAGCCCCTCAATCCCCTTTTTTCTAGCATGTTCTCATGAGTGTGCCCATACAGAAGAAGACAGCTGGAAGGAGAGTAAATCTATTCAAATGACTAAGTAGGGTATTTGCACTCACTTTATTTTTAAAACCTCTCAACAAAACTGTTCTATGAATGATTCAAAGTTATTCTAAGTATCCAAATGCCATATTTCTTGTTAATGTGGCAGGATTTCAACATCTATCAAAGCTGCAGCAAATATTTTATGACTCTCAAATACAGGGCCTTATATAAAATATGAGGTCATATGGAATATTAATAAAACAATACTTATCATAACCTAGTTGTGTGAAGGAAAATAAGCTATCAGATTTCTTAAAAGTGCAAAAAAGATCCATACAGGTTCTTTGACTTATCAAGCAGGTAAATGACATTTATAAGCCTTGTGAAAAATGAATTGGAGTCAAGTAATTCTGTAGCTACATTTCAAATGGAGTTGACCATATGGAGTCTGCATTACATAGATTTTATAGAATTTCAGGTCTGAAAACTGAGTCTCCAGGAGCATCAGTTAAGTCTTCCATTACAGAGAAGGAAATCAACGCTAGGAAATGATAGCCTGAGTTTACCCAGCCAGCTAGAGACCGAACTTGGATTTGACCAACTCCAGTATTTTCTACTAGAAAGCAAAAAAGCAATGAACTCTCATTAGAATGTGTGCTTTAGTTCTCTGATTAGCAATTTTGACTAAGTAGTTCCCATAAATAAAGCAATTGTTTAGGTTTTTCAGTTACGTATCACTTCACAATGACATGATTCAAAGCATGTTTGTTCTTCCCTCAGTTTTTCTAGGATCGAATTTACATTTCCTGTCTCAGAAACCCAACTTAGTGATCATGCCTGTCATCAGGCACGTACAACAGAAACATCTGTACAATAGAAATAGTTATCCCTAGCTTGCTCTTCTTCTTTTCTTCCCCATCCTTAAGTATAAAAAGCCTGGGAAAGTTACTTCTAGAGTAGGCTATTTCAACTTGAACAATACGTGAAACAAAGTATATCCACCCAAAACACTTTTTGTCTACCAAGAAGACATGCTGCACCCAGATATTCAAAAGCCAGAATACTCAGGGAAAAAAAGGTGTTTTACATAGGACTTGGGCCATGGAGATTGTTGGGAAAAGAAACAGGGCAAAGACAAGGTTGTGAAACTGTAAGGGAGACAAGCAACTATTTTAGAGAGAAACCCATCTTCTCTGATTACTTTTTTTATACTTCACTTTTTTAAATACTTTGAGAATCCTGAGTATAATTTTTTAAATTGAGTTTATATCTTGCTAACCAACATTTATTTCCACAAAATAGTTTCTTAATTCTCTAAATAGACAAAATAATGCAAAATATTCTCCCATATCAAAATTACAATAATTTCTATATGCTGAGGCTAAACTGGACAATGTAATGAGGATATGCGAAATATACATGCCTCTTGGGTCAGTTTCACAAGAGAACGAGAAGTGACTGCGTGTCTTCATTTCCACTTCTCCTCTGGAGGACTTTCATTCTCCAGGCTCCAATGCCACCTGTCCTCCTAACTACGCTTTAAAAGACAAATGGTGCAAGCGCTGCTGTGGCATCATTATCTCCATAGAGATTACAGAAGTGGGAGCTCAGTCTTCTGCATGCTCAAAAGCTACAGACTGAGAGGGCTATTAATAAATCCCCCCTTTTTTAAGCTAGAAGGGAATTGGAGCTTAGCCATCCAAGCACAGAAAACTTAAGAGACAGAAGGATTTGTAACAACAGCAACAACAGATGCAAAGTTAATGCCTTGAACTTAAAATTGTTGCTGAATGACGTTTTAAATGTATGGTTCAAGCAAGTTGATATTAGGTTTTAAGTCATAATACAGTTAGAAAGTGAGTTTCTACCTGTAAAAGTGTGTTTTAGAAATAAATTTGGCATATATATTTCTAAAATCTCAAAATTTCTAGCTGAAAGACAGTTCTTTTTTCAGGTGGGAAGATGATTCTCACATTTCAGAGATTCTAGAGAAAGTTCTTCCATAGTAGACAGAATGGAACGGAAAGAAGGAACAATAGAAATTGATGGTATTAAAAGTGGACGATAATGTACAGGTAACAGAATGCCCAAGGAAACTCACAGTGGGTGTATGCATTGCATTAACTGAGTAGGTCAATAGAAATAAAAATAAGTGGAGTACTGACAAAAAGATATGCAAAATCACAGATTTGTCCTAAATCATCCAAGACACAAAAGCTATTTCCTTCTCAACTGACCCCTACACACACACACACACATACACACTCTCTCTCTCTCTCTCACACATTCACACACACACATACTTCATATAATTTGTCTTTGAAAAAGGAATCACCTCAGTTGCCATCTGTTTACAATGTTCCATGTTCTCTTAAACAAGTAGATCCATGCATCACACATTTACTTCACTATTTAAAACTAACAACCACAGAAAGGGGTAGATGGCCTAGAAATGTAAATAATTTGTTAATAATAGGCATATGAAAAGTGGATTCTCTAGGCTTATCTAACATGTTTACCTCATATTTCATGGAGGCATGGATTTATTGAATCATGTGTTGATGACAATTTCTGGAAGAAGTTACCATATTCTATAATGGAAGCCTAACAATGAATAATGAAATACTAGGAAATAAACCATACCTGTTTATCCTCTTTCAAAACCTAGAGGGATGGGATGGGTTGGGAGATGAGCGGGAGGTTCAAGAGGGAGGAGAGAATGTATACCTATGGTTGATTCATGTTGATATATGGCAAAGACCAACAAAATATTACAATGCAATTATCCTCCAATAAAATAATTCATAAAAATTATTTTTTCAACAGAACTCCATTGTAGTATGAAAAGGAAACTTGGCAAATGAGAGTTCTAATATTCTTTTAAATTATCTTAGCTCGGTTTACTCACTTCTTTGAAAAATAATCATTTAATGGACTCAGTAAAACTACTGTTGTATTTCTGCTATAGTGTTTCATCTATAAATATTATAACATTCCCCGTAAGATGTCAACACAGAAGAAATACACAATTTTTTCCACTCATAAATTCAACTCTTTGTCCACCTTCCAAATCACTTCTCTGACCCAGGAACTGATGGCAGTTGCTTACCATGTTTTGATGATGTTATTATAGTAATGTGTGGAATTTTGAAACAACTAATTTCCTCATTCTGCTAGGTGGCCCAAATCAGCACTCCAGATGGTTACCATTTGGCAAAAATGAGGTTTTAGTTTTAAAAGAGCAGGGTGGTGATTTACTTTACAGTATGCATAAATTGTAATTTAAATCCCATGTACTTCTATTTCATTTGTACTTTTAAACCATAAATAAAATAGGACCAATAATTAAGAATCAGTGTCTTACAGCTTTGGCATGAACTCTCTGTATTAACAAAACACTTAAAAATAAAATACTTTGATATATTAAAAAGTAGCAAACTTTATCATTCTCTTGTTTCTCTCTCCTAGTAAAGCTCATTGAATTAAAATACATATATGTTTAATGTACTACTAATTTTACCCTCTTTCATGATAGTACTATATTTAAGTGTAAAAGATGTCAAGATTATTTTTAAAGCACTGCATTTATTATTAATTAAAAATGAGATAAACTTATAGTCTTAGGTTTTTAAAGAAATACAAGGTATTTTCAAAAACTCATTTTATGTGTGCTACTCACCCACCACTTTCCTTTTTTCCTCTAAAAGCCTAATAAGGAAAAGTGACTTTGAGCTTTGTCATCTCAGCCCAGGTGCTAAAGGCAGTCAACATTACTATTGTTACCATAATCTGTTTTTCTCTTTATTATACAAGTGTATAGATGATGTAATTGCAGAAGTTCGGGTTAACTCAAGCTGTTGGAGCAGAGCGATTTTTTTTTTTTTTTTAGACTGCCTCCTTCAGCAGGGTAGAACAATTGTAAAACAGAACCAAGTACACAATTAAAGCATTTCATCTTTTGAAAGCCAATCTGCAGGATCTTTATCTTGAAGGACTGATCAAGAGGTGGAAATGCAGAACCACTGATAAAGCTCAGTTTGCTCCAGACTGGATGCTGAGCTGGAAAAACACCTGGGTGGCAACAATGCTAGTCTATGACATCTTGGCTTTTAACCCCTTCCTAGAAGCCCTCAACTTTTCTTTACTGTTTAGTCCTCATCCTTCCCCTGAATCCCAAGGGTTTAGAGAATGCCCTAGCCTTTTATCTCAGTTTTGTTTTTCCCTGAGCAGATCTTCCCCTGAAAGTTGAGCAGAAACTAAGCAATCATTTATCATTCTGCATTTAACATAAAGCAATGCCTGAGAAGTCTATAATCCTCAACAGAACCAACCACATTATAAACACAGGAGAGCTGACCATTGATAAATTCATCTACTATACTAGGAGAACCCCCTGGTTGTGAATTAAAGTGCAGACAAAAAGAGTCGACCAGGAAAGACACACACATAATCCCATGCAGATGAGGCAGCGCTGATGGAGAAAAAGAGAACATACCTGAGGGATTCTCCTTTAAAAAAAAATGCACACACCAGCTGGGCTGTTCCCCCCTCCCCTCCTTTTCGAGTGTCTGTGTTTTCCTTTCAGGAATATCACTTTGCAATCCCGTTTCTAGTCTCCTTCCCTTTATTCGGCCACAGACAGTTGGAGCGAAGGCTGCGTCCCAGCGATCTGACTCAAGTGCAATCAGGCACGCCTGGGGTCTGCAACGGTGTCTGTTCTTGTCAAATTCTCTTGTGCTCCCGGGGCAGCCTCCAAAGCAATTCTACAACTTAGCTGCTGGCACCAAACTGCCTTTCACTCTCCTCCTTGCCAGATTCCTTCGGTAGCTCATTTCTCATCTCTGTCTCTAAGAAAGCAGAAGGGGTTGTCTCCCCGCGCCTTGAGGAGCGCCCAGGCTCATCAACAACTGAGGGTGAGGAACAGCGCGGCTGAGTGCGTGCTGGGAACTTCCCAAGCGCTGCCGCGGCCGCTTTGGGGAATGCAGCACAGACGCTGCGATCCCCAGGCTCCTCTACCCATAGCGCCTCGGCTCCTTCTACCGCCGCCGCCGCCGCCGCACCCAGCAGCGACTCTGGGCCGAGCCACAGCCCCTGCTCTCAAGAGATGCGCTGTGGCCTCTGCCAGGTGTGGCTGTCACCACCGCACTGACAACTAACTGTGTGGGGCGCAGCTTCATCTCTAGGGAAGACGCCTCTAATGCTGGCGCTTCCTCTGCCTAATTTTCTCGGTATCGGAGTGATGACCTAGGAGCCAGTCCTACGGTCGGTTGGGCTGGCCGCGTTTGCAGCCTCTTTGGTAACAGATAATGTAGTAATCACTGGTGTAGGTGTAGTTGGCTCTGCTTGGGATTATGAGAAGTACACTGCACACAGTATAATTCCCAGTTAGCCACCAAGAGGCAGCTAAACAGATCCCCCTATTTACAGGGAGGAGATGCTGAGATCTCAGTTCGGGTGGTTTTCCTCTTTTTAATGTGTGGAAATCCATCTGAAGGTGATTGCTCAAAAATCTGAATTAAACACACACACACGCACACACACACACACACACACACACGTCAAAGTGGGAAATGGTTGAAAACTTAGAGTGATACAGAGGTTTTGCTTCTCACTTAGAAATAATGCCTTCCCATTTGATATGAGCTTTTACAGATCTGGCAAGGAACTGAATGGCCTTGCTTGCTTTTTTAGTTTTGAGGAGTGGAGGAGGGGGGGGGAGTAACAGCTCCCACTTTCTATCAATAAAGCATTTTCTATCCTCTAACCCTCCTGTTGAAACAAACACAAGAAAGTAAGGATCTTAAAATAGAGCCTTCAAGAAGCTTAAGTCCTGGAATAATTTGCAGGTTTTAGACTGCATCTGGTCTGCTGGCTTTCTCCTAGTTACTTTTCTCAGCTTTTTGGAAAAATAGGAGGATGGTTCCAGGACTGAACACTCAACTATCAGCTGAGATAAACAATATAAGAAGCATAGACAGACCCAGACTTGTATGCCACTTTTCAGTACATTTAAGGATAGCTATTCCATTAAGGTGGAGAAGGCAATGGCACCCCACTCCAGTACTCTTGCCTGGAAAATCCCATGGATGGAGGAGCCTAGTAGGCTGCAGTCCATGGGGTCGAGAAGAGTCGGACACGACTGAGTGACTTCACTTTCACTTTTCACTTTCATGCATTGGAGAAGGAAATGGCAACCCACTCCAGTGTTCTTGCCTGGAGAATCCCAGGGACGGGGGAGCCTGGTGGGCTGCTGTCTATGGGGTTGCACAGAGTCGGACACGACTGGAGTGACTTAGCAGTAGCAGCATTCCATTAAGGATGGCTATTCTAAAGTGATCAACTTTAGAAATGACTGTTCTTGCCTACATATTTACTATACAATGAATAGCTGCTAGCAAAATGAAGAGTTAAGCTTGATATCACATTTTTGGCAAAACTTATGGCAAAAATCATTCAATCTTCTGTATATGACAACCAAATAATATCTCTATGATTGTTTTAAAAAAATGTCCCTAAATTTAACACCATGTGTGTGTGTGTGTGTGTGTGTGTGTGTGTGTTTGTGTGTGTGTGTGTGTGTGTATCAGGTGCTGGTAGCCAAGCCCTTCCCAGTTCTCAGTCCCACCTTTAATTCATAACAGCACAGCTTTCTCTACCTGCTGCTTAAGTGACTGTTAATGGACTCAAGCAGCTGCTCAAAGTCTAAGGAGCTGCATCAGGGGGCAAACACTGGGGCAGTGTGATCCCCACCTTTAGCAGCACCAGAGTGGCTGCCAGGACAAAGCTCTGCTGCCCCCGGCTGTTAGCACTCAACAGCAGCAAAGGAAAACTCTTAGACCTGAAAGTGGATTGTAGGGCAAAACCTGACTTTTTATACAGAAAAATTCAGGCTAGCCAATACACAGTTTTGAAGAGTGTCCTTTAATACATAGAGAAAAGAACACCTATTCACAGAGTCCTTTTTCTTCTTGTTCTGGTGTGCATTACCCAGAACAAAGCACTGAGGCCATCACCAGCTGGGAGCCTCCAGCACCCAGCCTAGTGCAATATATATATATATAAGTCCTCAGTAAACTGGGATATAATGTCAGTGGTAAAGAATCTACCTACCAATGCAGGAGATGAGAGAGACAAGGGTTCAATCCCTGGGTTGGCAAGATCCTCTGAAGGAGGAAATAGCAACCCACTCTAGTATTCTTGCTTTGATAATCCCATGGACAGAGGACTCTGGCAGGCTATAGTCCATGGGGTAGCGAAGAATCAGACATGACCGAGCGACCACATGTGCAGGTACACACACACACACACACACACACACCAGTGGTTTAAATGTTTAAACCTACAGAAGAAAATACAAGAGGATCTTAACTGAGTGGTGTCCAGAACGTATTATGTAGTATAATGAAAAGAGGTGTGAAAAATACTGTCCTAATTCAAATATACTCACAGAGGAAACAGTAACAGGGTTAATAACTGTCAGTCTGTTTTTAAGAGGAATGCTCCAAAGCAGGTGTGTGTGTGTGTTCTGATAAATGCATTGCTTCGCTTTAATCATCAACATTCTGGTTATATGTTTCAAAACAGAAATGGTTTACATCTCTGAAAGTGACAGGAATCATGTATCTGAGGGACACCAGCTGCTAGTAAAATGTGTCACAACTGGAAAGAATGGCAGACCTTGATGACTTCATTGACCTGAAAGGACACCGCATTCCCTAAGAGAATTTCCTCAGCACTGGATGGGCAGTTTTCCTGCTGAGTATCTGATTTGAATAATATATAATCACTATGATATAAATGCAGCATTGAGTTAGAGTCCTGCATATGCTTATTAATAAGACACATTAGTTTCTGCAAAGAGCTTTTGGAATTCTTGGATTAGTGACAGTAAACAACGCAGGAGAGTAAACAATTGATTTCCATGTATATACCTACAATTCCACATATAGTGTCCCAAAACTTACTCACAGATTGACAATAAAATTATTTTCTTCTAATTCTTTCAGCTGTAATTTCAGAATGGATAAAACCTTGAGGGTACTATTCATCTCCCATACCCCAGGACATAAGCTAGGCCAGATCATTTGTCTCATTTATGGCTCAGGTGTAAGAAAAGCAAGCTGTCTGGATCATTGGTCATTTTTTATTGGTAGTAAAGCTTGACTAAACTGAAAAGATTGAGTAAAAGGGCTATTTTTGTATAACTCTGTTATTGCCAGCACACTTGGCTTTAAGCAACAAAAGAATTCTTGAAAAAGCATAAATCAGCTTGTGTGAACTGAATTGTACTTTCGGCTTTCCAGAAGTCTTCACTCTTTGTTTCAGGGAACTGAGAGCCAATCACTGGATGTCAATATTTAAAAAAAAACAAAACAACTGTGACCAATCATTGGCTGTCTGTATCAATTCAAATGAATTGGTAACACTGATGACCTGTCATGATGCCTGAGGACATAAACTTGATTACACCTAAAATAGCAAGCTGATGTTTCTAGCTCTGTATAACTGCATGATATATAGGGAAATGAATATTTTGGAATAAGCCATCCATTGCAGCTTGCAAAAATTTGCAAAATGTTGATTTCATGATAGTAAAGTACACGCTAAGTTGACTTGCAGAATCAAATGTTGATTTCATGATGGTAAAGCACACATTAAGTTCTATTCTTAAACTTTTCCATTAAATTATGGGTCACTTAAAAACTGTACCTTAGAGCTGAAGTATCAGTGCATAACTTTGGAGGCTAGGTCACACAGATACCACAGCCTTCCTTCGCCCACTCTCTCTTGCTCACTCTGGGAGAAGCTAGCTAACATGTCATGAGAACACTCAAGCAGCCTAGGAGAAAGTCAACATGGCCAGGAACTAAAGTCTCTTGCCAACAGCTGGATAAGAAACAAAACACCCTGCCAAATGTCATGTGCACAAGCCATTATGAAAGCTGAAATTGAAAGCCACGTTCAAGTTTTGACATGATTACAGCCCCTGCTGACATGCTGAATGAAGCCACCTGAGAAGCCCTAAGGCAGAAACACCAAGCTAAGATATTCCTGAATTTCTGACCCACAGACACTGTAACATATTAAATGTTTACTGTTAAGGAAAAAGAAGAGAGAGAGGGATGGAGGGAGGAAGGGAAAAGTGGGAAGAAAGAAAGGAAAACGTACCTTTGAAATTTCCAAATAAGGAAATTATTTAACATATAGATTTTAGTGCACTTAAGTGTTTTAAGATGTAAAAATGTTGGGTTCTACAAATTCAATAACAAGATGAGAATACCATACTTCCTTTGTCAACATTGGTAGTTTTCTTCTCCAGGCCTTCTTAACATTTTTATAAATCTCTACTACAGCATTAGTTTATTATAAAGTATGTTACCTATTTATTTATGCATCTGCCTGACACTGCATGCTAGAATGTCACTTGAGGACCAAGATCGGGGTCACTCATCTTTATGTCATCAACGCCCAGATGAAATCCAGGCTCGTGAAAGGCAGGTTGTGTGAGTAACAGTGTGCTTAGTTAGTAGAGCACAGAGTTAATGAGGCTAAGGACACGGGTTGAGTTCCCGTGTAGCCAATTAGCTTTGTTCTGTTCCTTGGTCCAAATGGCATCCTTAGTTCACACCAGCTGTCTCATATTTATGTGCCAGATTAAACCTTCTAACTGCATATTACAACAGTGGGGAGTCCATAACACCATAAAAATGTCTGAAGTTTAACACCCTTACAAAGGCTTTTTACATACATTCGTCATTTGATACTCATCTTTTAAAAACCTGCAAGACCCAGTGGTCTTGTTATTGGTCTCATACTAAAATGATGAAACAGAAACTCAAAAAGGCTATTTTTCTGACTTACCTGATTGTACAGAACTTGGAAATGATGGCGACTAGATTACAAGACAGCCATTCAACTCCTATTTTAAGACTGGTTTCAAGGGAAGGAGCTGACAGGTATTTGTTTAACACCATAATCGACAACAAACTTTGTAAATTTTTTAATAAATAAAGGGAGTAAAATTATTGAAACAGATGTTCTCTTAGAATATTTCTGTTTGGGTAATGATCATTAGACTTTGAGTAATGATCATTCAATATCAAATGCTATTTGGCATGATAGCACTTATATTTTCATTCTGATGTACTATTTTTTTTTTAATTTTCCTTTGGTAAAATTAGCATCAGCACTGTACTCAAGCAAATAAATCATCAGATGAAGGTATCTTTGAAGGTGTTCTAATCTGCTAAAAAGACACAGTATTTGGATGAATAGAAAGTTTTCTTTTCCTTATTTTTTTTGATTTTTGTTGATTTCAGGGAACTAGGATTTAGTGATACAACACAACATCGAAAAGTTCTGAGGCCGGAATCACAGTGCCATATTTCTAACATTAGCCCTAACATGTCTTAACCTCTTTAAATTTTAGTTACTTCATCTATAAAATTGTATGAAAATAACCCCTATTCACACTCTTGCTGATGAATCAAGTGAGAGAGTCCCTGTAAAGCAGTTTGGTAAACATGAGACATGTAGTAGGGACTTCATAAATATTAGCTAGTAATAATTAACATGTTAATTTGAAAAAACCCTGATGATGCTGGGAAGGATTGAAGGCAGGAGGAGAAGGGGACGACAGAGGATAAGATGGTTGGATGGCATCACTGACTCAATGGACATGAGTTTGAGCAAGCTCCAGGATTTGGTGATGGACAGGGAAGCCTGGTGTGCTGCAGTCCATGGGGTTGCAAAGAGTCGAACATGACTGAGTGAACTGAAGTACTATGTTATCAAACTTCTTAACAGATATTATTGTCATCATTTTCTGCTGTTACTAGCCTGCCTTACATTCATCATGGTATAGTTTTCAGAGGAGTTTTTTTTAAATATTTTTTTTAATATAAGTTTTAGGATACCAAAGCTCTTACTCATAGCTCTGCTGCTTTCTTCCTGTATGATCTTATATCAGTTTTGTTACCCTACCTAAGCTTCAGTTTCCTGTGTTTATATATACTATATGCTCAATATCTGTATTCTATTCCTTTTTTCCTCCAGTTGTTTTGTGGGACTAATGAACCATGTGGTTAGAATTATAAACTCAGAGAAAGTCAAAACAGAGAGGAACTTATCAGTTAATTAGTACTTTTCCCTTTCATTTTATATATGAGAATGATAGACATACTTAACTTTACCAAGAGAAAATCAATGAAGACTAATAAGCTACATACATATGTCATAGATAAGTCAAGATAATGTGATACTATCTTTTCTATTCTTTATTGATATCCATCTGCAAATTTCAACTTGGTTTTACTAAAATAAAAATTATCATTTTGATGGGTTATATTTGCTTACTAAACATTTTATGCCCATTAGACATTTTTACATGTTTGATAATAAAGCTCTTACATGAATTAAGATATCTTGTTCAATACTAGGAGGAATAAATGTCTCAGATAAAATATTTATGTATAATCATGATAAATAAATGATTCTTGGGTTTTCCTTTATTCAAAAAACAACAGTGATTTCTTTCTGTCTATTGAGAACATTAAGAAGTAAAATTTTAAATCATATGACTTGCCAGCATTTCAGGAGTTATTTAACATATGCTGATGACTCCAAGGACGGTGAAAATTACCTCAGTAGAAGCTTCAGTAAGGATGGGAAACATTACTGATAATTCTGCATTGATTCTAAATTTCTGAAGATATGTCCTTTTTCTAACCATATTTGATACTAAACCATATTTGGTATTAAAGAGATTTTAATTGCCCATTTTCTGGTTATAAGTAATGGTCCATGTCTTACACTAAAAGTCCTTTCCACTTAGCTTAAACAACAACTGTATATGACATTTGCAAACCATGTACAATAAAATATTTCCCTGAAGCAGTCTTAAGGTGGGGGCTGAAAATAATGGAAATACTATGAAAAGATTAAGGAGAAAGACATGGCCATCATGGAAGACATCAGCTACCTCTGAGAACCTAAGTCAGAGGAGAATATCTGGATTTTAATTTTAAAGGAGAATGAATGGTGAAGAATTTGATGAAGCATAACATAACATATATATAGTACTGCCTCAAGAAGTGTGGGTATAAAAGAAATTTTTAGTACTTAGCAGTAACAGCAGAGTGAAATAGGGAATTGTGTGTATATGTGTAAGACCAGGAAAGGGAAGGAAGTGTCAGGAGACTGGGAACTGGTGCACATTTTAAACACAAGAGAATATACTAATAATCAAAATCCAAAAACAAAATAATTTAATTGGCTAAAAAAAACAACACACATTTCTTTGAAATGATCAAAAATACTTGTATCAAAAATAGATCCACATAGAGCATTTCATTTAGTATGACTGGCCTCATAGCCTTCCTCTTTATGCCATTTCATATTCTGCAGTTTCCTGGTTATTATCTCCAGAGAGCACATTTAGGTACTCTGCAGAGCCTGAAAGGAAAAGAGCGAAAACAAACCCTGCTCACTGATTTCAAGCCAGGGAGAAAGGCTCTCTTATCAGAAGGACTAACTCTGTGTCAGCTGTGAACTTCATGAAGTTTCTCATCAGAGCTTTTCACTTTCCACGTCTTTGCCCTCTCCTTCAGCAACTCTGTGGTTAGTTTGGCAACTCAACTGAGAAAAGGCTTTCAGGTAACCAAAGCTATCTTCTAAATTAATAAAGTGTATCACTTGAGAGAAACAGGAAGTTAAGACAATGAACCCACAGTCTTTTTATAATGATTCTGACATCATAACACTGAAGTATAACTGATAGTTTTGATTTTAGGACATCTATGAAATGAGGGAAAATAAAGAGCAGATACCTATTTGTGTGTTTGTTATGAAACTGCATGAAAAATGTAAAAATTCTTGATAGAATATTAGCCGATATTGTTGTCAACATCTTCATTATCCTTTTTGTGGATTCTGGAGAATGAGATGCTATACTTCTGGAGGTTGTAGAACGAAGAAAAATCTTGCTGTATCATAGAAGATTTAAAAGGGAGATAACAGTCTTTCTCATACAGATAGATTTTTTCAGTTTCCAAATATATATCTTGGGAAAAAAACGTATTTTTTAAGAAGACCAGGAAGATCTTCAGTTAAAGAAATATCACCATGTTACAATACCTGAAATTCAATAGCTAGTGGAGACTTCTTATATTGATAAATGATCCCATATTAAGTTAAATATAGTGTTACCTGCAAATACTTTCTGCAACATACAACATTGTATGTTGATGGTTTTCTTCAATGTACAGAAGATTTTTAAACTTGATTTAGTCTCATTGGTCTATTTTTGCTTTTGTTGACTGTTCTTATATTGTCATATCCAAGAAATCACTGCCAAAGTCAAGGTCCTGAAGCTTTCCCCCTACATTTTCTTCTAGAATGTATATAGTTTTAGGTCTCATGTTTAGGTTTTTAATCAATTTTGAGTTAAAGTTTGTATATGGTATAAGGTAAAGTCCAGCTTCATTCTTCTGCCTGCATCTGGACATTTCGTTTTCCCAACATACAATAGAATATTATTCAATCTTAAAAAGGAATTAAACCCTGCCACTACTACAACATGGATAAACCTGGAGGACTTTAGGCTAAGTGATATAAGCCAGTCTCAAAAAGACAAATACTGTATGATTCCACTTGCATGATGCATCTAAAGTAATCAAAGTCACAGAAATGAAAAGTAGACTGTTGATTACCAAGGCCTGGGGAGAAGAAAATGAAGTATATTCCATGGTTATAGAGTTTCAGTTCTGCAAGATAAAATGTTCTAAATATCTGTTGTACTATGATATGTATATATTTAACACTACTGAATGGTATGCCTAAAAAAAATGGTTAACATCAGAAATTTTACAATATGTGCTATTTTCAACTTTCAAAAATATTGCTACTTGAAGTGAGTATTATGTTTAACTATGTATTAACATTTGGAAAATTCTTTACCAAGTTGCTGCTTGAGGTACAAGTTACAATGCTGGACATGCCTCCAGTTTGAGCTCCTAAGAGCGTGACCAGGGGTTGCCCTGAGGTACCTCGTATCTCTCAAGTGCTCTCCCTCCCTGCTGTTTTATCTTTTATAGGCATATTCCCAATGATCAATTGTCCTGCTCTGACTCTTCATCATTTCTTCTTAATCAATTTGCAAGCATTTTCCCTTGACTTCTACTGAGATCTCTGGATAAATTGTTCTGGTAAACTCTTTTCCTGTAGAACAGAGGTGGCAAATACAAATAATTCCAATAGTTAAGAAGGTATGTTGATGTTTTACGTCAGTTGAGTGTGATAAAATTTGGAGAAATAGGGACTGTAGGAAATGGCAGTGTACAAGCCTTATAAAAGGAACAATGAGAGGTACACCAGACAATAATATCTGCTCTTTTTTAAAAAGACAGGCCAGAAATCTGGAACTGTGTGTAAAAACTTGCAATTTTAAGACAATTTCCCTGCAGAAACAAAACAGAACTGTGGGTTCTTTGCAGTTTATTTGCCATCAGCTTTTGATTCTTGCTATAAGGCTCAAAGAGATAAGAAATGTGGATCTTCTCTCAATCTCCAATTACATACAAAAAGAGGACCAATTCCTCTTTTCTCAGGGAGAGACCCAAATACGACACCTAATGAAACCCTAGGACTTAAGATCTTTTGTTAGTCCAACATCCTTCGCGGTGCTGCTGCTTCTTGGTATCAGTGACTTCCACAGGCTCTTGTTAGTTATAAACTTGATTTCAAAAGCTCCTCCTGTAGAGTTTCGGTGATTTTACAGACCCACTTGCCTCTGTCAGTCACTGTCCCAGGTGTATCTGCTTTCCCCACCATCTTCCCTGGATTCTTCCTCATCCTGAGAAGTATTCACTATTTTTCATGTTTCTACTATTCTTACTGGTGTCAAACTCTCACTGATAGACGACTTCCAATGTCAAAGACCCTTGCCAAATTCACTAAAGGCAACTGGGAGCTCAATTTCAAAACTCACTTAGGAACCAGGTCTCACAGAAGTAATCAGAAGCCACTGAGGTTGCCTTGAGAAATACAGCATAAGCAGTCTCTTTGGCTCTCTCTAAATCACCCTCTGGCATGTGATGAGTTAGATGATGTTCTCCTCTGGCCCAAAGTGCAAGGACATTTTTTCTCTGTATTCAGACACAGGGCTTCGCTGGTGGTTCAGTGGTAAAGAAGCCACCTCCCAGTGCAGGAGATGCAGGTTTGATCCCTAGTCCTGGAAGATCCCCTGGAGAAAGAAATGGCAACCCACTCCAGTATTCTTGCTTGGAAAATCCCACGGACAGAGGAGCCTGGCAGGCTACACAGTCCATGAGGTCGCAGAGTAGGACGTGACTTAGCAATTAAACAATAACAACAATCCAGAGGCAAGTCTCCAAAGCCACAAGGACAATCTCATTTAATCATCAGAAACATTCATTGTCCCTGGGTACAACTAATCAAAAGCCAGATATAATTATTAATCCTCAGTAGTTTCTCCAAATTAAATAGCAAAATGTTTTGAGATATAGAAGCTATAGGGGGAAAAATGAAGTTACCTATTTAAGAACAAAGACTCTATAGAGACTACAGATTGATTTTCTTGAAACAATGCATGACGGTTGATACTGTTCCATATTATAATTATCTCCATGAAGCCACTAAAACAACCTTAACAAATTAGCTTATGTCAAATATAGTTTATATTCAAGAAGAGAAAATATTTCATTAAAGCAAAGAAAGCATAATTTTTGCTTCTCAATCCTAAAGTAAATCAACCCTGAATATTCATTGGAAGGACTGATACTGAAGCTGAAACTCCAACACTTTGGCCTCCTGATGCAAAGAGCTGACTCACTGGAAAAGACCCTGATGCTGAGAAAGATTGAGGGCAGGAGGAGAAGAGGGTAACAGAGGATGAGGTGGTTGGATGGCATCACCAACTCAATGGACACAAGTGTGAGCAAACTCTAGGAGATAGTGAAGGACCTGGAAGCCTGGCATGCTGCAGTCCATGGGGCTGTAAAGAGTCAGGTACAACTTTAGTGACTGAACAACAACCATGTTTCTTTCCTTCTGTTTCCACCTTAATCTGCATGATAAACTGTCCTTTAAGTTTAGCTCAAGGGAACACCACTTAAAATTAGACAGAATAGCTAGGATAGTAAAACCAAAACCCACAGACAGGAACGTCCCTGGTGGTCCAATGGCTAAGACTCCACACTCCCAGTGCGGGGGAGCCAGATTCAATCCCTGACCAGGGACCTAGAACCAACATGCTGCATCTGAGATCTTGTGTGCCACAACTAAGACCCAGTACAGCCAAATAAATCATTAAATATAAAACATTTTAAAATAAACCCACAGACAACCAATAAACAAGAATATCTTCCGGTATCATCTTTTATATGGGAAGAAACCGAAGCCACAAGGAATGTGAAAAACTTGAGAACAGATGAACCTCAAAATAAAGGCATTCACTTGAAAGTACAGTGGGTCATTTGAAAACAGCAACTGCATACTCCAACTCAAGATGAATTTTTTAAAATACATTCTTGAAAACTACTTTTGTGAAAAAATGAAGAATAGAAAAGGAACACATTCAAACTCCATACAAAGTTGATACAAGAAAAAACAGTGTGTATATGAGGCAGATTAATAACCCCCCAGAAGTAAAAACATGACATAAGAACAAGCCCACAAAACAGATTTTAAAAAGTAAATTAGCATTTCAAATAAGCTCAAATAAATTTTAAGAAAATGATATAAGATATGAAAGAATAACAAATTAGAATTAGAAAAATCATAGTAAATTTATAGAACTCAGAAAAGAATCAGAACTATATTTTCTTTTTTTAAATTTATTTTAATTGGAGGCTAATTACTTTACAGTATTATGGTGGGTTTTGCCATACATTCCTATGAATCAGCCATGGGTTCCCCATCCTGACCCTCTCTCCCACCTCCCTATGGCCATCCTACCCTGAACGCGCCCAATCTTGTCTGATTTCGGAAGCTAAGCAGGGTCGGGCCTGGTTAGTACTTGGATGGGAGAACTATATTTTCTTAAATTATTTTTTAAAAGAAAACTTCAAAACTGAAAAAGCAGAGTTTAGATATACAACTCACTACCTCAAGAGAAATATAAGTAAAAGGAGTAAAAATTTTTAATAAAAAATATGTAAAACAGTAAAAGGAATGCAAGATAAGATAGTTAGGCAAAAGAAAATTTAAAGCTAGGCAAAGAAAATTGAACATATATGTAACAGGCAGACCTGAAGAAGGAAAAAAAAAAAAGTAAAATCTTGAAGGAAAGTTCCCTAAAATTTAAAACAAACAGAAAAATGAAATCTGTTGTTATGAGAGAGTCTACTCCCTTCTTGGAAAATTAAGCCATGAAGATCAATACCAGCATATATTCTAGCAAAGTATTTGGACATTCAGACAAAGAGACCGAGTTACATATATGGTGAAAAATCAAATTGTTTTCAGACTCTTTGGCAACATTTTGTACCAGAAAGCAATGGAGTAACAAAATTAAAATACTTCAAAAGAGAAAACATGAGCCGCAAACTTGACATTCAGGCAAACTGACTTTTCAAGGGTAAAAAAAAAAAAGTATAAACTGTTTTAAACATACAAAATTTAAGGAATATTGTGATTTTTTTTTCCTGACAAATAAACTATAAAAGACAATTTCAGATAACAAAAGTAAATGGGAACATTTCAGCATAGAAAAACTGGTGGCGTTGAACTTCAACAGCTGTTACCACCAAAAAAAGAGAGACAATCAAATAGCATATGTCTTCTTATGAAAAAGTATATACAACCACATATGAAACAGTCATGCCAAAGAAGACTGAACCTGAGTCTAATTGAGCCAGTGGATTTAACTACTGATTTTTAGGAAACAGGGCTTCTCTGGTAGCTCAGCTGGTACAGAATCCACCTGCAATGCAGCAGACCCTGGTTCAAGCCCTGGGTTGGGAAGATCCTCTGGAAAAGGGAACAGCTACCTCACTCCAGTATTCTGGCCCGGAGAATTCCATGGACAAAGGAGCCTAGTGGGCCCCAGTTCATGGGGTCACAAAATACCAGGCACAACTGAGCAACTTTCACTTTTAGGAAATATAGATTCCATTAACTATGCCAGAGGAATTTGATCAACAAAATCCAGGAAGTGAGAAGTCTATAAGACAACTAAATTCTTCAAAATTTTCTTCAACAAATAAATTTCAAAAGATAATAAGGAAATCAATAAAGTGTCCTTAAAAAATGTAATATAAATACAATGTTTAAATATTATTTGGATTCTGATTTAAAGGTAGGGAAAGAGGGGGAAGAGACAGGGAAAGAAAACCTTTGTGAGATAATTGGAAATTAAAACATTCAAATGGAGATTCAGTGATATTATGAAGCAATAGAATGGAAGATTGGGTTATGAAGAGTTCAAATATTTTAAAGATGTATACTGAAATATTTATGAGTGAAACGATATAATGTCTCAGATTCATTTTCAATAAGACAGGCTGAGAAGGAGTGGATGGGGTAGAGCTGCAAATCACGGGTTTTTGATAGTCACTAAAGCCAGCTGATAGGCACATGAGAAGTGAAAGTGAAATCACTCCGTCGTGTCTGACTCTTTGCAACCCCATGGACTGTAGCCTACCAGGCTCCTCAGTCCAAAGGATTTTCCAGGCAAGAACACTGGAGTGGGTTGCCATTTCCTTCTCCAGGGGATCTTCCTGACCCAGGGATAGAACCCAGGTCTCCCGGCATTGTAGACAGACGCTTTACTGTCCGAGCTACCAGGGGTAGGCACATGGGAGTTTATAATAATCTGCCGACTTATTGTAGATTTAACATTAGTGATCACATTGTAAAAGAACTAGTTTATTTGGGGCTGTTTTGCCTGTGTGAATGTAATATACCAAATATTTATATACCTTCATGAATAAGAATAAAGATTATTTGTGCTTTATTAGAACCATCAGAGAGAAAACATAAGGCCATTAGCTACACTTTCTTGAACAATTGCATTTTCTTGCTTAAAAAACATGCATTTGGGGGCAGGACATATCCCAAACTATACCAGTCTTAGAAACCAGATTTTTCCCTGAATGGGAATTTATTTGTATCAGACTCCTCACTTCAACAACATCACAGATTTCTGATGAAAACTGTCATTAAAATATCAAATTATGTTAATTACAACATTTAGGTACATCAGGTGTGGTTTGAACAGTGTGCTATTGCAGAAGTGAGTATCAGTTTGTTAATGAGAATTGAAAGTTATGATGCTAGAGCTGCCTTTAGGGTGACCATGAAGGCATAAATCATCTTTAAATGCTGTGAGACATGCCTTTGGAGGGTCCTGATGTGGTATTTAACAAGCTTCACATAGAAAAATCGTAATGACAACTGTATTATGACAACGGTACTGTGAATGACAAATGCATCTCCACCATTTGTTGGAAGGGGTGTGTCTTGTCCAAGTTGTTGTCTCCACAGAGAGGGTAGAAATCCAGAAGTCATCTTAGCTAGTAATACACGGGCGTGATTACAGCTGACAACATGGCTTTAAGCTGCACTACCTTCTTTCCCCCGTGACGCTGGCACCTGTCAGAAACTGTGAGGGACCCAAGGGTTGTAAATTCGTTACTTGTCAAAACTTCACCTGGTGCTGACTCAAGATAAGATGTTATTTCTAAAACACTATGTGGTGTTGAAGAAAAGTATGGCATTTCATACTTGTAATAATGAAAGTGAAGTCCTTGTTTAATGTGATAGATTTCTAGTTCGCATAACCAAGCCTGTTTTATTAAGTTTCACTTTTAAATACCTCAGAAGAACACCTGAGCATCCCTTCAGAATTTATTTTGCTTGATTGTGATGCCTTACATGTCCTCAGAGCATAGAGAAATATGGGAGACTTGGTAATTATTCGAAGAATCTTTTTATCTATTTTTCTTAGATACCGATAGGGACAACTCTGTACAAATTGCTGTTAAGAAAAATAGTGTTTGTACTAAATAAAATACTTGGACATAAAATATTACTTCCACAGAGTGTTCAGGATTTAGGAACACAGATCAACCATATCGACTCTCTTCAGCAAGTGAATGAACATTTCTGCAAAACTGTTAGTTTGCTTCCAAATCCTTTTCATCAAGCTGTTTGATTTAGCGGTTTCCTGAATACCTAGTTCAGGATGAGAAGGCAGACTGTCTTTCTCAGGGGGAATTCTCAGTGCTCAATCTACTCCATAAATATGTTGGTTCTTTCCGATTTTATTTCCTGCAATTGTAACCTATTTTTGCTCCCCAAGCTCAAATCTTTCATCTGTCAATCCTCCAAAGTGCAAAAGAGCAATGGATAAAGAAGATTTCCTTCCAGAACAGATGGGTCTGGGTCTGCTTGTGATTTGCCAAACTCCAAAAGATATGTTCTTCCCTAAATCCTGCCAGCAAGAACTTGGGTGCTAAAATAGATGCATAAAATCCCTCTGTCCTGACACAATTGCTTGACTGTAAATTATGTTTCTGGGTATAAAACCATCCAGACTGTTTTATTTCCATTTCCATGTGCAGCACTCAATTCCCCTGACAATTTCTTAGTCATTTGAGGTTTGCGAACCGTGAAACTTCAGTCATTGGCTTCATATTCCTGTAGCTCCACCTTTGCTAACTGAAATATTAATATGCATCAGACTTACTTGAGCATCTCATTTGTCCTTCAGTTCTGCAGACTCATCTTGTCATAAGCCTTCCCAAATCCATTCTTAGCAGACTTTTCTAATGGGTTATTATCACTATTCATGTGTGTCCAACTCTTTGCCAGGGACTGAACTCATTGCGAATGAAAGATAATATTTACCAGGATTTTATGATGTGACTTACAGAGCTAAACTCCTTACATATGTCAGTTCATACAGTCATCTCAATAATGCAGTCAGGTAGGTACACTTATCATCCCCATTTCACCAAGGAAAAAAACTGAAGCTCAAAGAAGTCACAAAATTTGCTTCGGGTCACTTAGGGATTCAAATTCAGGCAGGCTCCACATAATTCCCAGCTTCATGTATTCTGTTATGCCAAGCTGTTTACCCCCAAACTAAAGCATTTTTACAACAGAAGTCTTGGGTATAATTTTGGTGACTCTGAAGACACAAGTTGAGGGTCTATATATAGTGCAAAAATTTAACAGTCGAAACCTTTAATTCACAGAATAATTAAATACAAGTGTATGAGTACCTGTAAGGGAGAATGTGTGAGCACTTGCCCTGTGAAAAATAAAGCCTCTCTGAGCCTTTCTCACAGCTAATGCTCGCCCCCTGCTGGCATATCTAACCTGTTTCAAAAGCATTCTCTGCAAGCCCAGAACCCTTCTGTAGGGTGATTAAAACATAATCCAGCTTCTGTCAGTTTCGAATGAGGACAATAAAATCAGACTTCTGACCCCCATAAGCCAATATGGAAAATCAGGCAATAGAAAGGACTACTCGAATGTGCTCTATTATGGTTTGTTTTCTGGTGGAGATAACCCATTCCCTTTGATTTCCAGGCATTCTGAATTTTGTCATGTGCAAAAGACAGCAGATGAATTCTTATTAGTTATTCCCTTCAGGTGGTTTTGATGCGAGCAGCAGACAAGAAAAAGGTTGATATTCTAACCAAGGGAAGAATTAACTAAAGCAGAAGCTCACCTCTGTGATTCCATTTTATGTCTGGGAAAAAAATCAGACACTAAAAACTCTGTCATTTGCTCCAGTCTATTCCTCTCTTCTCTTTAATAATGCAGGGTTCTTTTTTGCAGCCAGCGGTTAATGAACACTGCAACACTGAAATGGAACAGTCAGCATCTTGTACGTGTGTCTGCTTCATGAGACACATGACTGTCACTCAGTTTGCTAAGGTGCACATACAGTTGAGGGCATTAGACATGTGCTTGCAGAAAACTGGAGTGGGTTTGGAGTGTAACAAACTCACATTCAAGCAATACACACATATGAAAATAAAATTTTAAATAGCAACTGATTTACTTGAAATAAGTTGTAAATTTATAATGAGACTGTGGATATATCAAAATATTAACTTGCTCAAATGTCATCAGTATGCTAAAAGGTCAATATCTAAAAATAATTAGCAAGTTATTTATTTATTAAAAATAATTAGCAAGCTAGTAGCTTTCAATCTAGCTTTCTATTCTATTTTTCATGTAATGATTTATACACTTGTCTGATTTCCTCATTAAAATTGCTAATGTGGAAAATGATATTTCATAATCCAGCAAAATGCTTAGAACTGTGCAGTAATCGAGAGCTTTGACAAAACACAGAGATCAAAGATTACTCCTAAAGCTTGATAACATAAACAGAAAATTTTGATAATATAAACAAAAGTGAAAAAATAAGAAAGAGGGAAAATGAAGAGTAGCAAACAGGTTTGTAATTTCTATGACCTCTTACTTTCCCCCAAATTCTTGACACTGTGAGGCTGGTTTATATATTTCTCAGGCTAGTGTATCACCCAAAACACAATTTATTCTGTTACACTACATGCTTGCATAAGGAGTTTTGGTGTATATATTTGTGGTAAATAAGACACTAGCTACAAGGTTTTTAGCTTTTACAATGCCTGTTTTGTTATAGAACAAATTACCCAAAGATAAAAACAGTGTTTTATGCTAGGCACTGACATACATTAACCAATTTAATACTCTCAATAATCTTATTTTTTCTTTATTTTACTATTAGGGAAATGAAGGGTTAGCAATGGCACACAGCAACAAAATCAAGATTCAAATGCAGTTTGCAGACTTGTTCTTAACCACTGTGTGCCCATGAGAAAAGCATCCCCTGCCCACTTATTAATTTACCTTCATCATGAAGAACTTAGGGGCACTGTTTTTCAGTCAAAAGAGCTGCAACTGTGGTGACTTTTTGCAAGCTGTCGATTTCCTAGGAGGTTGAACAATGTGGAAAAGAGGACTGCCAGAATCGAGTCCTCTGGGGGAGGAAGGACATCACTGAGGCCTCAATGGATTGATCGCCAGGACCTGGGAGGAACAGGTATTCCCTGCACTGGGCTGTGCTCCATTCTCGGGGGTGTCTCAGAGAGATCCGGGGAATTGTTCACTGCCCACTGGCTACAGCAAAACCCCAGGGATTAAGGAAAGCTTGAGGGCAGGAGACACGGGGGCCATTAGAAAGTAGCAGTCACTCAAGAGATGAATTTTACTAGTCTATACATCTTAGGCAAAGGAATACACAGAGAGAGAGACTTTTGAACTTTTCAAAATAATTTAGTGATTTATCCATCACAAAGGATAATTTAAAATACCTACATCACATTCTTTACCTATTGTATAAGAAATCACATACATGGAATCTTAAAAAGCTGAGCTCATTGAAATAGAGAATACAATGCTGGTTGCCACGGGGATGGGGGTGAGGGAAATGGGGAGATGTTGGTCAAAGGGTACAAAGTTTCAGGTATGCAAGATGAATAAGTTCTGGAGATACAATGTATAGCGTGGTAAGTATAGTTATCAGTGTTGTATTATATACTTGAATGTTGTTAAGAGAACAGATCTTAAGTGTTATCACCACACACAGATACACACAAAATGATAATTATGTGAGGCAATGGAAGTGTTAACTAACCTTATTGTGGTCACCTTTTTGCAATATATAGGTATATCAAATCATATTTTACACTTTAAACTTGTAAAGTGTGTCATGTGTCAAATAATATCTTAATAAAGCTGGAGGTGAAAACTGCAAGAGAAGCAAAAAAACTAGGAAAGATGTGAGGGTGAGAACTTGGCTGCACAGAAGATCAATGTGCCTATGGCATGTAACTCAGTGGACAAACTTGATTTGGTGTTAGTATCAATTTAAATAGGTATGAAAGTGTTGACTATTAAAGTGATAAAACCGGACAAATTATGCCTCATTTTCTAAAAATAATCTATTTCAGAATTTAAATTGTTTGGGTCGTTAGTGACTAGTAACCTTTTAAGCTGAGTCAGTTCGAGACCACATCCTTTCTTCCCATTGTACTGACACATGTTCATAATCTCAACTGTATTTTCATCACAGTCTGTGTGTACATTCCAGTGTATGGTTCCTGGATCTTTTATTTAGATAGGCTTTCCTTAAATGGTACACTAATGGCCTGAAAGATTTAATTAAACTCTGAACATGACAGAGTACAAAATAATTTTTTAAAGAATAAGGAACACTGGTGTTATATTCCTAGGATCCTGTGAAACCCAAGCTACCATCTAGAGCAGAGAGAGGCAAAGGGGTGGGTTCTATATTTGAAACTCTGCTATAGGATCCTAAACACTTCTCACTATAGCCCTGAGATAGTTGTCACCATATGGAACAGATAAAGACAGAGGTTATTATCTGTCTGAGGTGACAACTGCAGCATGAGGATCCTTACCTAGATGTGATTCTACTCAAAAGCAAATGGCCCTTGGGTAACTGCACACAATTGGTGAAAACAGTACAACTACTTAGGGACAGTACATTGCTTTAGAGCCTGCAGTTAGCCAGGGCAAAAAGGTGATCTCAAAAGTCTCTTTAAGTATTAACTATTTTTTAAAATGGAAAATGCAATGCTTATCTAGGGAGTTTTTAATGCTGCCTTCTAACTACTTCACCACATTTATTAAAATGTCCTAATTTTTTCTCTTCTAAAATGTGATCTCTAAAGATTTGCTTCTTCGATTTAATTTTATTACAGTGATACCCAGCTCAGATTGTGTAAAGAAGTCCATGGAAAAATAGAAATGGAAATTCACTCTATGAAAAACTTGGCTATAAGATTTATTCTGAGCAACACCAATCTTTTGTACCATTTTGAGTTTCTATTTTACTATTGCGGTTTGAATCTGTTTTCTGTTATCACACTTTAATACACAGAACATTGCTGTAAAATCTCTCAAGTAACACAGCATATAAAAACTTATCAAACTGGGTTAGAAAGCCTTTTTTTGAGCCCTGAAACCCAAAGAGGGCTGCCTCATCCTTACACAACTGGGGGGAATCTGCTAGGTGTGGATGGAAAATCAATAGTGATAGTTAACTGACGAGGCCACCAGCATGAAGACAAGCTAGAGAAGGAAAGAAAGCAGGACAGGGCAGCAGGAGGACCCTGTGATGGGGACCAAACAGCTCAGGTCTTACTGCTGCTGCTGCTGCTGCTGCTAAGTCGCTTCAGTCGTGTCCAACTTTGTGCAATCCCATAGACGGCAGCCCACCAGGCCCCACCATCCCTGGGATTCTCCAGGCAAGAACACTGGAGTGGGTTGCCATTGTCTTCTCCAATGCATGAAAGTGAAAAGTGAAAGTGAAGTCGCTCAGTCATGTCCGATCCTCAGCGACCCCATGGACTGCAGCCTTCCAGGCTCCTCCGTCCATGGGATTTTCCAGGCAAGAGTACAGGTCTTACTAGAGCTCATCAAAAGATCAGGCAAGCCAAGAACTCTGCTTCCTCACCAGTAAGGTAAGATATATACATCAGAGGCACTCTACTCCTTCAGAGTATGAACTCTTTCTCTGACAGGCAGCCCAAAGCCTCTAAGACCAGGTGAAAAGTCAACAATAGAAAACAGGCATTCTGACCTTGACAGTGAAGGAAACAGGAGACAAAGAATTCTGTAAATTAGGCAGTCGTGTAGAACCATGAGGCTGAATTCATCTGAAATTTAGAGTTAACTTTTCTTTTAACTGAAGTATAGTTGATTTCCAATATTGTGTTAGTTTCAAGTATATAGGAAAGGGATTCAGATATATGTGTGTGTGTATGTGTATCTATATTCATTTTTATTTATTTCCATTATAGCCTATTATAAGATATTACATATAATTCCCTGTGATATACAGTAAACCCTTATAGCTTATTTATTTTATATATGATATTGTGCATCTGTTAATTCCATACTCCCAATTTATCCCTCCTCCATTTTAGTAGCTTTAAGTTTGTTTTCTATATCTCTGAGTCTGTTTTGTAAGTAAATTCATTTGCACTATTTTTAGATTCTACACATAAGTGATATGATGTAACATTTGCATTTCTCTGACTGACCTACTTCACTTAACCTGATAATCTCTAGGTCCAATAACATAGACAAAACATTCTCTGACATAAATTGTAGCAACATTTTCTTAGGTCAGTCTGCCAAGGTGATAGAAATAAAAGAAAAATAAACAAATGGGACCTAAGCAAACTTGAAAGTTTTTGTACAACAAAGAAATTCACACACAAAAAAATGAAAAGAAAATCTATGGACTGGGAGAAAATATTTTTTGCAAACAATGTAACCAACAAAGGCTTAATTTCCAAAGCAGAAAAACAGCTCATAAACTCAATACCCTCCAAAAACAACAACAACCCAATCAAAAATTGGCCAGAACATCGAACTAGACATTTCTCCAAGAAATAGATGGCTAACAGGCAGAAGAAAGGATGCTAAACAACGTGAGTTATTAGAGAAGTGCATATCAAAACTACAGTGAGACATCATCTCACACCAATCAGAATGACATTCTTATACAAAATTCTACATATAATAAATGCTGAAGCATGTGTTGAAAAGAGAACCCTGCTACACTGTTAGTGGGAATGTAAACTGGTGTAGTCACTATGGAAAACTATATGGAGATTCTTTAAAACACTAAAAATAGAGTTTCTACAAAATCCTGCAATCCCACACTTGGGCATATATCCAAAAAAAGACAAAAGCTCTAATTTGAAAAGATATATGCACCCCAGTGTTCCTAGGGGCACTATTTACAACTGCCAAGACATGTAAGCTACCTAAGTGTCCATCAACAGATGAATAGATAAATAAAATACACCATATATATAGAGAGAGAGGGAGAGAGAGAGAATAGAATAGAATATTACTCAGCCATAAAAAAAGATGAAATAATGTCATTTGTAGAGTTAACTGGAGAAGGAAATGGCAACCCACTCCAGTGTTCTTGCCTGGAGAATCCCAGGGACTGGGGAGCCTGGTGGGCTACCCTCTATGGGGTCGCACAGAGTCAGACACGAGTGAAGTGACTTAGCAGTAGAGTTAACTTTTGAGTAGAAAGATCATTATATGTCTCCAGAGCTGTCCATGTTTGAGGTGGTTCTGACTCTAGAAACATAACCCCAATCCTTTAAACACTGTGTAACAGAGAAGGACTAACCTGACTCCATATTGGACCAGTTCCTTTAGCTCTAACCTTTGTGTTCTGTTGCCTGTGCTTAATTATGCTGGCTCTGCACCTTTGTCTAAAAGAATGTTGACTATAACCTTAAGTGTACATGATAGATCTTTCTCAAGACTCTGACTCCAGGACTTGACCTTTAAAGCCATAACGCTTTTCATTCATATGGAGATAAAAAGCTGCAGAACAGAAAATAATCCCTGAAGATGGTGACTGAAGCCATGAAATTAAAAGATGCTTGTTCCTTGGACAAGCATCTTTTAATTTTGTGGCTGCAGTATAGCCACTATGGAGAACAGTGTGGAGATTCCTTTAAAAACTGGAAATAGAACTGCCTTATGACCCAGCAATCCCACTGCTGGGCATACACACCGAGGAAACCAGAATTGAAAGAGACACGTGTACCCCAATGTTCATTGCAGCACTGTTTATAATAGCCAGGACATGGAAGCAACCTAGATGTCCATCAGCAGATGAATGGAATAAGAAAGCAGTGGTACATATACACAATGGGATATTACTCAGCCAATTAAAAAAGATAACATTTGAATCAGTT
>NW_011494638.1:2048838-2054059 GCF_000754665.1 Bison bison bison | reverse complement strand
GTGGAGATTCCTTTAAAAACTGGAAATAGAACTGCCTTATGACCCAGCAATCCCACTGCTGGGCATACACACCGAGGAAACCAGAATTGAAAGAGACACGTGTACCCCAATGTTCATTGCAGCACTGTTTATAATAGCCAGGACATGGAAGCAACCTAGATGTCCATCAGCAGATGAATGGATAAGAAAGCTGTGGTACATATACACAATGGAGTATTACTCAGCCATTAAAAAGAATACATTTGAATCAGTTCTAATGAGGTGGATGAAACTGGAGCCTATTATACAGAGTGAATAAGCCAGAAAGAAAAATACCAATATAGTATACTAACGCATATATATGGAATTTAGAAAGACGGTAATGATAACTGTATGCATGACAGCAAAAGAGACGCAGATGTATAGAACAGTCTTTTAAACTCTGTGGGAGAGGGCAGGGGTGGGATGATTTGGGAGAATGGCATTGAAACATGTATAATACAATATAAGAAATGAATCGCCAGTCCAGGTTCGATGCAGGATACAGGATGCTTGGGGCTGGTGCACTGGGATGACCCAGAGGAATGGTACGGGGAGCGAGGTGGGAGGGGGGTTCAGGATAGGGAACACGTGTACACCCGTGGCGGATTTATGTTGATGTATGGCAAAACCAATACAATATTGTAAAGTAATTAACCTCCAATTAAAATAAATAAACGTATATTAAAAAGACAGACATCTGTTTTTTTATATCAAAGGTCCATGTAGTTAAAGCTATGGTTTTTCCAGTCATATATGGATGTGAGAGTTTAACCATAAAGAAAGCTGAGCACCAAAGAATTGATGCTTTCAAATTGCAGTGCTGGAAAAGAATCTCTAGAGTCCCTTGAACTGCAAGGAGATGAAACCAGTCAATCCTAAAGGAAATTAACCCTAAATATTCATTGGAAGTACTGATACTGAAGCTGAAGCTTCAATACTCTGGCCACCTGATGTGCAGAGCCAACTCATTGGAAAAGACTTTGATGCTGGGAAAGATTGAGGGGAGGAGAAGAAGGGAGCATCAGAGGATGAGATGGTTAGATAGCATCACTGACTCAGCGGACATGAATTTGAGAAAACTACAAGAGATAATGAAGGACAGGGAAGTCTGGAGTGCTGCAGTCCATGGGTTGCAGAGAGTAGTACATGATTCAGTGACTGAACAATAACAACTAAACTATGTGGGAAGCATAATTTAAGCACTGTTTGACTACCTTTAAAAGTGCTCTGAAAACAGGGAACAAGATCACCCTCAGTCTCTGTGTTTTCCACCCACCAAAACAGTTTAACCTGACATTGTAACAGTTAACCATAGTTGGCTACCTAAGAGATCTGGTTCATTGATGCCTGTTGCTTTCCCACTTAGCTTCTAGCGGTCAGGGACTGTTTGGTGTTTGCTGCTACCTTCTGTACGAGGCTTCACACTGTTTCTGGCATCTTCTAAGGAAGAGAAACAAAATGTGCTGACTTGAACCAAAGGCGAAGTGAAGTGAAGTGAAGTCGCTCAGTCATGTCTGACTCTTTGCGACCCAATGGACTGTAGCCTACTAGGCTCCTCCATCCATGGGATTTTCTAGGCAAGAGTACTGGAGTGGGTTACCATTTCCTTCTCCAGGGGATCTTCCCAACTCAGGAATTGAACCCTGGTCTCCTGCATTGCAGGCAGACGCTTTAACCTCTGAGCTACCAAAGGTAAATTGAGGCAAATTCCTCTCTTTCCTTTATTCATTTAATATGCCATTATAATTGAAAGTTAAACAATAACCACAAGAAAGGAATTAGTGTTTATATCAACCTACTGAGAATTTCTGAGGTATAAAATGAAATGATTTGCTTGGAGTAGGGGAGAATTTTCTATTGTAGTACAATCATTATATCATAAAATGAATTACAATCAGGGCGTTCACAATGTTGCGAGAATTTCTTAAAGTCTAACAAGCAAAGTATTTACATTATCTTCACAAACACTACCTTAAGAACATTCTCATTTCTGTAAATTCTCATTTTTCTTGTGTTAGAACTTCAGAGTAAGGATGTCATAATTAACATACATGTAGTAATAGTGTAATAGCATATATTCTTTGGCATTTATTTTAGTGATAAAATATTCTATGAAGGCAATACCAGTGTGTTTGGAGCCTTACGGATAGTACTCAGAGCTCCTCGAGTATTTTATAAGCCTGGAGTGCAGGGCATTCATGTTTACACAAGCACACTGTAACCCATGAACAACCCAGCCAGAAAGGCCGCCTCTCAGCTCTCCAACACCCTCAGTCTGGATGATCTTGTCTTCCATCCTGCTAGAGGACAGTATGTCCACCATCCAGTCCCTGGACCATCTCATGACACTGCCAACACCTGTAATTCTTCAAACTACACATTCTCTGCTTGTTTTCATTAGTTTTATGGTTCAGCTGCCCCGCTGTGACCAGTCGGCAAACTCTATGAACTATCCCTTTGAGTTCCCAATTTTGCCCCAATCCTTAAGCTTTCTTTTACTTGTCAACTTACACCGTGTAAGACCTGTCACTTCATAACACCCTTGTCAGTCCCATAAACTTTCTTACCCCTCCATTTTGTTTTAGAGGCAAACTCCAAGACAGGATCACGTAACAGTAACAGTAGTCTGGACCAAGGTGGCATTTTTGATCACCGAACATTCTGAGCACCCAGCACAGTGCCTACAAATTGCAGGCAGTAAATATATATTTGCTGTGTGAACACCCCATCCCTTAATACTCTTAACTGGGTGAAATCTGATTAAAATGACCAGGACTAGAAGGCAGCAAAAGGGGGCAAGTAGGTGACTGTAGTATTGCCGACCACCCAGCTGACTGTGTGTACAAAGCCTCAGGATTTTCTGTACCAACCTCTTCTCTCACAGTGCCCTCCACCCTCCCTGTATTCTTGAGTGGCTGCCATCATTCACTTATACACCAGCACATCACGACTGCCCCCAAATTTCGATAGAGAATACTCTATGGCATTTAAATGTTCAGGAGATGGAATTTCAACAGCCCTGTCACTTTGATTGTGCTTCAGCCGAATGGAGATTGCTCTAATTACCCACATCACTTTGGCTGGAGCAGTTTCAACTTTTCTAGTCCCTCTCATTCTAATGAAATAACAGGAATACAGCAACTGAAAAAGCATGTCTCTTATTAAGCCTGTCTCTCACAATTTTGTATTCCTTAATTCAGCATGTTCAATATTAAAAACAATTTCTAGTTTGTTCTTTTCCTATTAATGACTTTTCTGCCAGCTAAGAGTCAATACATGTGACTCTTTGGGAAAAACATAACTTTGATTCCATCATATAAAAGAGACAGAGGGACTTTCCTGGTGGTCCAGAGGCTAAGATTCCATGCTCCCAATGTAGGGGGCCCAGGTTCAATCCCCGGAGGGTAAATGGACCCCACATGCTGCAACTAAGACCCAATCAGTTCAGTTCAGTCACTCAGTCGTGTCCGACTCTTTGCGACCCCATGAATCGCAGCACGCCAGGCCTCCCTGTCCATCACCAACTCCCAGAGTTCACTCAAACTCATGTCCATCGAGTCGGTGATGCCATCCAGCCATCTCATCCTCTTCTCCTTCTCCTTCTGCCCCCAATCCCTCCCAGCATCAGAGTCTTTTCCAGTGAGTCACCTCTTCGTATGAGGTGGCCAAAGTACTGGAGTTTCAGCTTTAGCATCATTCCTTCCAAAGAACACCCAGGACTAATCTCCTTTAAAAAGGACTGGTTGCAGACAAATAAATACTTTCTTTTAAAAAAAGGCAGAAATCTTCACAGAGAAGTCCAGCATCTCTGTCTATACAGGTGAAATACTATACTTAAAGATATTACCTAGATAATTCCTGCTCAAAATATATATTCACCTGAAATTATCTCCTGCACCATAAATAAATGTAAAGTGTTAGTCACTCAGTCCTGTCCAACTCTTGGCAAACCTATGGACTGTAGACCTCCAGACTCCTATGTCCATGGGATTCTCTTGGCAAGAATACTTGACTGGGTCACCATTCCCTTCTCCAGGGGATCTTCTCAACCCAGGGAAAAAACCCGGGGATCCTGCAATTGCAGGCAGATTCTTTACTGTCTGAGCCACCAGGGAAGCCCTCCCACATCATAGCACTGATATTTTGGTGCTTCTGTGGCTGAACATATCATATTCTAATTCTCTTCTGACATTTCCCAAAATATCAAAATTAGAACCAAAAAGCTGAATTTCAGATGTCCTAGCCAGCTCACCTTAGTATTATAACTGGACTATGAAAATATGCAGATATCCTGATGATTTTGACCTTAGACATTAACCATTGATTTTGACTTTGATATCACCATAAATAACAAGAGCTGTCTTTAAAGTAACAAGATAATAGTACCCTGACAGTCCAAGTAAGGTTAGAAGCACATCATTTATCATACTTTTAAAAATATAATTCAGTCATAGCATTTTGTAATTCATATACATTTTATCCCTTAGGCTTGAGTGACAACTACCTATCCCTAAACATAAACCAAATCACTGAAAAGAACTCTGACTGTTCTTTCCTAAGCTGATCCTGGCAGCCATCTAAATGTTCTTTGTTCTATAACAAATTTTGCACCAAATTTGTTCTATAACAAATCTATGTCATAACTTCCACCTGAAGTGTACAGTTAGAAGACAAAACCTGAAAAGTTCACTCAAGAGCAAGTTGCAAAAACATATGAGGACATCTAACTTTGGATTTCATCATCCTTAAAAGAGACTGTTTGTTAGCAGGAAAAGCCCTGCAGCCTGAAGTTAAAGCTTTGGTATCTGAAACCCAGGTTAATCAATGTATAATTCTGTAATAATAAATAATTATCAATAAATAATCAATTTATACCTTGCAAAAATTACTTTAAACTTCCATACTTTCTTTGCAACTATCAGTCACTAATTTAAAACAGACTTAAACGTATTCAAACCCTTGTGTGTGTTTGTGACCCCATGGACTGTAGCATGCGAGGCTCTTCTGTCCATGGGATTCTCCAGGCAAGAATACTGGAGTGGGTTGCCATTTTCTTCTCTAGGGGATCTTTCCAACTCAGGGATCTGTGAAATACTATGCTAAGTAGCAATACTTCAAAGAGAAACATTGCCTCCACCCTCAAGAAGCACACAGTCTAGTGAGACAAAGAGAGAAAAAAACACTGTATCAGCATAGATCA
>NW_011494638.1:2043364-2048738 GCF_000754665.1 Bison bison bison | reverse complement strand
AGCATAGATCAGACATGAAGAATGCTTTGAGAACATGGCAGAGAAACACCTGATGCAGTCTTTGGCTAAGGAGGTGACGATAATAGCTTCTGACAGGTGACTTAGATAAATGAGATGGTGTATGTAAAACTGACAGGCACATAGTAGTTATTCCTCTTACAACCCATCACTACAAGAAAGTCAGGCTCTTTAAGGGGTGGATGGGAAAGGATGAATGAGAAAGGAGATGACGGCAGGGGATGTGGAGAGCTGTGCTGCCCTGCTGCTCTTTTGGGTCTAAGCTGGAGCTTTGCATACTTACCTGGCCTGCTGTGCATGCCTTCAGAGTCACAGCACATTTCTCTTTCCAGCCAATTGCTTATGGCATCTGAAGTCTCATTAACAAGAAACTCTGGACACTTTTCTGACATTGCTTCTAAGGGATATAAGAGCAAGGAGGGATTTGTGATGAGGAAACCTATCATCACTAGATATCTTAGACATCATTTAGCAGGAGACCAGAAAGCATGGCAAAAATGAGTATATAATGTGTTGGCAAGTGTTACCAAATGCTATGGGACAGGTAGATCATACCTAAATATCTACCATGCCTCTGAGTCATGGCCTCCAGTTCCTTCCACAGAGCAACTGCCCCCAATTTGTAATGCATCCATTTTTAGAGTAAACTTGTTCAAGCTTTAGCCAAGTCCAAAAAGGAGGATCTTTATTCTATTTGTCCTGTAATACTCTTGGACAATGTTATAATTTTGCTATTCCAGAAATGTCCCTGAGTCTAAAGTTTCCTTAGGGTTGAACTGGACAGATTTGGGAGACTCATTGCTAATGTAACTTGACTTCTGGCCTTCCTAAGGGGAAATCCCTAGAGCACCACCCAGCAGCCTAGGTCCCCGCCTCTTCATCATGCTCTTAGAAAGAAAGCCATCAGTTTCTCATTTCCCTCAGGATTCAAGAGTGCCTGCTTTGCATCAATTTAATGGAGGCTTTCCACATAGAAATTAAATGTGATCTCTGATCATTTAACTGTGTGAATCTGAGGGAGAAAAGGAATTCTCAAAGTGAATTTCAAAATCCTCTCATCACATCAAAGTTTGAGCCATGATATAAAAAGAAGCCTAAATTACCCCCTGAGAGGAGCTGTTGTGAGGTGCTAAATTCAGTAACGATTGCTCTATTCACATCTTCTATTTTGCTTAATGTTTTGAACATAGAAATGACACGTATTTCACATTTTGCACTTGGTATAAATACAAGGCACTCCAAAAATCTTATTTTCATTTTCCTATGTTCCTTGCCAAACCTCTCCCTCCACCAAAAAAAAAAATCAGGCATTTTGAGAGACCATAAAATTTTGCAGTGTTTTATTATCCATACCCTGGAGGCTATGAACTGCATGGGTCCCTGTGTTTTAATGGTTTCTTGGAATAAGAAGGATAGGCTTTGAATCCCCTATTTTGTTGCAATGCTTCAGATCATCTTTAATTCCTAGTTTCTAACCAAGGGCCTAGCTCAGTGGATTCCTGATTTGGTTACACACTAGAATCTACAGGGAGGCTTTTAAAAATTCTGACGCCCAGGTCACAACCCAGCAACTAAATCAGAATGTCTATGTTGGCATATGCAGGAATCAGTGTTTGCCAAAGATTCCCAAGGTGTTTCAAACAGGCATTAAGATTTGGAACCCCTGTTCAAGCATGTAGTTGGTACTCAGTACATTTTTTCTGATAACTGTTAATGTAAATGAGTTGATGCATGGGAGGGTGAATCAATAAGGAAAGAGAGAATGAATAGGAGAATGATTTAGAGTTAGAAGATCTGAGTTCAAGCTCTAGCTTATTAATCTCTGTGTAACTTTGGGAAGGTAAGTCATAAGCCATATGAATCTATTTCTTTTTTCATCTGATCAAGACAATGGTACTTAACAAGTAACACCATCATCCTTTTAATGACCATCACCACCTTTACTTCTTAACTATTTTATGAAACTACCACTTTAATTCACATCTGCACAACTTTAGGACATAGGACACAGTCTTCCAGGCCATGTGACCAAGGTCTTCAGAGTTGATACTTTTTAGAAAGGATTCTTCTCTTCTCAGAGCAGTGACTTGTCAAGGAATGATGTATTGATGTACAAATGATGTACAATCATTTGCCATCAGAATATGACCTTAGCCCACCACTTCAAGCCTCCACATTGCCCAAGCCCTCACACTGCTCTAGAGTGGGTATGTGAACCGAAAGGGCACAGCATCCTTTGAAACCTCTATCCTTTGTTCTTTGCAACCAAAGTGTTACATTTACAGTGACTTGAGGGATAAGTAACACCTTGAACAAAGACAAAATCCTTGTGACCAGCTGGTCTGTAGCTCTGCTGGGATAGCTCTGCTGGGACATAAGCCAAAACTGATTTCTCCAGCCAAAGGAATCACTTGAACTTGCAACAAGATTTGAGTTTAATATCAGGAAAAATGTCCCAGGTATAAAGGTTATTTGTTCTTATAAAAACTAAAGGACGTGATACCCTTTTCTATGTCCCATTTTTGTGTAATTTTTTTTCTAGCATTTAGTGGGAAAAGGTGTCCTTGAAGTGTAACGGCTAAGAACATTAGTTTTGGCATCAGACAGAGCTGAATTTTCATCCTGGCTCCATGGCTTTCAAGCTTAAACTCTCAAAGCCAGCTACCATTACCTGACCTCTAAGATAAGGAGGCCAATACATACTTCAAAAAGTTGTGGTGAGAAATACAGTGACCATATAATTTACCACTTAAATCAAGGTACTCTGGAGAGGGAAAAGGGGTCACCTCATTAATTAGTGAGTTTTAATTAATCTGTCTAGAGTTAAACAACGTCTGTCCCTGGCCCAACCTGAAGATAGATATGGTCAACCCACACAGTGGGTATCCCCAAAAAGTTATAGTTATTCACATTACTGCATTAAAATATAACAGAAAGCCTTCACAGAGAAGACACATGTGAAATCAGGGTAAAATGTTAAAAGGAGTCAAGATGGAACTGAATCCCTCCAATTCAGCTTGTATACTGACCTCCTAGGAAGCATTTCTTCTGCCAAGTCACACTCATCAATGCAGGTTTATTGAGCTGAATGAGGTTTAAGAGAAAAGGTAGAGAGTTTCACACTTGTTAAATACATACATAAAGAATCATTAAATAAAGTTTGACAAAAGGGACCTTAGATATTCAGTCTATTGCTCATATCTTACAATTTAGGAAACAGATGATTCAGAGAAAAGGCATCATCTTCTCGTATTCTCCTCACAGAGAAAATCAGAGAATGGAGAAAACTCCGGGATTCTTTCCATCAAGTTATTATAATAAATTTCATTGTAATATATCAAAAAGTATTGCTACATAGACATAAAACTTTGGGGATTATGACTATGAAGGAAATGTATGTGCCTTAGCTGGTCTCCTAAAAGCCTCTTGGAACACAAATGTGTCATTTGTAAGCATAACGAAGTACTATAGACTAATGCCATACCTGAGCTGCTCTCTCCCCTGAAATAGAAAAGGCCATTTCTTCATTTTTCTAATTTCTTCATATCCTCTAGAGTCATTTCAGTTTTCCTCCCTCTTTTTTTTTAAATTTAAGGCCCCATAAAATAAAAGGACTGTGGCCCTAGATTGCTACAAAATATAATAAATCTACTTCTGTTGGTCTTTATATAATACTTCTTTATAATACTTTATGATAATATAAACAGAAGTTTATATATAACTTCTGTTGGTCTATAATAACTCTTTCTTCAGTAAAGATTTCACAATACTTTCTTTTGATAGTATCATTTTTTTCTATCTTTAAATGGAAACTTCAAAAAATTACATTCAATAAACTGGTAATTTAAAAAGTTAAAAATAAAAAGAGTAAGCAAGTAAGAATTATGTTAGCCTAGATAGATCTCACCTGGGTAGTTTTCAAGAGATAAAATGTTTTTAAATCAAAATTTTAGTTTTGGTCTGTACCCTCTTTTTGTTACTTTTAGTTCTTGTTCATTTAGCTTTAGAACATATTCAGGTACTTTCACTATTGAGTTGCATAGCAAATCAATACCACTGACAAAGTTAAAACTACAGCTGACTTTTTATTCAGAAGGTACTAGCTGTCACTTCCCAAAATTTGTATCTTGATATAATTCTGAGGACAAAGTTATTGTGATACTAAGCACAAGTTCTGGTTCTATATATTTTTCTGCCCATTTGTTCTTTGCAGTAAAACCTGAAAGGTCATATAACCTTGACCATTCTTTACCATCATCATCATAGAACAGTTTCAGACAGTAGCATCAACCACCCCACATGGTCACACATTTCTGCAGTAGACACTCAAGAAGAACCTCTGAGGCTCACAAAACACTAATAAGAGCTCTCTTTCACTTTTTACTTCTTTGGTTCATGAACCAGTGAAGTAGAAAGTGAAAGAAAGAAAGAATTAGCCAGAGAAAGTGAAAGTGATAGTGAAGTCGCTCAGTTGTGTCTGACTCTGTGAAACCTTGTGGACTGTAGCCTACCAAGCTCCTCCATCCATGGGATTTTCCAGGCAAAAGTACTGGAGTGGATGGCCATATCCTTCTCCAGAGGATCTTCTGGACCCAGGGATTGAACTCAGGTTTCCCACATTGTAGGCAGATGCTTTGCCATCTGAGCCACCAGGGAAGTCCTAATGAAGTAGACAGTTGATTTATTAAGCATCAACTCAATAATAGTCCTCGGTTGTTAGAATATCCTTTCTTGCATCTTTTGTCTATACCAAATACCCATCCTTCAAGGCATAATTCAAAGTCCAATTCCTTCTCAATGTTTTCAGAATCTTCTCATCCCTTCCCAGAAATAGACAGTCTCTTCCTGTCCTGAAATCTTACAGTTCAAAATTCCACTGATAACTTTCTACTTCTTCTTGGGAGATATTTATTCACATGCCTTCTTAGGATCTTGCAGATTGCTTCATTTCTTAAAAAGGACGTCTATGTCCCTTTGATCTTTTCACCACACCTCTTATTGGTGTTTTGTGTGCCAGCTTCCCTGGTGGCTCAAACAGTAAAGCATCTGCCTGCAATGCAAGAGACCTGGGTTCAATCCCTGGGTTGGGAAGATCCCCTAGAGAAGGAAATGACAACCCACATCAGTACTCTTGCCTGGAAAATCCCATGGACAAAGGAGCCGGTAGGCTACAGTCCATGTGGTCACAAAGATTCAGACATGACTGAGAGACTTCACTTTTTCTTTCTTTCTTTCACTTTCTACTTCATTGGTTCATTCACTTATTTGACAAATATTAATCAAACATCTCTTATGGGCTACACAATGCTATGCTTTAGCATAAAGTGGGAAGGAAAAAAAAAAAAAAAGAAACAGC
>NW_011494638.1:2042550-2043264 GCF_000754665.1 Bison bison bison | reverse complement strand
AATAAAAAAAAAAAAAAAGATACAGCCTCTCCCTTAATGGAGCTTAGAGTCTAAAATCCTCTATCTACATCCTTTCCACGTTTTCACTTTGCAAGCCTGGGACAGTGTACAAACCTGGAACTAATTAGAGTATAGATTAAAGAGTTCAGAGAAGGCCATATAGTTGTTGATTACATGGAAGTGATCACTGTAAACCTGAGACCAAGTTTTATATTTACATTTGTAATGATAAGATACAAAGGAGAAAAGATTAACTTTTCCATTTGTTCACTCACAATCCAAATACAAGCTAGAATTTTCATTATAAACGACTAGGACCTATGTAATGACTTTATAGAAATTGAGTAAACAAATTAAATCATCCAAATAATAAAATAACTAAAAATAACTAATACATTTTTTTTTCTTTTTTTGACAATTACAAAAATATATTTATTGAATATATCCTGTCCTTGGGTTCTGGAGTATGAATTAGTTTGAGGTTAAGTTTGGAGCTTTTTGTATTTTTCATTATTTAGAGGTTTAATTTCACCTGAAGATACAGCAGAAAATGTACTAGGCTTTGTTTTAAAAAATAATTCTCAAAGAACTGTAAGCATTTTTTCCTTTTAAAAGCTTTAAGAAACAACAACCATTAGGAAGCCTGAAGCCATCTTAGGATGAGCCATTTGTATTAAATATAAGTTCAGTTCCGTTCAGTTCAGTCGTTCATTT
>NW_011494638.1:2020641-2041982 GCF_000754665.1 Bison bison bison | reverse complement strand
TGAATGTTGAGCTTTAAGCCAACTTTTTCACTCTCCACTTTCACTTTCATCAAGAGGCTTTTTAGTTCCTCTTCACTTTCTGCCATAAATGTAGGTTATCTAACTATAACAATTAAATGACTCATACTTACAGAGAATTAAAATAATATGACTTCATTATATGATGTCTATGAGAAACTTATTTCAAATATAACAACATAGGCAGGTTGAAGTAAAATATAGACAAGATAATTATAAACATCCTCAGTCGTCCCCTTTTCCTCCCGCCTTCAATCTTTCCCAGCACCAGGGTTTTTTTCAACTGAGTCAGTTCTTCCCATCAGGTGGCCAAAGTATCGGGAGTTTCAGCTTCAACATCAGTCCTTCCAATGAATATTCAGGAGTGATTTCCTTTAGGATGGACTGGTTGGATGTCCTTGAAGGAGACAACAGAGGATGAGATGGTTGGATGGCATCACCAACTCAATGGACATGAGTTTGAGTAAACATGGGAGTTGGTGATGGACAGGGAGGCCTGATGTGCAGCAGTCCATGGGGTCGCAAAGAGTCAGACACTACTGAGAGACTGAACTCAACTGAATTATAAACATTAATCAAAACAAAGTAAAAGTGGCTATATTAATATCATATAAGACCATAGACTTCTGAGCAAATAAAACTATCAGACACTGAGAAAACCATTACATATATATAAAACAGTCGATCAACCAAGAAGATATATCAGTCCCAAATATACACACCAAATACAGTTCTGCAAAATAAGTCATGTAAAAATTAAGAGAACTGAAGACAGAAGTAGACAAATCCAATTTAATTGTAGACTTTAATCCACCCTCCATTAATAGGGCAACTAAATAAGAAAATAGCAAATATATATAATTCAATGACAGCAACAACCAAGAGAACCTAATTAACATTTGTAGAACAATCCCCCCAGTAATAGTAGAAACCACATTCTTCTCAAGAACCCATAGAACATATATCAAAATTGGCTATATTATGACTGAAGAGTAAATAAACTTAAAAGAATTAAAGTTATATATATGTATTTTCCATCCACAATGAACTCAAACTAGAAATCAATAACAGAAAGATAAGAAAATCTCCAAACATTTAGAGATTGAACAACACAATTTAGTCAATGAGTCAAAAAATAAATCTTAAAGGAAATTTTAAAACTACATTGAACTGAGTAAAAGGAAAAGTATAAAATAACAAAATTTGCGGGAAAATGCTAAAGCAGCATTAAGATTGAAATTTAAAGCACTAAATGCATGCAATCAAAAAGAAGTTTCAGGTTAATAATCTAAGTTCCCACCTAAAATAGGAAGAGCAAAATAAGCCCAAAGTTAGTAGGAAGATTGGAATAATAAAGAGCAGCAATCAATGAAATTTTAAAAAGAAAAACAATAGACAGAAACAATGAAATGAAGTACTTGGTCTTTGGAAATATCAATAAAATTGACAAACCTGTAGCAAGACAATTTAGTCAAAATTTAGACAAAAAAAGGGAGAAGATGCAAATTACCAACATCTAAACTAAAACAGAGAATATTACTACAGACTCTACAGACATCAAAATAATAATTAAAGTATACTCTGAACAACTTTTCACCATAAATTTGACAAGTTTGATGAAATATACCTATCCTTTCAAAAATACAAAGTACCACAACTCTTAAAATATGAAATAAACTATTTTAATATTCCTGTACTATTAAAGAAACTGAATTTATTAATTAAAACATTTACAAAGATTTAATTAAAAATATATATATAGTTTCACTGGAGAATTTTGCCACACCTTTAAAGAATTAACACCAATTCTACATAACTTCTGCCAGAAATCCCTTCTCAATTCACCTTACAAAGCTGAGATTACCTTGATATCAAAATCAAACAAAAGATAATACCATAAAAGAAAACTACAATATGCCTCAGGAATTTAGATGTAAAAATTGTTAACAAAATGTAGGCAAACAGAATTTGGCAATACATAAAAATAATTACATGCTTTGACCAACTAGTATTTATTTTAGGGGTACAGGCTGGTTCAGTATTTGAAAGTGTAATCAACTACATTAATAGTCAAAGGAAAAAAAATCATATCATTTCAATAGATGCAGAAAAAGGCATTTGCTAAATTTAACGTTTATGTATAGTAAAAATTCAGAAAAGCAGAAAGAGAGGGGAACTTCCTCACCTAATAAAGATTATCTTAAAAAACTTATAGCAAACAATATATTTAATGGTGAAAGATTAGTAGTTCTTCCCTTATGATGGGGAACAAGGCAAAAGTATTTGATTTCACTACTCTTATTCAACATGGTACTAGAAGTTGTAACCAGTGGAATAAGGTCAAAAAAAAAAAGTAAGTAATTCAAAGACATACAGATTTACCGGAAAAAGTTAAACTGTTCCTATTTACAAAGGACATGATTGTCTATACAGAAAATCTCAAGGACTCTACCAAATTAAAGCACCTTTTAGAAATAATAAGTAAATCAAGGTTGCAGAATACAAGATGCTGCTGCTAAGTTGCTTCAGTCGTGTCTGACTCTGTGCGACCCCAGAGACGGCAGCCCACCAGGCTCCCCCGTCCCTGGGATTCTCCAGGCAAAAACACTGGAGTGGGTTGCCATTTCCTTCTCCAATGCATGAAAGTGAAAAGTGAAAGTGAAGTCTCTCAGTTGTGTCCGACTCTTAGCGACCCCATGGACTGCAGCGCACCAGGATCCTCCATCCATGGGATTTTCCAGGCAAGAGTACTAGAGTGGGATGCCATTGCCTTCTCCGAGAATACAAGATAAACACACACAAAAAAATCAGTCTTATATAAAGTAGTGTTTTTATGTGCTAGCAATATATATTTACAATATCAAAATTTAAAATACAATACCATTTACAGTTGCTCAAAACTTTAATGCTGCACTGTGCTTAGTCATGCGCAACTCTTTGTGACCCCATGGACCGTAACCCACCAGACTTCTCTGTCCATGGGGATTCTCCAGGCAAGAATACTGGATGGGTTGCCATGCCCTCCTCCAGGGGATCTTCCCAACCCAGGGATCAAACCCAGGTCTCCCACACTGCAGGCAGATTCTTTACCAGCTGAGCCACCAGGGAAGCCCAAGAATACTGGAGTGGTTAGCCTATCCCTTCTCCAGGGGATTTTCCTGTCCCAGAAATTGAACTGGGGTCTCCTGCATTGCAGATGGATTCTTTACCAGCTGAGCTACCAGGGAAGCCCAAACTTTAATATTTAGGTGTAAATCCAAAAACTTGTATAAAATTTTATGCTGAAGACCATAGAAACACTGATACAACAAATCAAAGATCTAAATAAATGGAGTGATATGCCATTTCACAGATTAGATGATGTAACACAAAAAAGATACCAATTCTCTCTAAATTGATACTCAATTTTAACACAATTGCTATAAAAATTGCAGCAAGAATTTTTACAGATAAAGATTATTCTAAAATGTACATAGAAAAGCACAGGAACTAGAATGGCTAAAACAATTTTGAAAAAAAATCAAGTTGGAGGCTTTAATCAACCCAATTTCAAGACTTCAATAACTTTAATCAAGACATTGCTGCAAGGAACACTGCCCTTAAAGGAACCAATAGCAGTCAAACCTCTGTCATGGTCCAGTGGGATAATTCCCCAAATGATAACTTAGAAAAACTGGTTAGGGAAGACCAAAAATTGGCTTTAGAAAATAAGGAACAAAACTGAAAATTCATCAGTTGTTTTGATAAAAAGAGAAAACTCTTGTTTGAACTAAATAATAACCCAGCTCTAGTGGAGACTCCACCATTCCCAGTCCTAATCATTGTACAGGCATTAAATAATTGGTTTATTGATAAAGTGATAGCATTCATGAATCAATATCAATGGGGAAATAAACCTTAACAATGCCACAAAATATGCCTACCTCACTCATCCCACTTACTCAGAACGCAATCCAGGGAAGCCTGCTCCCAGACACATTAAACTGTCTAATGAACCATTCAAGGTCTGGCAAATGGATGTCATACAATTTTCTCCATCTCAAGAATAGAAATGTGTTTTAGTCATGGTCTGTATGTTTTCACACTGGATGGAAGCCTTACCTGGCAAACAGGATACTGCCTTCGCAGTGGATCAAGTCCTTTTGGAAAACATTATCCCTATTTGGGGAATTCCTCTCAAACTCCACAGTAATCAAGGACTTGATTTTACAGGCCAGGTACTTTGGTAAGTCTGCATTCTCTGGCCGGTTTTATAATACTTTCACTGTGCTTACCACCCTCAGTCCTCTGAACACAGTAATGGCTTTAATAAGACTCAGTTGACAAAATTTATGACTGAAAGTGAAGATATCCCAGAACAGAAGCAGATGACATTTGATGAGATAGTTTTCCCAAGATATCCAGACTAGGCCTATTAGAACCTTTGTGTTCTCCACTGTTTATATCCTGATAACATCTGAACTTTAGATAAAATGTGCCTGAGAGATCTCCCTCCTATACCTCCTTGTTACACAAATGTGACCTCAATAGGTTTTAGTCTGCACACTTTCCCTTAAACATGGGGTATTATGCCCAGGAAAGTTCCTTCTGGCCTTGAGGAACAAAAAGTCATTGAAACCAGAAAACCTAATTTTTAATCAGAGATGCTTTCAAATGAAGATCTTGACCAAAAGTGGTAAATATAAAAATTAATAAACAGAAACCTCAATTAAAATAGTCAGGAGGCCAGAGGATGGTCCTCATGCCCTAAACCAATAGCAGCATCCAACAGAAAGAAGAAAGACTTCCTCTTCTTGCTTGTCAAGAGCTCCACCAATGAGATACAGTCACAACTTAGCCAATGAAAAGCTATTATATTTTGAACTCTCAATTCCTCCAATTCCTCTTTGTTTACTCTAGCCTCCCAACTTCCTTTCCCCCTCTTTAAGTGGGTTCTCTTCTCCCTGTTGTGTGAGGACTTACATGTGGCTCACCATCATTGCAGACTGAATTGCAATTCTTCAATGAACCCAAACAAACCCTTCTTTGCTAGAGAAATAATTGGCAGTCTATTCATTTTGGCAACCCACTCCAGTACTCTTGCCTGGAAAATCCCATGGACAGAGGAGCCTGGTGGGCTGCAGTCCATGGGGTCGATGGGAGTCGGACACGACTGAGTGACTTCACTTTCACGCATTGGAGAAGGAAATGGCAACCCACTCCAGTATTCTTGCCTGGAGAATCCCAGGGACGGGAAAGCCTGGTGGGCTGCTGTCTCGGGGGTCGCACAGAGTCGGACACGACTGAAGCAACTTAGCAGCAGCATTCATTTTAGGTCAGCAGAGAAAAGGGTTCTGTTACAAGAATGGAAGGTCAAGTATCAGTAGACTATTATAGATACAAGCAAGTGCAGTGAGATTGTGTAAATTATGTTCTTGGTGAGGTTCTGTACAGAGTATTGTTGGGTAAAATTGCAGGAAAGACTTCAACGATGAAAAGATTTAGGAAATGTGCCATGAGTGTTTGATAAATGGTCACCAAGTAGACAAGGTTGGGAAGGGTACTCCAAGCTGAGATAGCAGAGGGAGCAAAGTTACAGAGGCATGCATCAGCATGGTGCTGCCAGGGAGATTTGGGGTTCAGCACGACTAATACACAGTGTGCTCAGTGGGTTCAGGCAAATGGCTGAAGGAGCAGAGAGCCATCAGACCAGAGAGCCATCAGACCACGTAAGACCTAAAACTGTGGAACTTGCTCCACTTTAGTATGATCATCCTTAGGTCCATTCATGTTGCTGCAAGTGGCATTATTTCATTCATTTTGAAGACAAACATTCAATATCATATGACACTGATTATATGTGGGATCTAAAAATATATATACAAATGAACTTATTTATAAAACAGAAATAGACCCACAAACATGGAAAACAAACTTTACAGTGACCAAAGTGGACATGTGGTAGAAGGATAAATTAAGAGTTTGGGATTAACAGATACACACTACTATGTGTAAAATAGGTTAACAAGAATCTACCATATAGTAAAACAAACTATACTCAGTATTTTGTAATAGTCTATAAAATAAAAGAATCTGTAAAGGAATCACTGTGCTAAACACCTGAAACTAACACAACATCATAAATTGATGATACTTCAATTAAAAAATTTTTAAAAACAACTTTGGAACTATCCAATAGTTCAGAGGTCTACCTGCGGGATGTATCTACCACTGGTGCTAATACACTCCATGCTGGAGCATAGGAAGTAAACATTAGAATGTATACTTACATTTATTTTAATCTCATGCTAAATTTATATTTTTGTCTATGCTTTATAATGAAATATATTTCTGTAGTAAATGCATGTTGATATGTTATAACTGAATAAATATACATATATTAGGAATATATGTTTAAGTTTTTCCTTTACCAATGAGGTCCATTACCTACAATGTTTGGATACAACAGCTATAACAGCAGGACCATAAAGTAATGAGATTTTTGCATTATAAAGTCCTCATGGTAGGGGAGTATGGGGCAGTATGGAGTATATATTAGGGGAAGGTAGACTAGTCAGGATGTTATTATAGTTGTTCAGACTGAGATGATGAGGATCTGAATTATGACAGTAGCTTTAGAGTTAGCAAGGAAGGAATGGATTGCTATTGGAAGATTTTACAGAAAAATCATTAACAGATTTTAGTCACTTATGGGGCTTCCTTGGTGGCTCAGTAGCAAAGAATCCACCTGCCAATGCAAGAGACACGGGTTTGATTCCTGGTCTGGGAAGATCCCCTGGGAAGGAAATGCCAATCCACTCTAGTATTCTTGCCTGGAAAATTGCATAGACAGAGGAGCCTGGTGGGCTACAGTCCATGGGGTCACAAAGAATCAGACACAACTGAGTGACTAAGCATGAGTCACTTACAGACAGGAGAGGTAAAAAGAGGGAAACATCTGGAATGTCTTCCATGGGTGTCACTGGATTCAGATGACCAAGGGAATGGCAGCAAGAGTCATGGGGACTGGGGGATGGGAACAGAGGACAGTCTAGTGAAAAAGGTAACGAGCGCTACTTTTGATGCGTTTAATTGTGAGACTCTTCTCTAACAATTGGATGGAAAGGCTTAGGATACATACTTTGGTTTCAAACTTCTGAAAAGAGATCTGACCTGATAGTAAATATATACGGGCATTACCAGCCAGAAGCCCATATGAATGAACACAGTGCCCACCGAGCAAAATGGATAAAAAAGGAAGTTCAGGACAGAAGCTAAGGGAATGCCAACATTTAAAGGGGAGTGATAGGAAGAAAAGACAGAAAAAGCAACTCAGAAGACAAGCTTAGATTGCTAGGAACAGTATGAGCAGAGACGGGTGTCATGGCAATCCAGGTAGGGGAGAGTTTTTGGCTTAGGTAAACAGCACTTCCTTGTTCATCTTCCTATTAAAATTGTCAAGTCTTTACTGAGTACGTGTAGTTACACAGATTGCATTAATTTTAAATCAGAAGGATAGACATCGACTAGTTTAGTACAGAGCACTTGTGAATCGTATTTTCAACATGAAACATTTTTGTCTGCCGTTTAACATTCTGAGGTCAGTGCTGTAGATTCAGCGCTTCGTGTGTGAGCACCACAGGTGCGTGTTGTGGATGGTTAAAACTACTGGTGGTGCTCCAGTTCAAGTTAATGATCTTGTTACTCATCTTGATTTTAGTCAGTGACCTGGTTCTACTGCACGAATCAGTGACAACATCATAATGCCAGGGACCTGACTCTACATACACTCTATGTGTCAGATGTAGCATTAGACATACTTCTTACAAGCAAAATAAGAAATGGTGTTAACCAAAACAACTCAGTTGATTCCATTGTTCTTAAGGAGAGAATCCTAAAATCTTTCACACAACTCACTTTGGTTTATTTGGCTCAACAATGTGCTTTAAAGCTTAGGCTAGACAGTATTAGCTGGAAGTTGAGTGACCTGGAAATCAACTCCTCACCTTGAGTCACACAGGAAAGCATGCATGATTAAGAACAAGGCATCAAAGACAGTTTACATACACAGGCATATACTTTGTGATACACAGGTTATGATTAATGAACAAAAGAAGGAAAACAACTTCCTTCCTGACACGGCAAGCTCAGCTCACTTAATCAGAAGTCATTGTTATTGAGTGTCATTAGACAGTTAGCACCTGCTGGTTTTTTCTCCAGGAAACCACTTAATTAAGTGTCCTTTCCAATTAGGCACATTCAATTTAGAAATAACCCATTAGACAATGACTAGATGGTATTTTTTATTCACCATGACAAAGTGTTCTCTGCAGAGATTGACAATAACTTTATTTGGGTTTAAATCTTGCTTTCAGTTCATTGCTCGAGAAATCTTAACTCTGGAAAGAGTCTTAAGATCTCAGAAGTAAAGTGCACAAGGGCAGCATTATGTTTGCATCATGCATGTGCTTTCCAGCACTGACCTAACAGTGAGTGGATCCTCAGTGGTTGTCAATGAAGACATTAGAAAAACCTATACATTATATTGGATTTGTCAGGTAATAAATATAATGTATGAATTCAGAAGGCAAAGATAAAGAGAAAATCCAACAAAGCTACTGAGAAGCACTCTTTTCTGTACAGATGAACCAACACAGTTCTTCTTCAGCATCAGTATTCCAGACACTGAGTTCGGCACTGCCCTGAAAGGAACCACAGTAGCCCTCATCTCCGAAAATCTATTTTTAACGATGTGGTTGATTGTCTCCAGAAATTCCACCCATCCTTATAGCAACCGGCTACTCCTCCCATCAAAAGTGATGATTATTTCCCCTCTCTTTGAATTCCAGCTGACCTTGTGATTTGCTTTGACTGATAAAATGCAATGGCAGGGACATGTATGAGTTTAGAGCCTGGCCATTAAGATGACTGGTAGCATCTGCTTTTGCTCTCTTGGGACTCAAGGGCCATGTTATAAGGAAACCCACACTCTCCTGCTGGGAAGATCGGTCTTATGGAAAAATCTTGGATGATAAGACACTATGTGGAAAAAGAGGCCATATAAAACCCTGGAGAACAGATTAGCCCAGCTGACAGTCAGCATCAAGGCTCCAGACATGTGAGAGAGGCAGTCTTGGATAATCTACTGCTGCAAAGTTGCTTCAGTAGTGTCCAACTCTGTGCGACCCCAGAAATGGCAGCCCACTAGGCTCCCCTGTCCCTGGGATTCTCCAGGCAAGAACACTGGAGTGGGTTGCCATTTCCTTCTCCAATGCATAAAAGTGAAAAGTGAAAGTAAGTCAATCAGTCGTGTTCGACTCTGTGTGACCCCATAGACGGCAGCCCACCAGTCCCTGGGATTCTCCAGGCAAGAACACTGGAGTGGGTTGCCATTTCCTTTTCCAATGCATGAAAGTGAAAAGTGAAAGTGAAGTCGCTCAGTCGTGCCCAACTCTTAGCAACCCCATGGACTGCAGCCTACCAGGCTCCTCCGTCCATGGGATTTTTCAGGCAAGAGTATTGGAGTGGGTTGCCATTGCCTTCTCCATTGGATAATCTGCTGCTGCTGCTGCTAAGTCGCTTCAGTCATGTCCGACTCTGTGTGACCCCACAGACGGCAGCCCACCAGGCTCCCCCGTCCCTGGGATTCTCCAGGCAAGAACACTGGAGTGGGTTGCCATTTCCTTCTCCAATGCATGAAAGTGAAAAGTGAAAGTGAAGTCGCTCAGTCATGTCTGACTCTTAGCAACCCCATGGACTGCGGCCCACCAGGCTCCTCTGTCCATGGGATTTTCCAGGCAAGAGTACTGGAGTGGGGTGCCATTGCCTTCTCCATTGGATAATCTAGCACAGCCCATTTGCCAACTGAATGCAGCCAACTGAGTAGTGCTAGTTGGATCACCAGCCAACCCACAGAATGATAAGAAATAAAACCATTATTGTTTTAAGCCTCTATAATTTGGCTAGCTTCTTACACAGTAATAGATAACTAAAACAAATGACATTACACTTCTCCCCTTCTGTGTTACCATTAGCCTCTCTTTCTCTTTTTTATACTTTTCTCATAGAAATTCTACTCTGTTCCCTTTAGCTGTAGTGTTAAAACCAGTTTTTAGAATGTAGAGCTATAGCTGGAAAATGCTGGTTTCTAAAACTTTCCAATGGGTACGATGTCAGATAACTTATTATAGTGGAAACAGTCTCTAAAGTGTTTATAATCAAATGTGCTGTACTTGAAATACTCAAACGCATAGAACTTTCAACATTCCTATAATTCTTAAGTAGTTAATACAAGGAGAGCAAAGCCCCAGTTTCATGTAGTCTGTCCCCACTACACGAACCTGCAAGAATCGTTCGGGTTTACTTAGTTACATAGTTAACTACATAATTACATAGTTAACTATATGTCTAAATATTTAAATTTTTCTAATCAGAAATGGTTTCTCCCTCTGTCATTTTACATCAGTATTAGATGTTTTAATATCACTTAGGGCAGGTACACTCATCCAAAATCTCTGGCAACATCATTTTACTCAATGGCATTTCAAAGCAATGTGGCACAATGTTGTAAGCAAACATTGTAGATTAGCATTAGTTGTACATTTTCTAGATTTTCTCATACATGAAATCTAGAAAATGCTACAGATGAGCCTATTTGCAGTGCAGGAATAGAGATGTAGACATAGAAAATGGACACGTGGACATTGTGGGGGCATGAGTTGGGAGACCGGCATTGACATCTATACACTATCATGTAGAACAGATAGCCAGTGGGAACCTGCTGTATAGCACAAGGAGCTCAGCTCAGTGCTCTGTGGGGACTTAGAGGGGTGGGATGGGGAAGTCGGGTGGGAAGGAAGTCCAGGAGGGAAGGGATTTATGTATACATATAGCTGATTCCCTGGTGGCTCAGATAGTTAAGAATCTGTCTGGAGTGCAGGAGATAAAGGTTCAATCCCCAGGTCAGGAAGATCCCCTGGAAAAAGGAATGGCAATTCACTCTAGTATTCTTGCCTGAATAATTTGTGATTTGCTTTGACAGATAAAATGTAATGGCAGGGACATGTATGAGTTTACAGCCTGGCCATTAAGATGACTGGTAGCAGCTGCTTTTGCTCCCTTGGAACCCGAGTGCCAAAATACTCAAGGAGTGGACAGAGGAGCCTGGCGGGTTACAGTCCATGGGGTTGCAGAGAGTTGGACACGACTGAGCAACTATCACATAGCTGATTCACTTCATTGCACAGCAGAAACTAACGCAATATTGTAAACCAACTATACACCAATTTAAAAAAAAATATCGTGTGACCCTTCTCTTTAATGACTCCTGCCATAAAATAATCCTTGTCCTTTTCATCCAGGCTGAATTTTAGCGTGAAGTCCTCCCAAACAGAACATAAAGGGCATGACCTCTTCCTGAAATCCACTGCCATAAAGGATCTTTTGTACGTTAAGATTACTTATACAATGGATAAAACAGAAAGTTCAACCTCCCGGGTACTCTGTAAAAACAGCAGCGCCTCCAGTAATGGACTGCAGCCTGCCCCGAGAAAGCTATTCCCTGAAAACCACCTTATATTATAAAGCCCAACTGCAAGCGCCTACAGTGACACTTCCTCATAACAAAACTAAAAGCAGATATAATCAAGTATCTGCCCAAGGGAGTCTACAAGAACTTTCCTTTCAAATAGTCAGATATTCTATCTCAGTGAGAAAATACTCAGCATGCAGACATGCTTTATCTTTTCTTTTTTATAAACTATTATTTCTGCAGTTGTTAAGCTCTAACTGAGGAGTTACATATGCCTAATTTCAAGTAACTACCGGCAGAAAACATTGACAGGATTTAAAGACACCACAAGAATTGGCTTTCCTTAGCATTCTATTCCAAAACCTTTGCTCACGTCACTTTATGCCCACAGCCAAACTCAATCATCTAAGCCGGATCAAGTCAGTAGGGATCCATTAGAAATGTCCCTGGGCATTCACATATATACCCATAGCTTCAGTGATGACTCCCAAAGCTAAAAATTCAAACTTAGACCTTTCTTTTGAATGCCAGCCCCTATAGCCATTTGTGTTCTGTACCTGGCCACCTGCATTTTCCACAGTTGCTTCAAAATTCACACTATCAGTTTTGTTTCTCCTCCTAGTCTTACTCTAGTTCTTCCTGTCTTATTAGTGGAATCATCACTTGCCCCGAAACTTGAGATCCTTAACTCCCTCTCCCTTATACTCCACAGTCAGCCACACCAATTACTATCAGTTGAACCAAAAACGCATCCTTTGAACTCATCCATTCCCTCTCACTGAAACACCATTTCTTGTCTCCATTCTTATATCTCTATCCCCACTGGTCTCCTTGCCTGTAGCCTTGCCTCCTCCCCAATCCATTTCCGGCCCAGAAGCCAGGGTGATCCTTCTAAAACAGGGAAGTAATCCTGAGTGACAGCATACTGGAGTGATTAAGTCTATGGACTTCAGAACCTTGGTTGAATTGTGGTTCCATCACTTATGAGCTGTGTCATCTTAGGAATGTTACTTATCCTGTTTTTGCCTCACTGTCCCCAGAAGGTAAATGGGAATAAAAACAGTTTTTACTTCACTTGATAGTTATAAAGATGAAATAAATTAACACATAAACTCTTAGAACAATGCCCAGAACACAAAAAGTGCAACAGAAATATTCACTTAAATAAAAGGATGCCACTTACCTGCTTAAAGCCCTTATCTAGAGGGAAGTACTTACCACTTAGGGAAAGAGACCCTCCACAATCTGCCACCTTTCCCCCTGTCTGCCCTCAGCTGACTCTGTTTACCCCACAGAGAAGCGGAGCTCCAGGCATAGCAAACTAGTGGCAGATCCTAAACCTGCCCTGTTCTTATATTCCTCCAACACTCTTCTCTCTGAATACCTTCTTCCCCACGGGAGGTAGAAGGAAACTCTTACTAATCCTTCAAGCTTCAAATGATGCTTTCAAGTGTCCTTTTCCTTTGAAAGTCCTTCCAGACTCACTTAAATAAAATTACTCCCTTACATTTTGGTTTCATCCTAGAATCCAGTAGCTATTTCTATTATTCTGTCTACCACATTGCCTTGCAATTATATTTTTGTATCATATGCATCACAAGTCCTTATATTTTTAACAGATAGCATAATATCTAGTATAGGACTTAGAATACAACAAATATTTACATTTTTCTCTATGTGTTTTCCTTCCTCTCCCAATAGGCTTAGTAGTAATCATAATAATAGTAATATCTTACTGCTGTGATATTCATAAAACACTTTAAAATACATTATGTCATTTTATTTTGATATGCAGAATAAAATACAAAAAAAAAAAACCCCACTCTACTACTGAGAAAACTGAGGTCCCAGGAGTAATGTGAAATAATCACGGGCTTGTGATTTCAAATCTTATGCTTTTGGTTTTGGCTATTTTGTTGTTGTTTTGTTTTTTCCACAAGCCCAGAACCTCCCTTCAAGATGATCATGCTGTACTGTATGTACTAGTTATACTCTGGGAAATTAATGGTATGGTCCCCTCTACATCCTTCCAAAAATACCTCTGCTTTAACATCTGTAAGATTCATATGTTTCTATAAAAAAAAAAAAAAAGGCAACTAAACTATCTCTGAAAGAGATGGGAATACCAGACCACCTGACCTGCCTCTTGAGAAACCTGTATGCAGGTCAGGAAGCAACAGTTAGAACTGGACATGGAACAACAGACTGGTTCCAAATAGGAAAAGGAGTACATCAAGGCTGTGTATTGTCACCCTGCTTATTTAACTTCTATGCAGAGTACATCATGAGAAATGCTGGGCTGGAAGAAGCACAAGCTGGAATCAAGATTGCGGGGAGAAATATCAATAAATTCAGATATGCAGATGACACCACTCTTATGGCAGAAAGTGAAGAAGAACTAAAGAGCCTCTTGATGAAAATGAAAGAGAAGTGTGAAAAAGTTGGCTTAAGCTCAACATTCAGAAAACTAAGATCATGGCATCTGGTTCCATCACTTCATGACAAATAGACGGGGAAACAGTGACAGACTTCATTTTTGGGGGGTTCCAAAATCACTGGAGATGGTGACTGCAGCCATGAAATTAAAAGACACTTGCTCCTTGGAAGAAAAGTTATGACCAACTTAGACAGCATATTAAAAAGCAGAGACATTAGTTTGTCAACAAAGGTCTGTCTAGTCGAGGCTATGGTTTTTCCAGTAGTCATGTATGGATGTTAGAGTTGGACTATAAAGAAAGCTGAGTGCTGAAGAATTGATGCTTTTGAACTGTGGTGTTGGAGAAGACTCTTTAGAGTCCCTTGGACTGCAAGGAGATCCAGCCAGTCCATCCTAAAGGAGATCCGTTCTGGGTGATCATTGCAAGGACTGATGCTGAAGATGAAACTCCAATACTTTGGCCACCTGATGCAAAGAGCTGGCTCATTGGAAAGACCCTGATGCTGGGAAAGATTGAGGGCAGGAGGAGAAGACAGAGGATGAGATGGTTTGATGGCATCACCAACTCAATGGACATGGGTTTGGGTGGACTCCGGGAGTTGGTAATGGACAGGGAGGCCTGGTTCATGGGGCTGCAAAGAGTTGGACACGACTGAGAGACTGAACTGAACTGAAACTATCTCATCTGAATCAACAATAATAGTATTGTTCCTGGTCAAATGCATTTGTTCTCACAAATATGTCTTCAAAGCTCCCAGACAGGTGTCATTTTAAAGTACTTTGTGTTCCCATGGGGATGACCCCATGGGGTCTGTGGGTTCTAGTCCAGGGTACCAAGTCCTTGGTTCCAGGTAAGGAAGCCTGATCTATGAAATCATGCCATATTTGACAGACCCAGGCAGGAATGTTCACAAAAACAAAGCATCTAGACATGGAGATTTTTTTCATCAGATCTAAACAAGGAAGATCATTCTTGAAAAAAATAGTTTTTGGAGACACCTGAAGATTAGGCTTAGAGCCAGTGTCTCTGGTAAATAATAGTCTGGTGTTTATGTTTTCACTGGGGATTGTTTCCCCCGACGCCACAAATTAAATGAGGCAGCCAGACTCTGAGAGCTTGTAATTTTACCAGGCAAGCTGTATGTTTAAAATCCAAACAAAAGAGCTAGTCTGCCTTTACAGGGAGTTTAAGAAAAGCCAGAATTTAGAATGCAAAAACACTCTGCCCTGCTTGGCTAAGGGACTTTATTTATTTGTTTTTTGGGGGGTGGGGGAGGACATTATATCAAAGCTCTCAAATGAGTTTTTCCTCCTCACCTCAGAAGTCCTTCCAATTTCAGGTGTGTGGCAAATGCTAATAGCCACCAAGAAAACAAGCTTTTCCCTTGGGAAGGAGAGGCTGTATTGCCAAACAGAAACCCTCTGGGATTTGAAATCTTGACAGGCTCCAAACAAAAGTGTCTTGTTTTTGTCTCCTCTTTATAGATTTGGTTTAACTTGTATAAGGTAAAAAGACATAATTACTATTTTTGGAAGTTTTCTACCCTACAAGAAGCTGTCTGAAATAAAAATCAAATGTAAATACTAAAGTTCATTACTACCTAATCAAATCACTGGGTGACATTTATCCCCTCATTGAAGAAGACGAATAAGAATGCAAATAAATTCCATTTATTCTGGGACATTCCCCATGAAACTAAGTGCTACTTTCTCTTTATAAAAACCAATGACTGAAATAATACTCTGGTTCAATATTTGGCCTGGAACAGCTGTGAAAGCCAAATTTTCTACTGAAAGCTCAATTCTTATATCACCTTGGAATTCTTAGTTATAAGGAGGCTCCCAAATACATACAGCCATGTACCCTTAACATAGTTTATAAATAGCATTCCATCATCAAGAGGAAACAGTAATTTGCTTTAGAATCAAAGAGTCTATTAACTTGTGTCTAAAGAAGTCATATTTTGACTGTTATCATATTCAGATGATTCAATATTCTAAAGCCTATGACTTAGTCAAATTAAACATAGGCTTTCTTTAAAAGTAGGAAAGAAGAGCTTTTGCTTTTTAATATGCTGTATGTATGGCAATCATCTCCTAAATTTGCAGTGAAAATTAAATGATTGTTTAGGTTAAGCTAAGCACAAGATCACAGACCAGTGTTATTGCACAAATTAATCCAACTAAACATTGTCCTAACCACAAGCTAAAATTATAGTACAGTCTGTCATCATTTTCTTCATTTATGAAGGTAAAATATAAACAGGAGAGGTAAATAATAGCATCCTACATTTTTTAAACACATCTATCTTCTAAATTGAGCCTCACAACAATTCCATGAAACAGAAAAGAAGAGATCATTAGTTCTGTTTAATAAATGACAAGCTGAGCCTCGAAACAATAACATGGCTTCTGCAAGTTCCCCCAGTTAGTAAATGACAGAACCAGAAAAAGTGTAGTCTATTGTCACTGAATTATGCCATGCTACCTCTGTTGAATATATTTTACTGTCGTTCCCTATAATAATCTACTTAGTGCCAAAACTGCTATTGGTTACCAGTCTGTTGTAAATTAACTCTAGCACAACAGTTCTTACGGATCTGGTCAGCATGCAGGGAGGGTTCTTCAGAAGCAGCTGTTGAGGATTTATAAACCAAGGGAAGATTGTCCAGGTGATAGTTCCAAGGACAAACCACGCTGTCCCTTCATATGCCTTGGGCTTTCTGTGGGCTCATCTCTTTCACAAAATCCTACTCTCTGCAGTTCCACATTTTGATAGTTTCCACCAGAAAACAAATTAAACAACATGCGCTCTGTTGTGACAGCTAACACTGAAGGAAAATGCAAAGCATGGGATTGCACAGTTACTTTTTGAGTGTCAGTTGAAGGTCACAGGGGCAGGGTCCTGCAAGTCATCAACGTTACCCAGGTTGTCACAAGCTTTTCATTATGGTTTCCACCATAAACATTACACACGGTCAAACATGCAATGACAGAGAAGGCAATGGCACCCCACTCCAGTACTCTTGCCTGGAAAATCCCATGGATGGAGGAGCCTGGTAGGCTGCAATCCATGGGGTCTCGAAGAGTTGGACACAACTGAGCGACTTCACTTTCACTTTTCACTTTCATGCACTGGAGAAGGAAATGGCAACCCACTCCAGTGTTCTTGCCTGGAGAATCCCAGGGACGGGGGAGCCTGTTGGGCTGCCGTCTGTGGGGTCACACAGAGTCGGACATGACTGAAGCGACTTAGCAGCAGCAGCAGCAAACATGCAATGAAGATAATCCTGGGATAATCTGAAAATTGTTCTGTTTTAGCACATTCAGTGACAGACACATGGAGCCTTACTAAATCATTCTTCATCCATTCAGTAAATAATTATTGAGAATCTATTTTGTGCCAGGCTCTAGATTAGATTCTGAGAATACATCATTCTTGCATAGGAGACAGACATATAAACAACTTGCTGCTAAGTCACTTTAGTCGTGTCCGACTCTGTGCAACCCCAGAGATGGCAGCCCACCAGGATCCCCTGTCCCTGGCATTCTCCAGGCAAGAACACTGGAGTGGGTTGCCATTTCCTTCTCCAATGCATGAAAGTGAAAAGTGAAAGTGAAAGTGAAGTCGTGTCTGACTCTTCACGACCCCATGGACTGCAGCCCACCAGGCTCATCCATCCATGGGATTTTCCAGGCTAGAGTACTGGAATGGGGTGCCATTGCCTTCTCCGATAAACAACTTGGTGGGTAGCAATTAAGTGCATTTGGTGTGATTGTTTCCACTTGGATGAGTTGGAAAGCATCACAGAAATGATGTCATTTGATTTGGTTGTTATAGGTTAATAGTAGTTCAGTAAAGATAGAGTAGAAAGAGCAGTGTTTGGTGGTGCCAGTGGTAAGGATCCCACCTGCCAATGCAGGAGACATAAGAGAGGCAGGTTCAATCCCTGAGTTGGGAAGATCCTCTGGAGGAGGGCATGGTAACCCACTCGAGTATTCTTGCCTGGAGAATCCCCATGGACAGAGGAGCCTGGAGGGCTACAGTCCTTGGGGTCGCAAAGAGTCAGACATAACTGAAGTGGCTTGGCACATAATTCACAAATGTATACATACAAATGAATAATCAACTCCCATAGGAAGTCCCAACAAATCTAAAGTTGAAATATTTTAATAAAAAGAGAAAATCTCCAGAACAATGTATAGAATGGCCTAGTGTATCACAGCTACATAGATGTACCTCATGCATTTCACTATTAATAATGGCTTCTGGTAAGCAACAAGCACTTTAATTATTACATCTGTGCATAAATTTTCAAAATATTAAGGGTAGAAAAGTTCTAGCTATATCCCAGTCCAATATCATCTTTTTGATAAAGCATAGAATGGTTAAGTGTCTTATTAAAATCATACAGTTAATCACTGAAATTGAAAGACTAAAACTTAAATTCCCTGATGTCCAATTTAGTTTTTTTCCCTTGCAACATTGCATGCTCTATTATTGTAAGCTGATAGTTTCTGATTAGAGATATCTTTTGTAAGACATAAGAGTGGTAGCTTGAGGTCAAAGGGTCTTATTAATAAAACTCATGAATGCTATTTATTTTATGCTTAGTATGAAAAGGAATAAGTCTCTGAAGAGGAGAACATGGGCAGGCAAAGAAATTCCAAAGGAGAAGGACAGGAATTGAGATAAATATGAAAGACCAAGAATCAGGAGACCTTGTTTTTACTGGAAAGTGGTCTTAAACAAGTGGCTTGCCCCCATTCTCTTCCATCCCATCACCTGTCAACATGAGCCAGTAATACCTCGATGGGAACTTTTTTCAAATTTTCAAGTCTTACTTTTTGTGTGAACAAGTGTGGCATTTAAAAAAATATTTGCAAAGATTAAACATGAAAAATTTTCATATGTGCCCTCAATTATTACTCAAGCCAGCCTCACACATTTGGTACTAGTTACCTCTATATAGGGGCTTCCTCAGTGGCTCAGAGGTAAAGAATCTGCCTGCAAAGCAGGAGACACATGAGATGCTGGTTTGATCCCTGGGCTAAGAAGAGCCTCTGGAAGAGGGCATGGCAACCCACTCCAGTATTCTTGCCTGGAGAATCCCATGGACAGAGGAGCCTGGAAGGCTACAGTCCATAGGGTCACAAAGAGTTGGACATGACTGCAATGACTGAGCACTCACGCACACACCCCCATATAGAAGTGGGGAGACTGTGTTATAGAGTTTATATGACTTGCCCAAAGCCACTAATCTAATACAATACATTACAGAGCTTGAATTTGAACACAGTTCATTGCTTTTTCTGTTAAAAACACCTTTAAATAACCATTAAAGGTGATTATTTAAATCACAGATATATTCTGGTTCTAAAACTGTACTTTTAACACAATAAGAAATATGGAAATGTTGTAGAAAATTTTAAATGCCATGGAAATATGAGGTTATAACTATAACATTCTCATTAATCATATATATCCATCTATATGGGTCCAAAGCACTATAAATCCACCCACTGACTACATGTCAGAGTGAGAGAGCAAGCATTTTGAGTCCTTTATAGCCCAGAGAATCTTAAGTCATAAATAGCTGTAATTTGCCCTGGCATTTAGAAAGTTGATATCCCACTGAAGAACTTATTAGATTGGAGAGCTCTGAGATAACAGACATTTAAGTAAGTTGACTTCCTTTCATAGGAAATATATAGCCTCTGCAGAGATTTGGCCAACTTTAATGCTAACCAGAATATTTATATTTGCTTTGCTTGGCTCAGAGTCATCTTGAAAACGAAATGTCTTTTACTAACATAAAATTATGGATATAAATTTCCTCTCAAAGAGAGTTAGATAAATAATATGGCAACTCATTTTACTTTTTGACTATAAATGGAGTACTATTCCTAATATGCACAAAGAGACCACCAAGCAACTTTGAAAGCTTTTACCAATAACAGAACCAATTTTTACAGTAGCAATACAAAGTTGCAGAATAAAAGGTTATAAAAGCACCAACTCCATTCTCCCATTCACATTCAGAGTAAATATTCTAAAACAATGTGCCTCTTGTCCCAGAAAACAGAAGATGTCTCATTATCTGTGCTCCAGTGACCCATTCATGACCTTCTGACCCCAGGGAGTCTTTCCCCTCCTGCCACAGGGCCAGTTCAAATGTTCTGCTCCCTATTAGAAGACGCCTCAGCCCCTTAATATACTTTGTAGTCATCCTTCACACCTAAACTAAATAATACTTCCTTAGAAAAATTTCCCAACCCAGGGATTGAACCCTGGTCTCCCTCATTACAGGTAGATTCTTTACCACTGAGCTATTAGGGAAGCCCCAGATTCCTTATTCAGGGCATAACACATTTAACTCCTGTACAATGTTATGAGTTACTAGTCATTTATGCAATTTGATTAGCAATGATTTCCTCACTAGACTCAAGTTCTAAAAGTGCCGGGAGCAGGAGCTCCGCCCGTGGCAAAGGTCATGAGGAAGGAGGTTCGGCTGTACGCAAAGGCGGGATCAAGCCTCAGGAGTCCCCCTGGAAATTCTCGAGCATCTACCCCCAAAACCAGAGTCTGCCTACTTTCTGCTTTGTGCTCTCACCTACACTTCTGACTTTACAGGGGGGCTGTCCCCCACTACCTCTCTCTGAAAAAAGAGTTAACTTACAGCTCCAGTTAATAATTCCTGGGTGTGACAGTGTTTCAACCTACAAACTCCTTTGGAAGTCCTCTAGCCTGCCTGAATAGGTTTTTCTGGCCACATGTGATTGCTCAGAGCCTCCCAACTGTGAGAGGCATAAGATGTTCTAAACTGCCTAAATACAGATTCCTTTGAGCAGTTAAAAGATTGATTAGAAATTGTATTGGTGAAGGGTTTTTCACTTGTTGGGCCAATGTTTGCTGCTAAGTCTCCTTATCCCTTACCTGCTGTGTCCCTGGCAGTGTATTGATTAATATAATTGGTGTAAGTAGTAGCTTTAATGTTTGTAACCTTGGACCCTTGAGTTAATTCTTTTTCTTGTTATAGCCCACCACACCTTTGCCCTATAGGAATGCAACTTTATCTAATGCTTTTGGAGGGAAAGGGTCTTAAAATGTTAACAGGCTTCTGGGCCAGAAGATGATACAAATCACCTAAACTTTTGCATGTGATAAGTTTGCAGGAAGAAAGCCTTGCTTACTGCATGACTCTACCCCTTCCCCCATTATCCTCTATGCATAACTTAAGGTATTAAAAACTACTTTGGAAAATAAACTGCGGGCCTTGTTCACCGAAACTTGGTCTCCCCATGTCGTTCTTTCTCTCACTTTCTGGCTGAATTATTCAGCCTCTTTTCTCCACTAAATTTTCTCACTGAGCTATC
>NW_011494638.1:2013367-2020541 GCF_000754665.1 Bison bison bison | reverse complement strand
AGATTGATTAGAAATTGTATTGGTGAAGGGTTTTTCACTTGTTGGGCCAATGTTTGCTGCTAAGTCTCCTTATCCCTTACCTGCTGTGTCCCTGGCAGTGTATTGATTAATATAATTGGTGTAAGTAGTAGCTTTAATGTTTGTAACCTTGGACCCTTGAGTTAATTCTTTTTCTTGTTATAGCCCACCACACCTTTGCCCTATAGGAATGCAACTTTATCTAATGCTTTTGGAGGGTGGCGCCTGACTAATCACCTTTAGAGAAAAATAAGTTTTCTGAAGAAAGGGTCTTAAAATGTTAACAGGCTTCTGGGCCAGAAGATGATACAAATCACCTAAACTTTTGCATGTGATAAGTTTGCAGGAAGAAAGCCTTGCTTACTGCATGACTCTACCCCTTCCCCCATTATCCTCTATGCATAACTTAAGGTATTAAAAACTACTTTGGAAAATAAACTGCGGGCCTTGTTCACCGAAACTTGGTCTCCCCATGTCGTTCTTTCTCTCACCTTCTGGCTGAATTATTAGCCTCTTTTCTCCACTGAATTTCCTCACTGAACTATCCTTATTCTATTACTCTTTATATCCTTAATTAACATTTAATTAAGCAGTTGTTTCCTGATCTTCCCTGACGCCATCCCCGCTTCGAATTCCCTGGATCCACCGGGGCTGGACCTGGGCATAAAAGGGTGGGAACTATATCATTTTGCTCATCACCACATCCTTGGGGCCTAGCAGAATACCTGGAACATGCAAAATACTGTTATTTTTCCTTTGGTGACCTCCTGAAAATGACTTATGCCAAGATGCTATGCCTCCCAGGACTCGTACAGTCAGTGTCCCTGACTCCACAGCAGGCCAGTGTCGACCCACGCCTCTGCTGGAGAACCCTGAACACTCTTAGGAGAATGAGTGCACATCCTTCTACTTCACCTTCTTGACTCACTCACCAAACTGATCACATAGATCAAAGCCTTGTCTAACTCAGTGAAACTATGATCCATGCCATGTAGGGCCACCCAAGACAGACAGGTCATGGTGTAGAGTTCTGACAAAATGTGGTCCACTGGAGAAGGGAATGGCAAACCACATCAACACTGAAAGATGAACTCTGAACTCCCCAGGTCGGTAGGTGGCCAATATGTTTGGAGAAGAGTGGAGAAATAGCTTCAGAAGGAGTGAAAAGGCTGAACCAACGCAGAAACGATCCCCAGTTGTGATGTGTCTGGTGGTGAAAGTAAAGTCCCATGTAGTGCAGAACAATATTGCATAGGACCCTGGAATGTTAGGTTCATGAATCACGGTAAACTGGAAGTGTCAAACAGGAGATGGCAAGACTGAGTGTTGACACTTTAGGAATCAGTGAGGTAAAATGGACAGGAACGTGCAAATTTAATTCAGATGACCATTATATCTACCACTTTGGGCAATAATCCCTTAGAAGAAATGGAAAACCCCACATAGTCAACCAAGGGTCTGAAATGCAGTACTTGGAAGCAATCTCAAAAACGATAGAATGATCTTGGTTCATTTCCAAGTCAAGCCATTCAATATCACAATATGCCCCAATGAGTAATGCTGAAGAAGCTGAAGCTGAAGAGTTCTATGAAGACTTACAAGACCTTCTAGAACTAACACTAAAAAAGATGTCCTTCCCATCATAGAGGACTGGAATGCAAAAGTAGGAAGTCAAGAGATACCTGGTGTAACAGGCAAGCTTGGACTTCGAGTACAAAATGAAGCAGGGCAAAGACTAACAGAATTTTGCCAAGAGAATGCACTGATCATAGCAAACACCCTCTTCCAACAACACAAGGCCATCTACACATGGACATCATCAGATGGTCAATACCAAAATCAGACTGATTATATTATTTGCAACCAAAGATGGAGAACTATACAGTCAGCAAAAATAAGACCAGGATCTGACTGTGGCTCAGATCATGAACTCCTTGTTGCAAAATTCAGACTTAAATTGAAGAAAGTAGGGAAAACCACTAGACCATTCAGGTATGACCTAAATAAAATCCCTTATGATTATATAGCAAAAGTGACAAATAGATTCAAGGGATGAAATCTGATAGACAGAGTGCCTGAAGAACTATTGACAGAAGTTTGTAAAACTGTAGAGAAGGCAGTGATCAAAGCCATGCCCAGGAAAAAGAAATGCAAAAAGGCAAATTGGCTGTCTGAGGAGGCGTTACAAATAGATGAGAAAAGAACAGCAGTGAAAAGCAAAGGAGAAAAGGAAAGATATACCCATCTGAATGCAGAGTTCCAAAAAATAGCAAGGAGACAATAAGCTCTTCCTAAGTGATCCATGCAAAGAAATACAGAAAAACAATAGAATGGGAAAGACTAGACATCTCTTTGAGAAAATTAGAGATAACAAGGGAACATTTCATGCAAAGATAGGCACAAAAAAGGACAGAAACAATATGGACCTAACAGAAGCAGAAGGTATTAAGTGGAGGTGGAAGAATACACAGAACTATACCAAAAAAATCTCAATGACCCAGATAACCACGATAGTGTGATTACTCAGCTAGAGCCAGACGTCCTGGAGTGTGAAGTCAAGTGAGATTTAGAAAGCGTTACTTTGAAAATAGCTAGTGGAGGTGATACAATTCTAGCTGAGCTATTTCAAGTCCTGAAAGATGATGCTGTTAAAGTGCTACACTCAATATATCAACAAATTTGGAAAACTCAGCAATGGCCACAGGATTGAAAAAGGTCAGTTTTCATTCCAATAACAAAGAAGGGCAGTGCCAAAGAATGTTCAAACTACCACACAATTGAATACATTTCACATGCTAGCAAGGTCATGCTCAAAATCCTCCAAGCTAGGCTTCAACAGTATGTGAACTTAGAACTTCAAGATGCACAGGCTGGATTTAGAAAAGGCAGAGGAACCAGAGATCAGATTGCCAACATCTGTTGGATCATAGAAAAAGCAAGAGAATTCCAGAAAAAATTATCTACTTCTACTTCATTGACTACACTAAAGCCTTTGACTGTATGGCTCACGTCAAACTGGAAAATTCTTAACAAGATAGGAAAACCAGACCACCTTACCTGCCTCCTGTGAAACCTGTATTCAGGTCAAGAAGCAAGTTAGAACCAAAAATGGAACAGCAGACTGAAAATTGGGAAAGAAGTGTGTCAAGGCTGTATATTGCCATTTTGTTTATTTAACTTATAGGCAGAATACATCATGCAAAATGTTGGGCTGGATGAATCACAAGCTGGAATCAAGATTGCCGGGAGAAACATCAATAACCTCAGGTATGCAGATTATACCACCCTTATGGCAGAAAGCAAAATGGAACTAAAGAGCCTCCTGATGAAAGTGAAAGAGGAGAGTAAAAAAGCTGGCTGAAAACTCAACTTTCAAAAAACTAAGATCATGGCATCTGGTCCCATCACTTTATGGCATATAGATGGGGAACCAATGAAAACAATGAAAGACTTTATTTTCTTGGGCTCCGAAATCACAGCAGACTATGTCTGCAGCCATGAAATTAAAAGACACTTGCTCCTTGGGAGAAAAGCTATGACCAGCCTAAATAGCATATTAAAAAAGCAGAGACATCACTCTGCCGACAAATGTCCATCTAGTCAAAGCTACGGTTTTTCCAGTAGTCATGTATGGATGTGAGAGTTGGACCATAAAGAAGGCTGAGTGCCAAAGAATTGATGACTGTGTCATCTTCATGGGATATTACAATGATTACAATGTGTTCTATCACAGGATGGTGTTAGAAATGGACATGTGCTGGCCTAGAACATTGATGATTTTGCGTTGTTTTAAATTGCCTTCTGCTTAGAAATAAGCATCCAAGAGTGACAAGGATCCATCCTCTGAGAATTTCTCTCTAATTCTAATCAGGGAGTTAATTCATTATCCAACCAAGGAAGCTCTACCCTAAGAGAACTGGTTGACTGAGGCATGTGCGGTCTCTTAGGAAAATAAGCAGGTCCTTCTACGTGCTCACCAAGTGCTAATATGTTTGTTTATAATGTGCCAGACTCATCTCTGAGCAAGACAGCCCTGCTGCTCTATTCACTCACACAACTGCACAGATGAGGCATTACTATTATACTCCACTTTTTAATGGAAGGGAGTGAAATATCACAATGGTACATAACATGCCCAAGGTCACAAAGCCATTAAGTGTCCAAGTCAAGAACAGAACCCAGAGCCCCCACATTTAATGATTAGACTGTGCTGCCAGGAAAATATGAGATCTGCAAAACTCTAGGGAAAAAATGGCAAGTTCAAAAATACCTGCTTCAACTCTATAGAATAAAATTCACACAAAAGCTAGAGTTCTGATATTCCCACATGGGCTAGGAATCAAAGACTGGAGAGAAAAAGAAATCCATTGTTTACTTTTCCCTCCTGTGGAGCCAGGGTCACATATGCTGTGACTGTAGAAAATCCCTTTGTGTCCCCATCTTTCTAAAAGTACTCTATGCAGTGGTCCCCAAAGAATTCAGAAACCCATGACTTATATGACCAGACAGATTTCATGGAGTGTAGGGTGGAGGGTCTCTGATGGCAGGTACTTGCAGGAAGAAGCATCTGGCTTCATGGCCCTTCTTTTATCACTAGTGTTTGTCTTGGGATACAGCCAGTTTTTCAGTCCCTGAAGGCTCAGTAGTCACCAGGCAATCGGAGTCTCCAGTAACCTCAGATAGTGTGCAATATCAGCTACAAGGGCTGGGACAGTCCCTGTGCTCAGCACTGACTGGCTATCATAACAGGGAACAGACAGAAACAAGACTCTCTGGCCAGGGACACAGATATCAATGTCAGACTGGTGCTCCTCTAAGGGGAAGGGAGAATCATTTACACCCTCTAAAAGGTTGAAGGTTGAGGTACTATTTTTACCTCTGTCTCAACCACAAAGACTGTTAACAAGCTACTAATAAGGGTGACTTGTGACAAGAGGGTGAGAAAATAAAAAGAATCTTAGTCAGGAGATAAAAAGTTGTGGACAACAGGAGGAAGGCAACTGGGCCTGAGGCCAAAAACCTGCTCATCTCCCTTGAGCTGCAGCTTCACTGGTGAGAGTAACAGGAGCAGAGCCTCCATACACCACTGATTTGAGTCCCTGCTGCGTCTGCAACTGAGTGGCTTTCACAAGCAAGCAAAATATCCCAATAAGCCAGGGTTGAAAAGGAATAATCATTCATCCTCATTAAAAAACAGTTTAAAAAATCTTTGCTGCAAGCAAGTAGAATTTATTGTAATCATATTCACATTTCTCCCCCCGAGAGTCTCACTTTCCAACTAGGTTCTTTTCTTCTGATTCTGCTGCTAGCACCACACCCAGCCCAAGGAATATTTCACTCTTCTTAAAACGTGCTAAACTAAACAATACTGAACAAAAATCCTTTCACTCTTCCTCTTCTCTCAGTTAAGACAGGTGACTGTGCTTTAAGTTAGTAAAACTTTAGAAAAGGCAAAAAGGAAATAGCAGCCAATTTTAAAAAAGAAAAAGACAAAAACTCTGCAAATCAATGAAAGCAGCCAAAACAAATGATCAAAAAATATAATTTCACAAGCAAAGTTAATGAAAGTAGCCAAGAATTTTACATAGCCCCAAATCCTTTATTTCCTAAGCCTAAAAAGCTGGTTCCCTTTGGATATATTGCCCATCCTATTTTCCTATTTGCTAGAGAAAAACTTGAGTACATGAGGTGAGGAGTAGGGTGAGGAGAAGGGCGGGAGATGGAGAAGAGGCCCTTCCTATCCTGTGTGTGATACTTCTGTCCATGGTCTGAATTACCACTGAGTTACATTTCCTTAAATACAAAAATTTTCACCAACTTCAAGCCTGCATTCAGACAAAGGACAATTAATGACCACTTGCTATCTAAGAACTGATGCACTTACAAGTTCCATCCTGGGGACCGTAAGAGAACTCAGCTTCAATTTCTCTTCTTTCTTCATTGTATTTTCTTATTGAAATATCTGGTAGTTGAATGCCTTCTCACTTTGTTCTAACTTAAAGGCAGAGCCAGCCGGAAGGAGGGTGTTTGACGCTGCTGGGCCAGCTGCTTCTCACTCAGACGTCAACTGCAGACACCTGTTAAAGAATTCCAGGAGGTACAATTGGATGAAACCACTTTTTACTCAAGAAGTAAGTTCACAAGTCACTTCTTTGCCTGTTTACAACCTACATGATAACCAGTGATGATGGTGTGGAGATAAGAGAGGACAAGATTCTCTCACAAAGTTCTCATATTTATTTAAATGTTAAACGGATTCACCAGAACTAGAGTATCATATAAGTAAATAAGTAAATAAATAAGGAATTAGGACATCATCGTGATGTTCCACTTAATATCTAATCATGACTTTGTTTCTCCACTAATTTTTAACTTTATTCAAAGAACCTTTAACCTGATTTCCCTAAGTCCAATCTGTAAACCACCTGCTTCCAAGCCTGAAGGTGCTGGTTAAAAATGCAGACACCTAGACAACACCCCAGCTGCAGTGAGTCAGAATCTCCAGTCCTGGAATCCAGGAATACATCTCTTTGTAAACTTCCTGCTGATTCTTAAGCATGCTGATGTTTGTTAAAGTGCATGAGAATCATTTTGAGAAGATGCATAAAATGCCTACCCTGGGGGACAAGGACTCAACACTTCTGAATTAAGCTGAGCAATCTGCATTTTCAGAAGGCAACCCCAGTAACTCGGAAATAGAAGCACACTTTTCACAACATCATGTAGAGTTTCTGAACACTTGACCACACAGGCAGCTCTACCTCCTAACTCTGACTATTGATAGGCCTCAGTTTACTTTGCAAGTCCTGGCAGTTTCCATTCTCTCCGATTCCTTCTGAGACAGGAGAGAAAGGGGCAGACCACAACCTTTAAAACAATGACATAGCCATTGAGGATATGACAAACTGCTGCTGCTGCTGAGTCACGTCAGTCGTGTCCGACTCTGTGCAACCCCATAGACAGCCGCCCACCAGGCTCCCCCGTCCCTGGGGTTCTCCAGGCAAGAACACTAGAGTGGGTTGCCATTTCCTTCTCCAATGCATGAAAGCGAAAAGTGAAAGTGAAGTCTCTCAGTCGTGTCCGACTCTTAGCGACCCCATGGACTGCAGCCTACCAGGCTCCTCCGTCCCTGTGATTTTCCAGACAAGAGTACTGG
>NW_011494638.1:2007687-2013267 GCF_000754665.1 Bison bison bison | reverse complement strand
CGTGTCCGACTCTTAGCGACCCCATGGACTGCAGCCTACCAGGCTCCTCCGTCCATGGGATTTTCCAGACAAGAGTACTGGAGTGGGTTGCCATTGCCTTCTCCGTTTGACAAACTAGTTAGAACCAATTAGGCCCAAGATGGAGAAGGCAATGGCAACCCACTCCAGTGTTCTTGCCTGGAGAATCCCAGGGACGGGGGAGCCTGGTGGGCTGCCGTCTATGGGGTCGCACAGAGTTGGACACGACTGAAGCGACTTAGCAGCAGCAGCAGCAGCAGCAGCAGGCCCAAGATAGCAGAAGACTTGACTTCCAGTAGACCTTGAGCCTCACCTCACACTCATTGTAATACATTAGCTAAATGACATACCCACAAGTGCCATGACGGTTCCAAGGCTAAACATAAAATGCCCAAAAGTGGGCGATGGCCCAATTTCTGAAAATATCCACCCTTTCCCAAAACAGTTGGATAATCTTCCCACCCACTAGCCTATGAAATTGCCCAGTGCATAGAAACTAACCACCCTATTTCAGACTTCTCTCACCTTCTGAGTGCAGACTGCATTCTGCCTATGGAATTTGTATCTCTCTAAAGAAACCTTCTTTCACTTTACTATGCATGTATGCAGGCTCAGTTGTGTCCTCCTCTTTGAGACTCTGTGGACTGCAGCCCACCAGGCTCCTCTATCCATGGTATTTTCCAGGCAAGAATACTGGAGTGGGTTGCCGTTTCCCATTCCAGGGGATCTTTCCAACCCAGGGATTGAACCCATGTCTCTTGTGTCTCTTGCATTAGCGAGGGGGGTGTTCTTTACCAATTATGCCACCTAGGAAGCCTGCACTTTATGATGGCTGGCTCTTAAATTCTTTCCTGTGCAAAGCCAAGGACCCTCACTTGGTGGCTCAACCCTGCAACCCTCTGGGAACCTGGGACATGACCATCCTCTCATCCTCCTGAAACACTTCCTCACTGTTACATACCCTCCATCCTTTCTATTTCAGGTCAGCTGACTACTTAGATTCAAGTACAGAATGTACAGAGTGTCATAACTGGATTCTCATTGTTCAAGTTGTCCTTTTCAGATATATCATTTTGTCCCACCTTCAACTGACCTGAACTCCTAGCCATCAGGCTGTGACTTGGGTTGTATTCTTAAGGTGGGCTTTCCTAATCCACCCTCCAACCCCAGGCATGGACAATGACTTAAGCTATTCTGGAGGTCTCTGTCCTCGGCTGCCAGCTCATCTACTGTTCCCTGAATGGTAACTAGTCCTGACCTCAGGCTACCCCGCTCTACTGCTTCTTTCTTACATCTAATTTATAAGTTGTTTATTCTGAAGCCCTTATCTTATAGGTTTTTATTTTAAAAGTATGAGTAATACTGAAATTTGGGGGCAAAAGTAAACTTGGAAAGATAATTTCAATAAAAGGAAGGAATACTGAAGTTAATGCATTCTTTTTTCTTAATGTTACAGACAAGGAAATTGAGATGAAGAGACATGGATATTGTTCCATCAGTATTTTTCAGAGATATGCCTTTATTTTTATGTGTAGATTTCAAACATAGTAAAAAAGAATTTTCATCTTGTATTTCCTCTAATATTCATCAGTCTATCTCTTTATTTATCTATTCATTCAAAAATAGTTAATGTGCTACAGTGTAAAACTATTGATTTCAGTTCAGTTCAGCCACTCAGTCATATCCCACTCTGTGACCCTATGGACTGCAGCACGCCAGGCTTTCCTGTCCATCACCAACTCCCATAGCTTGCTCAAACTCATGTTCATTAAGTCAGTGATGCCATCCAACCATCTCATCCTCTGTTGTCCCCTTCTCCTCCTGCCTTCAATCTTTCCCTGCATCAGAGTCTTTTCCAATAAGTCAGCTCTTCACATCAGGTGGCCAAAGTATTGGAGCTTCAGCATCAGTCCTTCCAATGAATATTCAGCACTGATTTCCTTTCGGATGGACTGGTTAGATTTCCTTGAAGTCCAAAGACTCTCAAGAGTCTTCTCCAACATCACAGTTCAAAAGCATCAATACTTCAGAGTTCAGCTTTCTTTATGGTCCAACTTTCACATGTATACATGACTACTGAGAAACCCTAACTTTGACTAGATGGACCTTTGTCAGCAAAGGAAAGCCTCTGGTTTTTAATATGCTGTCTAGGTTGGTCATAGTTTTTCTTCCAAGGAGGAAGTGTCTTTTCATTTCACAGCTGCAGTCACCATCTGAAGTGATTTTGGAGCCCAAGAAAATAAAGTCTGTCATTGTTTCCATTGTTTTCCCATCTATTTGCCATAAAGTGATGGGACCAGATGCCACGATCTTAGTTTTCTGAATGTTGAGTTTTAAGCCAGCTTTTTCACTCTCCTCTTTCACTTTTATCAAGAGGCTCTTTAGTTCCTCTTTGCTTTCTGCTATAAGGGTGGCATCATCTGCATACCTGAGGTTATTGATATTTCTCCTGGCAATCTTGATTCCAGCTTGTGCTTCATCCAGCCCAGCATTTTGCATGATATATACTCTGCATCTAAGTTAAATAAGCAGTGTGACAATATATAGCCTTGATGTACTCATTTCCCAATTTGGAACCAGTCTGTTATTTCATGTCCATTTCTAAATGTTACTTCTTGACCTACATACAGGTTTCTCAGGAAGCAGGTAAGGTGGTCTGGTATTCCCATCTCTTTCAGAGTTTTCCACAGTTTATTGTGATCCACACAGTCAAAGGCTTTGGCATAGTCAATAAAGCAGAAATAGATGTTTTTCTGGAACTCTCTTGCTTTTTTGATGATCCAGCATTTGTTAGCAATTTGATCTCTGGTTCCTCTGCCTTTTCTAAATCCAGCTTGAACATGTGGAAGTTGTTGGTTCATGTACTGCTGAAGCCTGCCTTGGAGAATTTTAAGCATTACTTTACTAAAGTGTGAGATGAATGCAATTGTATGGTAGTTTGAACATTGATTTATATTATTTTAAAATTTTTGCTGATGTAATAAGAAAGTTATGATTCAACCTTGTTGTTCAATTTGTATTACTTTGCTTGCTAGTTAAATTTAACATGGTTTTCAAATATTGTTTTTAATTATATTCCTCATTTCTGAAATATTCACTTAAATCTGTTTTCCATTTGTCATTCAAGTTCTTTATGGCTTTTTATTTATATGAACACCTTAAGAAATATTAAAAACTTTGTTGCTCATAGTTTCTACAATATTTTCCCAGTGTTTAGTCTGTATTCTTCTTTGATTGTTTGAAAATTTTATATATGTAAGTGAAAACTTTAAAAAATTATGGTTAGTAGTCTCATTTGTAAATGTTTTCAATTATTATGTGCTTTTCATTACTTGATATAAAAATGTATTTTTCTTCTCCATTTGTTTAATAAATATGCTGCTCTATTTTCCTCTAATTTTCCCTGAATCTACTAGATTTTGGGATAAGGCTCACATATGCCTCAGAATTTCTCTTTAGGCCTCTATAATCCCTGAGACCTGTCTCCTTAATTGTATGGTTATTGTACTCTTCTCTTAAAACCCAATAAGCTTAAGAAATAAAGGGTGTTCTCTTTGTATTATGGGTTATTATTCATGGGTTGAAATCTTTGCTTTAGCGTGTGCTCCTTGGGGTAGAAACTGTTTTATACTAATCATTCAGTCTGCCCAACCACTCTGCGTATTCTAATCCCAGCACAGAGACTGATGCCAAGTATCAATATATTTATAGAATGAATTCAAAGTCAGGATCCATTGTCTTCATCAAATATGTTCAATATATTAAAATCCTAGCTAGAATAAACTACAGCACTCTATTGGAAAGACACTGTGCCTGCAAGTTCAGAATTATATGTAAACTTAAATGGTGCTTTGCTAAAGATACCAAGAAAAGTTCACATAGAGACGTGTGGTTACTTTGTTAGAAGCAGTTAGATGGTTAGCTAATTCTATCTAAAAGCTAGAAATTACAACATAGATCAGGATGAATTGATTTTCCCCAGGAGAAAGTCAGGTGTTAAAAATGTAAATATAGAAAATTATTGTCTCTTTGATGTGTTTGATAAAGCAATATCCCCACAGATTTTTTAGTTTGTAAAATATTTTGCCTAATTAGGTAGAACATTTCTGTGAAAACTGCCCCAGGAGCTCAGACTGGTGCGCTGGGCTGAACTGGGCCCCAGGGCTCAGGCTCAGAACTGAACAAGCCTCTGTGGAATGGGCCTGGCTTCACTTGGGCTCAGTCCCCTGTGGGGCTAGAGGACAGGGCAGGGGGCCCTCTCCCTTTTGCTGGCAGACAGAAAGCTAGTAATTGTAGCAGCATCTAATTTCCAAGGCCTCTACATATCTGCCCCAGGTTTCTAATCAGTAACTGAATCAGAACTAAAAATTGCTTCAGCCAAAACTTTTAGCAAAGGGCCTCTAAACCTTTCTCAATTGAATACACTGACTGACTGACCATAGTTACTATTTTGTAATCTTTTTCTCTTTTCTTTCAATATTTCACCTAGAAGGAAATTGAGGATTTCTGTGAACTTTCCAGGCATACCACTTTTCAGTGGTAAAGAATCCACCTGTCAATGCAGGAGATGTGGGTTCGATACTTGGGTCGGGAAGCTCCCTCAAAGAAAGAGATGGCTACCCACTCCAGTATTCTTGCCTGGGAAACACAAGGACAGAGGAGGCTGGTGGGCCACAGTCCACTGGGTGGCAGAGACATGACTTAGCAATTAAGCAACAACAACAACCCCTAGGGTATAACACAGAGTCAGAGGACTGAGAAACAGTTTCCCTTCTCTGTCACAGTCTCATTTTCACATTACCTCCTTGAATCGTCTTCCCACCACAAAATGGGGGAGTTAGACTCTATCAGCACTAAAATCATGTCCTGGTGCTGCAGGGTTTCCACTAAATTTGGATGCATAGTTTAGGGCTAGATCTATAATTTAATATGTGTTGATAGTGAATAAGATTTCCAAGATAAAGTGGTTTAAAAAAATAAGGACAGTGCAGAAAATGTTCTTATATACAATTTTTAAAAGATATACACATAAATATGCTTATATTCATTAGGTATTCCTATAAGAATGCAAACAGTACTAGTAATGGCAATTTCCTCTGAGGAGTGAGATTTGGTCACTTAGGAAGCAAGAGGAGAAATCTACTTTACAATGAATTCTCCTTGAGTGTTTGAATTTTCACACACCTTATGAGTTTTCAATAAAAAATTTATGTATGGATACAAACATGTTTCCCATGTATTAAACCTATTATTAGCACTGTTTGGTTAATGATAAAATTGTCTAATATTTCCCTATTTTGCTACTGTATTTTTACTGTTCTAAAATCAATATGTGTGATTTGTGTTGTAATGCTTTAAAAAATATTAAGTATTTTAAAATAGGAATTTTTGAAAACATGTATAAAATCAAATGTTTTATTCTACATTTTTAACACAGTGGATATGCCCCACTGGGTCATGCATTGCTAACCTGACCACTTTTTGTTGTGACCCCTAGAATCAAGTTTCTACTATTAAGTGCGTATTTGAACTTTCTGTGTGTACCATTAAATAGAAGCTTTC
>NW_011494638.1:2004996-2007439 GCF_000754665.1 Bison bison bison | reverse complement strand
CCAGGCTCCTCCGTCCATGGGATTTTCCAGGCAAGAGTACTGGAGTTGGGTGCCATTGCCTTCTCCATAATACTGCCTAAGTCTCTTTTAAATGCAGGTCTCTGCAAGCTTGGCAGGGTACAAAGAAGTCAGACAAGGGCACTAGGAAAAAAAAAAACTCCAGCGACAAGGATACAAGAGTATCCTTGATACAAGGCTCGTCAATAATGAGTGCACACCTGACACTGAACACAGAGTATGTTGCCAAGGACCTATTCCTGTATTTACCCTATGATAAGAAATGCCATCAGGTAAAAGAACAGTCAACTACATAAAGGAAAAACATCCTCCTAGTTCTGCTTCAAATATTTCAGTGTAATTGAAACAAATCCTAAAACTTCAAGATATCTATATTTTTTAAAATGTTGCCAGACTTCCCTGGTGGTCCAGTCGATAGGAATCCAACTGCCAGTGCAGAGGACAGGGGTTCGACCCCTGGTCAGGCAATATTTCACATATCACAGAGCAACTAAGCCCACAACTTCAGAGTCCACGCTCTAGAGCCCAGGAGCCACAACTCCTGAGCCGTGCGCTGCGGCTGCTGAAGTCCTTGTGCCTAGAGCTCACGCTGCACAACAAGAGAAGCTACTGCAGTGAGAAGCCTGAGCACTGCAATGAAGAGCAGTCCCGGCTTGCTGCAACCAGAGAAAGCCCACATACAGCAACGATGACCCAACGGGCCCCAAAATAAATAAATAAATAATGAAAAACGTGATCTATGAAAATTAGAAAGTTCTTAGTTCTGATAGAACAAAATCAGAAACAAACTGAATGATAAGGGTGATATAATCTCTAATGGCTCCATTTATCATTTTGCTTTTATTTTACCCATTTATTCAACAAGTATTATTGAGCATCATCTATATGAGCATCATGCTTAGGACTAGAGATTCCGGGGTAAAGAAGATAGATATAATCTCTGCTCTTTGGTAAAGGAGAAAGACCTGACTGCTTATTCGGATAATAATAAATGATGAGTATTTACAGAATTCTAACCATGAGCAAAGTTGTGTGCCAAACACTTTCCCCTGCATCACCTCAGTTAATGATTACAGTTACTTTTGCCAGAGCTATTATTATCCCCATGTAACAGATGAAAAAATTGGTCCAGATAAAGAGATTAAGTAACTTGATCAAGATCCCCAACAAGTTCTGAGGCAAATTTGAAGTAGAACTAATCCTACATAGCTTTCTCCCCCATTTTAGGTGTTATCTATTTGTCTGTTCAATGCTGATCTTTTATTACAAATATTTATTACAAAAGTTAAATATGTTATTTCCTTTGAAAGCATTGTGTGTGTGTGTGTGTGTGTGTGTATAAATAGGCAAAAATCAATAAATAGGCAAGATCAATAAATAGGCAAAATCATGTACTGTTCACATCAGTAAATAGATACTGCCCAATCTCAGGAGTTCTTTTATTGCAAAAACAGAAATACACCTTAAGTTAAAAATAATGACATTAATGGAGTATATTGATTAGTTCATATACTTGATAAGAAGTTCAGAAACAGGCTTTGAATAAAGGAGAAGACAAATCAGCTCTGAGGTTCTTGGTTGAAAAAGAGAAGAACAGACAAAAATCCAGTCTCATAAGAAGCAGTGATGACCATTTAGGTCCTTGAATCAGTTGACTCAAGAGTCAATGTCCTGGAGTGAAAGTTTAATTGTCCTGCTTAATCCCCCAACCAAAGGTCTCCTTATTAGGTCTTTAAGATTTAAAAATTGCTATTCTCTGGCTTTCATTAGTCAAATAAACCAATCAATCAGCCAGCCAACCAATCAAGAATTCTTAGGTATGTAGATATTCATGTGAGCAAACTACTGAGATTCATTTTTAACCTTTTTATGTCCCAGCACAATACTGTCTCTATTTTGTATTATCTTTCTTTTTTTATGTGCTTCCAAGATCTATACTAAGCACTCCCTATCTTAGGTGGAAACTTCATTATCTCCCTTTTCTTTCATGACCATGACCACCAAGACAGCTCTCAGTGAGGTCGTTGGTCACTAAATCCCGGCTCATTCGCAGTCAGGCTGAACATATGATTTTATGTGTGACCCAGCCATGACACAGCTCCCCTACTTCCAGTTTTCTAATACCAGATCATGCCTACAGCCTGTTTTCCTTTGCCTGCCCTCAGGCTACGGAACATTGCTAGAGAAAGTCCCTGGGCAATAGTGTGGACTGAGTAGTAGACAAGATTGGAGATGGATAAGGATTGCCATACAGTTGATTTGGCTGAGGGTGATAGGATTGCTATGCAGATGACACCACCCTTATGGCAGAAAGTGAAGAGGAACTAAAAAGCCTCTTGATGAAGGTGAAAGAGGAGAGTGAAAAAGTTGGCTTAAAACTCAACATTCAGAAAACGAAGATCATGACATCTGGTCCCATCACTTC
>NW_011494638.1:2002844-2004598 GCF_000754665.1 Bison bison bison | reverse complement strand
GAGTCGGACAGGACTGAGCGACTGAACTGAACTGAACTGAAAGAGTCGGACATGACTGAGCAACTGAACTGAACTGAACTGATAGGATTGAAGAAAGGCAAATTTATCTGGTCAGCCTTGTGCTTATCCAGTTTCACATGGAGGTATCATCACAGTGACTAGGATCGAAATGGTCTTGCTCTGGATGGATTTCAAATTCTGGAAACTTAATTAGAATGGAAATTATTTTCTCTTGAGAGAATGTACTCTGAAATATTCCAAGTGACATGTGATGGATGTGCTTCTGATTTATCTCAATAGGCACCATGAAAAAAATCTAGTGATGTAGAACAATATGTCTGGACCCTTTTATTTATACCAGGAAATTCTAACATCTTACATCTGCTGAGGTCAAGGCAATCTTGAAGTCTGAGTTGATCTGATGTCATCCAATTTGCATTAGCTTTAGAGTTTTAAAATAGAGACTAATATCTATATATCAACATAACATTTGAATTTCTTATGAAGACTTTATCTTCTGTATTAGAGAATATTTTTAGGCAAACAATTGATTACATCAGCATTATCTTCTATTTATTTCAAAAAGAGTAAAACTTTGGATTAACTATGTGATTCCATTGGCATCTTTCAAAGATACTCTTATTAGGACACTTGTCCCACCAGTCTAGCTTCATCACTGCCACCTTCGAAGCTTCTGCTGCTTCTGAATTTCCCTCCTATCTCTCCTAGTATACCTCTTACACCATTATTTCCTTCCTTCATATTTGTATTATTCCAAAATGAGTTTCAGTTGCCTTCCTGCTGCTGTTGACACTGGGATGCATTTAGGCTATAGTCAACATGCATCCTTGTCCCCCTAAATTACCTGGAGACCCTAGACCATTCTGTTTCTGCCTTTGGTTTCTGTAACTACAAACGTCTTGTTTCTTCTAGTACTGACAATGAATTATCTACACCTGCACCTTGAGACACTGGATTGCCTGTACTTAGCATGTAGGAAGTATTTGATATAAGTTGAATAAATAAATCATACTTGTGAGTTTCAACCATTTTCTGGTCCTCATCTGTCATTGCATTTGGTCTCTTGGTCCCATCACTTCATGGCAAATAGATGGGGAAGAATGGAAACAGTGACAGACTTTATTTTCTTGGGCTCCAAAATCACTGTGGGTGATGACTACCGCCATGAAATTAAAAGACACTTGCACTTTGGAAGACAAGCTATGACAAACCTAGACCATCTATTAAAAAGGAGAGACACCACTTTGCTGACAAAGGTCCAAATAGTCAAAGCTGTGGTCTTTCCAGCTGTCATGTACAGATTTGAGAGTTGAACCAGAAAGAAGGCTGAGTGCCAAATAACTGATGCTTTCAAACTGTGGTGCTGGAGAATCCTAAAGGCAATCAACTCTGACTATTCTTTGGAAGGACTGATGCTGAACCTGAAGCTCCAATGGTCTGGCCACTTGATGTGAAGAGCCAACTCACTGGAAAAGACTGATGTTGGGAAAGACTGGTGCCCAAGAGAAGGCGGGAAGTGGAGAAAGTTAAGTTTGGGCATTAAGACCACTCTTTCAAAGGAACTTGGATATAAAAGGAAGTCGAGAAATAAGAGTATAACTAAAAGGAAAAACTAGAATGAACAGTCTTTTGGACTCTGTGGGAGAGGGAGAGGGTGGGATGATTTGGGAGAATGGCATTGAAATATGTATAATATCATATATGGAATGAGTCACCAGTCCAGGTTCGATGCA
>NW_011494638.1:1998320-2002647 GCF_000754665.1 Bison bison bison | reverse complement strand
AGGGGGGTTCAGGATGGGGAACACATGTATACCTGTGGCAGATTCATTTCGATATTTGGCAAAACCAATACAATAGTGTAAAGTTAAAAAAAAAAAAAAAACTAGAATGAAGAATATTTAAGAAAACAAAATTGATAACTGTTATAAGCGAAAAAGAAAGAACCAAAAGAGAGAGATTGAATATACTGATATATTTTTTTCAAGATATTGCAAATATTGAAGACAGGAGTGTGGCTAAGAGAGTATGATCTTGGAGGATATAAAAAGAGATGAGAAATAAAGGACAAGTGGAGGTATTCAACTAAATTGAAAAGGTAATTTCTTTTCCTGAGGCAAGTGGGGAGGAATAAGAATGAGCCTGGTTATGGATAATTTTGTAGGTAGATGGGCAGAAATCCCAATTTTCACTTTAAAAAGGAACAAAAATCATATGTGGAGATAAGTCAGTGACAAGAGAGAAGACCTGAGAGGAGAGAAACATGGAATTACCAAGTACCTTAAAATATTTTTTAATGAGAATATCCAAATGTTCTGGATGCAATAAAACATATAATTTCATATTGCTGGCAGCATTATAATTTGGCAAAGTATTTTTAGAAATCAACATGACCTTAAAAATATTTATATATATTTGAATCTATTGACTTCATTTCTAAGAAAATAATTCAAAGATATAGATGAACCTTTATGTACAAAACTGTTCCCTGCAACATTATTCATTATGGGGGAAACACTGCAAACAACATAATTGCCCAACAATAGAGAAGGGGCTAAATAAATTATGGTGAATCCAAGCAATAGAAACTTATGCAAATGTTAGAATAATGCTTACCAAGAATTTTTAATTTAACGGAGAATTTCTTTTATAAAAACTAAACCCAATGACTTTATTATGTTAACTGAATATACCATAGACTAATTGAAGAAAATATGTAAAAATGATAACACTGTATAGAAGAATTATTCTTACATTCTTATGTAAAGAAAATTTCCAGTATTTTCCAAGTTTCTTTTAAGGGTATATGTTACTTTTGTTATCAGAAGACACATACTAAATGTTTAAAATATCTTTGGTAAATTATTAAGACTAGTGTTAGAAAGGAGAAAAAGAAATATTTGCCAAGTGCAAATGAATGAAGATTAAGTTGGGGGAATGAAGTGCAGATTCCTGGAACTCAGTTATTGACAACACAGAACATTTTTTGAGTTAACATTGCAAAATTACAAAATAAAGTTTATAGATATGGGCCTCAGATATGTTGAACTTTTAAGAATCGGGTATTTCAACATAAAAGATATATATTTCTGGTCTTCCTTGGAAAAAGGAAAATCAGGTCCAATGAACAGTGGGCTTCCACTGTTAAGCCATAATTCCCTGGACATGTGCTGTGGTCGCCCTCCTTAGGTGAGTTATGTGACTGCAGTTATGCATAACCCTCACCACCATCCCTATTATTTTCCTAACAATGAAATCAAATACTAGTTGCCTTTTGTTATCACTCTTGCTTTTTTATATTTTTTGCAATAAGTAGGAATTAACAGTAAATAAATGTTTTTCAGATAACATGTATAGTAAAATCAGAATTAAATAGATAAACTATTTGTGGAACATCATGCTAGGACATAGATGTGCATACTCAATTGCTCAGTCATGTCCAACTCTTTGTGACCCCATGGATTGTAGTCCGCCAGGCTCCTCTGGGCGTGGGATTTTCCAGGCACGAATACTAGAGTGGATTGCCATTTCCTCTTCCAGTGAATCTTCCTGACTCATGGATTGAACCTGTATCTCCTACAGCTCCTGCATTGGCGGGCAGATTCCTTACCACTGAGCCACATGGAGAAGGCTCCCTTATATTCAGATTCAGTCTTTCAGGGGGTTAATCTACACATAAATAAAATAGTATAAGGATATATTATATAATCTGATAACAATATAAAAATAAGAGATATATGTATCAGAAGAGCTTTCTATAGGCGGGAATAGTGCTCAGTAGGGGAGGGGGAGTTGAACCCTGTGAGAAGTTGAACTGGGTGAGAATTTATAGTTGGATAGATACAGCAAAGACGGGAGACCACAAAGAGACTTTCTCAGGGACATGGAACTCAGTCTTCCAGCCCAGGGTTCACTTGGGATAAAAAGTTTAAAAATTCATGGGTGAAAATGTTCCTGAAGAGTAGGTTAAGAAAATTAGTGTCTTGAAATTTCAGGAAGAGGAGTTTGGAAATTTATTCTCTGAGAAATCTATTATGTGCTCTTGAACACAAGAAGTTAATGTTTCATGAAGCTTAAGGTTGAAGGAAAGTGATTTGAAAGAAGAGATTAGAGACAAAGTTGACAATAAAGTGTTTGTAACGATTCATATTATTCAGACAGTCAACAAGTTCTTACAGAGCACTTATTATGAGAGGTTCTTTCTTAGGCTTGGTAATCAAATTCCTTGACCTCAAAGATATACACAGTGGATATAGGCAGGTAGGTAGCAAATATGTGTAGAAGCGCAGAAATGCAAAACAGAGGAGTGATTTTGTATACACGAAATCCTACTGCTCTTAAGATGATCAGAAGAGAACTCTCTGAGAAGTGACATTGATCTGAGTAGTCTGTGATGAAAATAAGACTGTTACAGAGGAAATAAGAAGTGCAAAGGCCTCAAGAGGAAATAAGCATGGTGTGTTTAAGGAACCAAAAATAAAAGGACCCAAGGTTGCAGAAATGTAGTGAACAACAGGAATAATGATAGGAGATATGGTCAGAGAATCATGTAGAGACTTACAAATCATGGTAGGAACTTGGACATTCTACTCACTGACCTGTGAAGGCACTGCAGAGTCTTAGGCTGGACAGTGATATAATGGCATTCACACATTTGGCTATTAGGAAAATGTACCGTGGGAGGACAAAGATGGACAAAGGAGACCCGTATAAAGATTGTTGTAATAGCCCAGAAGAGAAACAAAAGTGGCTTAGATTGGGACTTATCAGTGCAAATGGTTTTAGGTGTCAGATTTGAACATATTTTGGAGGAAGTATCAATAGGATTCATTGATGAATTGCATATGGAACAGAAGGAAAAAAAGGAAGTCAACGTTTTGATTGGTTGATCTCCTGAGCAACTGGGTTTGGCCCCTCCTGACATGGTGAAAGTTAGGAGAAAGCAGGCCATAGAAATTAAGACTTCTGTTTAGAAAATCTTAAATTAGACTTCTCTATTAGATTTCTATATTAGAAATGGAGTGGCCATCATGGTCAACAAAAGATTCCGAAATGCAGTACTTGGATGCAATGTCAAAAACTACAGAATGATCTCTGTTTGTTTCCAAGGCAAACCATTCAATATCACAGTAATCCAAGTCTATGCCCTAACCAGTAATGCTGAAGAAGCTGAAGTTGAATGGTTCTATGAAGACCTACAAGACCTTTTAGAACTAACACCCAAAAAAGATGTCCTTTTCTATATAGGGGACTGGAATGCAAAAGTAGGAAGTCAAGAAACACCTGGAGTAACAGGCAAATTTGGCCTTGGAATATGGAATGAAGCAGGGCAAAGACTAATAGAGTTTTGCCAAGAAAATGCACTGGTCATAACAAACACCCTCTTCCAACAATACAAGAGAAGACTCTATACATGGACATCACCAGATGGTCAACACCGAAATCAGATTGATTATATTCTTTGCAGCTCAAGATGGAGAAGCTCTATACAATCAGCAAAAACAAGACCAGGAGCTGACTGTGGCTCAGACCATGAACTCCTTATTGCCAAATTCAGACTTAAATTGAAGAAAGTAGGGAAAACCACTAGACCATTCAGGTATGACCTAAATCAAATCCCTTATGATTATACAGTGGAAGTGAGAAATAGATTTAAGGGCCTAGATCTGATAGATAGAGTGCCTGATGAACTATGGAATGAGGTTCGTGACATTGTACAGGAGACAGGGATCAAGACCATCCTCATGGAAAAGAAATGCAAAAAAGCAAAATGGCTGTCTGGGGAGGCCTTACAAATAGCTGTGAAGAGAAGAGAAGCAAAAAGCAAAGGAGAAAAGGAAAGATATAAACATCTGAATGCAGAGTCCCAAAGAATAGCAAGAAGTGATAAGAAAGCCTTCTTCAGCAATCAATGCAAAGAAATAGAGGAAAACAACAGAATGGGAAAGACTAGAGATCTCTCCAAGACAATCAGAGATACCAAAGGAACATTTCATGCAAAAATGGGCTCCATAAAGGACAGAAATGGAATGGACCTAACAGAAGCAGAAGATATTAAGAAGAGATGGCAAGAATACACAGAAGAGCTGTACAAAAAAGATCTTCATGACC
>NW_011494638.1:1997803-1998220 GCF_000754665.1 Bison bison bison | reverse complement strand
ACCCAGATAATCACGATGGTGTGATCACTGACCTAGAGCCAGACATCCTGGAATGTGAAGTTAAGTGGGCCTTAGAAAGCATCACTACGAACAAAGCTAGTGGAGGTGATGGAATTCCAGTGGAGCTAGTCCAAATCCTGAAAGATGATGCTGTGAAAGTGCTGCACTCAATATGCCAGCAAATTTGGAAAACTCAGCAGTGGCCACAGGACTGGAAAAGGTCAGTTTTCATTCCAATCCCAAAGAAAGGCAATGTCAAAGAATGTTCAAACTACCACACAATTGCACTCAACTCACACACTAGTAAAGTAATGCTCAAAATTCTCCAAGCCAGGCTTCAGCAATATGTGAACCGTGAACTTCCTGATGTTCAAGCTGGTTTTAGAAAAGGCAGAGGAACCAGAGATCAAATTGCCA
>NW_011494638.1:1974134-1997121 GCF_000754665.1 Bison bison bison | reverse complement strand
TCATGTATGGATGTGAGAGTTGGACTATGAAGAAAGCTGAGTGCCAAAGAATTGATGCTTTTGAACTGTGGTGTTGGAGAAGACTCTTGAGAGTCCCTTGGACTGCAAGGAGATCCAACCAGTATATTCTGAAGGAGATGAGCCCTGGGATTTCTTTGGAAGGAATGATGCTAAAGCTGAAACTCCAGTGCTTTGGCCACCTCATGCGAAGAGTTGACTCATTGGAAAAGACTCTGATGCTGGAAGGGATTGGGGGCAAGAGGAGAAGGGGACGACAGAGGATGAGATGGCTGGATGGCATCACTGACTCGATGGACGTGAGTCTTAGTGAACTCCGGGAGTTGGTGATGGACAGGGAGGCCTGGCGTGCTGTGATTCATGGGGTCGCAAAGCGTCAGACACGACTGAGTGACTGATCTGATCTGATTAGATTTCCAAAGAGAGGTGTAAGGGTGAAGAGGCACTTGGATTTGTAACTCAGGAGATGCTCAGGAGATGTGCACCTAAGAGTCATCAGGTAATATTTAAATGTGCTGTTCTAGGAAAGAACAAAGAAAAGCCAAGAGTGGAGCCTTGAGATAATCAACATTTTGAATTTGGGAGAGTAGTGGATTAAAACTCAGATGTGTCTGATTAAATCAGAATCTTCTAACAATATTCTGGAAAATGGCTCAGGCAGTAAAGTGTCTGCCTGCGATGCGGGAGACCTGGAATTGATCCCTGGGTTGGGAAGATAAGGAAATAACAACCCATTCCAGTCGCTACAGACCATGGGGTCACAAAGAGTCGGATACGACTGAGCGACTTCACTCCTTTCTTTCTTTCTTTCAATCCCTGGATATTCTTGCCTAATTGCTCATCTAAAGATGAACAAAATTCTCTCTTAAGTCATTATTGGTCTACAAAAAAAAAAAAAATGCTTCTCCAGTCTCTTAAGATACATGGACTGTCTATTCCTGAAACCTGCTAACTTAAAAACAGCCCAGTCAACACTCTGCTCCTTCAGTAAGCTGATGCTTTTTTATTCTTTTCCCCTTCACTAGAGGATCAGAAGAGGCCATGGTGACCTCCCTCTTTAGGTTGCCATGCAGCAAGCCAATTTAGGAAAGTGTTATTTTGAAGAAGGCACAAAGATGCAGCTACTGGGGTTGGGGGGAAGTACATGTGTGTCTGTATGTGCATTTGTGTCTGTGGGCAAGAATCATTTAAAATAATTTTATTATGGCCACGTTTAAAAGATAAACAAGACTGGTCTAAAAATAATACTGCAGTTTTAATATTAGAATAAGATGGTAATGATGATGGTAATAATGATCATCAGCTTTGTGTAAAAGAAGAATAGGTTACATTTTTAAGATTGTAAGAGCCAGCAGGAGAAAATAATCTACAAATTCTCATATTGAACTGACCAGCATGAATTTCACAGCTGGAAAAGTTATCTCCAAAAAAGAAAACTTGTGCAGAGCAGGATTTTCATCATCAGACCAATGTTCATCAAGGCTTTTATCATAAGAAATTGAAGAACATAAAATACCCAACTAGAACTACAATGGTCAAGACTCATAGTTTTTCAAAGTACAACATTAATTCCTTGGGATTTTAGTAGTGGTCAGCCACAGAAGGAAGACAGACAGGATAGTCAGAGAGAAAATAAATTTATGTGTGCTAAGTCGCTTTAGTTGTATCTGACTCTTTGTGATCCCATGGACTGTAGCCTGCCAGGCTCCTCTGCCCATGAGATTCTCCAGGCAAGGCTACTGATCTCCCTCCTAGGGATCTTCTTGACCCAGGGGTCAAACCTGCATCTCTTATGTCTCCTGCATTGACAAGCAGGCTGTTTACCACTAGCACCACCTGGGAAGCCCTAAAATAAATTTGGAAAGTCTTAAATTGATTTTTTAAAAAATATTGTGCATATTATTAATAGAATAATATGTGAAGGTGTCTTGTGATTTTCTAAGAAACAGATCATGTATAGAGCCCTTTAAGGGAGAGCTTCTAGTCATGGCAATTCAGGAAAAGTGTCAAAAATTACATTAGATGAGTGACAAGCTTGAAGAGGCAACGCCATAAGAGTTTGACGACATAGCGAGTATATTCAATTGGATTGAAATGTGTTTCTCTTTCAAGGTGTGAACAGAATTATCATGGCTATCTATGGTGACTTAAAAGAGCACCCATGGCAGTAGTGCAATGAAGGGTTACTGAGCTGGTTATCGACAACTGGATTTTAATCCCTATGTTACATTTTCTTAATCTAGTTACTGGACTCCTGTGAGAGCTCATTGATTCATGCATTTATTCAAAGGACACCAAGTGTGTCTGCTGTGCGCTAGGTGCCAGGAATGTAGCAATGGACAAGAGCTATCTAGCTCTTACCCTTGGGGAACTTGTATTCTAATGTGGAAGATGGACAGTCAATAAATACACAGTTTTACCTGATTTACCATGAAGGATAATAAAGTTAGACAAAGTGTAAAGTGAAGGAGGAAAATTAAGTCTCAGTTACTTTTACCAAAAAAGAGGAGGCTGAACTCCATTAGCAATTTGCAGTTTTTAAACAGTTACATGTAACAAAAACCAAAGCAAATTGATTATTTGGCTTTCCTAAATAAAAGTTTTTTTTTCACATTTAACAAAAAGGTAGGAGGTAGGCATTATAGGACTGGCAGAGTAGTTTTATGATGTCATTGGCGTCCCGAGTGCCTTCAGTGTTTCTTAGGGTGCAGTTTTTATGCTTATGGCCATGCTGCAAGATAGCTATCTCACATTCACATTCCAGGTATGGGAAAGAAAGAAATGCAAAGGACCACTGAATAGTGTCTATATTAGGAAAACCAGACTTCCTAGAAGTCCCCAGCAGATACCCCTCCCACCTTTAGGGCTGCTGGGAAACGGGTATTTTTCAGATGACTGCCATCCCTGAAAAATATTCAGTTGCCCTGAAACTGGTTCACTTAAGAAGGGAGGATAGAGTAGAAATTTAGGAAGGAATTAGTCTGCTAAATTGCTTGAGGATACAACTGGACATCTACTTCAGCTCCCAATTTATTACTGTAATAATATCCATACTGGTATCCAGTATTAGGAAGAAAATACTAATTCATATACAAGTATCTATAAGTGGTATTTTTGAAAAACAAAATATCCATTAAAGCTCAGAGAAATCTACTAAACTAAACCAGAAGTGCAAAATAGCACCCAACTAAGAGTGAGTACTAAAACTACAAGAAACATTGACACAATTCACTATTAGACCTAGACTTACTGTCACTTAATTGGGTTTGGCACGTATGGGCTATACTATATGGGTAGAGGTATACTGCTCACATTTAAGTAAAAATATCTACCACCAAATGAAACAATGATAGCTACATTCTTCAGTCAACAACTTTTTTATAAGATACTCCTTCTCCAATAAGATATTCAATAAAATTGTTGTTCTTGGGACTGCACAAAAGAGTATCATATTGGCAATTCCAATTAACTTGATGGTGGTAACTAATATGTCATATCTGACATTAGAATATTCAGGTTCATATGTTGCTTTTCTCACTAAAATTTTAATTTGTTTCAGATGTATTTTTAAATAAAAATCAAATAAAATATTTGCAGAGCTCTGAAGAACTTCAAAGAAGTACTAAAAATTGAAAAACACAGCACTAAATAGCCTCAACTTCAACTTCAACTTCACCCTCAGACTCAGACTTTCTTAATTTTTTGTCTTACTAAAACTCTATCTTTGTTAAGGACTTTAAGATTAAGCAATAGATTGATTAAAAGTCTTAGTTGATGCTTTCAGTGCTCATAAAAGAACAGTGACTTCTCAAACCTTTGAAGAATTTATAATAGATACTACAAAACTGGTAGAAATATTAATGATATAATGAATTCAGAGATGGATTAAGCCGTCTTATCAATAATTCCTAAGAATCACAAAAAACAGTGTTCATTCTTTAGCTATTTGCACACATTCTAATCTCACAGACAGCTGGAGAGTATAAAACTCATCTGCAAAGGATTATACATATTATTAGTTAGAAATGCAGCTTACTTAGGCTGGGATACATTTTAATTATGTTTCTAGAAGAATTCTGAGATATATTTTATGAAAAATATTTTTATTTTGTCAATATATGAGCATTCAGTGATATCAACTGAGATTTAAACAATATCAGATCATACCTGAATCTTCTACATTTATCTATCAAAAGTCAAAAAGCTACTGACCCAATAATTTCATTTCTAGGGAAATACCTTAAAGAAATAATCCTAACAATAATAATAAAAAAAAAAGCTTTATCCATGAAAATGTTCGCTGGGCAATTACACATAATTGAATTTGGAAGCATTATAATTATCAATTTAATAATGTTCAGAGCAGAATGAAAAATAAACATACTAAATAAGAAAGGATTATAAGGCTATAGATGATAATGAACATTTTTAATGCACTCAAGTTTTTAAATAAACTTTCTTTCGTAACAGGTTTATATTTACAAAATTGAGAAGATGGTACATAAAACTCCTACAATGCAATTTGTTTGATGTTTTTATCATGATCAGACTAAAGTTATGGGTTTAGGGGAGGAAAATCAGAGGTAAAGTATCAGTTTCATCACATCATACCAACAGTAAAGACTGTCAAACTGACATATCTGGTGGTACTGACTGTGACCATCTGGCTTGAATAGCATTTAATTATTTTTCTCCACTGTAAAGTTAATTCCTCCTCTTTCAAATAATGTATGCTTTGAAAGAAGTCACTAAGTACAACTGTACTTAAGGAATGGAGAATTAGAGTACCTTCATAAAGGATTTATAAAATTTCTGCATGGAGATTTATCTCCCACCACCCACCACACTTATGATTCAATCATTTCCTTTTGTCAGTATGAACTCAGAGATATTTGCTTTATACTTTGGGTTATAGTCAAATACTGCTTTTTGGGGGGAGGGGAACTCAAATTTTTGTAGTTTCGTAGGCTTTTTCAGTTGGCATCCGTGTCCTTTGGAATAATCTCAGCTTCTTAGCTTCTCACAGAACTGCTTTCACTCAGTTGTGCCTTTGCCTTTTGTTTAAATAAAGGCACTCTGTGGGTAAAGATGTGGCAAAAGGGAACACTTGTGCTCTGTTGATAGGAATATAAATGGGTACAGCCACTATGGAAAACAGTATGAAAGCTTCTCAAAAAATTAAAAGTAGATCTACCATATGATCCAGAAATTCCAATTCTGGGTATTTAACCAAAGAAAAAAAGCCACTAACTCTAAAAGATATATGCTCTCCAATATTCCTTGCAGCATTATTTATAATAGCAAAATATGGAAACAAGCTAAGTGTCTATAGATAGATAAATGGATAAAGAAGATGTGATATACATATACAATGTAATATTACTCAGCCATAAAAAAGGAAAAGTTTTGCCATTTATTATATAGTTGGACGTTGAGGGTATTACGCTAAATGAAATAAGTCTGATAAAAGCGGTTGAAAGTGAAAGGCACTCAGTCATGCCCGACTCTTTGCAACTCCATGGACTGTATATTCTCCAGGCCAGAATACTGGAGTGGGTAGCTGTTCCCTTCTCCAGGATTCATGAAATTCTCCAGGCCAGGATACTGGAGCAGGCAGCCAATCCCTTCGCCAGCGGATCTTTCCAACCCAGGGATTGAACCCAGGTCCCCCACATTGCAGACAGATTCTTAATCAGCTGAGCCACCAGGGAAACCCCAAAATACTGGAGTGAGTAGCCTATCCCTTCTCCAGCAGATCTTCCTGACCCAGGAATCAAACCGGGGTCTCTTGCATTGCAGGTGGATTCTTTACCAGCTGAGCCATCAGGGAACCCCAATAAAAGTGGTTGGAAGAGGACAAATAGGTGAAGAGGATCAAAAGTTACAGACTTCCAGTTATAAAATAAGTCATGGGGATGTAATGTACAGCATGGGGAATGCAGTCAATAATATTATATTGACTCTGTGTGATAACTGATAGCAACTATACTTACTGTGGTGATCATTTCACAATGTATACAAATGTCAAATCACTATGTTTCACACAAGAAACAAACAGAATATTTTATGTACTTTAATTAAATATAAATTTTGCTCAACCTTATACAAATCCTATGTATTTAATTTTTTGGTTGAAGGATCTTCATTTCTGAAAGGTATACAGGGTAAACTAATAAGGAGAAGCTAGTAACTTGCAACACTGTTTGAACCTTTGTAGTTTTGTCACTTATATAAAAGGAATAGAAAAATAGAAAAAGCATAGTGGAAATGTTGGGAGGGGGTGCTGCCTTTCAGTCTTTGAGTTGATGTTAGCCTGTTTAAAAAAAAAACACAACTTTTAGGCTATACATAAAATTTTTAATCAAAAATTCAATATCCATCTTAATGGAAGATATACTAATGATCAAAACACAGTTGTTATTAACAAATCACTGGTCAACAACAATATAAAACCTTTAACTGCAATATGTTTCATATTGTCTCCTGGGAAATGTCAACTTCGTAAATTAAGAAAGTTATCCCCATATATGAAGTACTTCTAGCATAGGCAAAAATAAACATAGATTTTTACATTGGCCATCAAAGAAGCCAAGATAATGTTGTGCTCTATAATCCTTTTTGAAAAAAACAAATTTACTTGCTATTGCTATGAAATGTCATTTGTAAAAACACAGTAAACCTCTCACAAGCTTTTGCAGATGGTGGTCTAATCTATTTACCAGTGCTCAAAAATAAAGGTCTTAACATTCAGGCTGCTTGTCAATATTACCATGGTTATAAATGAAATACAAAATTAGAAACTTGTAGCTATGCATTTATCTCATAATTTACCTTTTAAATTTAAAAACAAGTAAGTGGTATCATGGAGATAACTGTAAATAAATTTATCCTTATAAATCTCTAATTTGATCATGGACAATTCTTCCAAATCATTTTATATAATTAAGAAACCCATCCTCTATTGGTCAATTCCCCAAACAATGTGCTTGCCTGTAATTCTAATAATTAGGATATTTATGCTGTTCAAAATCTTATTTATTGTTCAAAACTTATCATGGAAAGCCTCCCAAGTCCACATTATCAACTGGAAAAAAACAACAACAACAGACATTTGAAAGAGGGAAGGAATTTGTGTATTGATAGATGCTATGAGATAACAATTCCAGCAAAAGAAGACTGGCATTCCCACCCAAGTCCTAAATCTTCTCACGGAAGTGAGAGTAAAGTCCTCAGTCATGTGTGACTCTTTGCAACCCCATTGACTGTAGCCTGCCAGGCTCCTCCATCTATGGGATTTTCCAGGCAAGAATATTGGAGTGGGTTGCCATGTCCTTCTCCAGGGGATCTTCCAGACCCAGGGATTGAACCTGGGTCTCCCACACTGCAGGCAGACTCTTTACTGTCTGAGCCACCAAGGAAGGCCCTAAATCTTATCATAATAGCTACCAATTGAAACTAACTTCAACTCAACTTAATTAAATAAATATTAATTGAGCACCTGCTTCTGTGTGGAGAACTTGTTTGGATTTTTGCCCTCAGTGGAAGAGTGCCTGACATGTTCATGTTATGACAAGAAGGCTGAGTGGCTGAAATCGAATGAAAAAGGAGAACTCAGAGAGGGCCGTAGGGGGAGGAAACATGTCATTTTAAGGCCTCTGGCTTTCACTCTGCAGGAAATGCAGAGCCATTTTAAGGTTTTGAGCAAAAGAGTAACATGCTCTAACTCATGTTTTAAAATCATTACTTTGACTATATTTTGAGAATAAAAAATAAGTGAACAAGAATATTAACAAGGAGATTTTTTTGGAGGCCACTGCAGTGTTCTTGCCTGGAGAATCCCAGGGATGGGGGAGCCTGGTGGGCTGCCATCTATGGGGTCGCACAGAGGCAGACACGACTGAAGCGACTTAGCAGCAGCAGCAGCAGTAATGAGAGAAGAAATAATGGTAGACAGAGCCAGGATGGGAGAAGTAGAAGTGAAGGTTGAGTCAAAGGGGAATTTCTGATTGATAGGATGTGGAAAGTGAACAAAAGAGGATCCAGTAATGACTGTGATAGTGAGCCTGGCCAGCTGGAAAAATGAAGTTGCCATTAGTTGAGATAAGGAAGGTTTGGGGGAGTAGATCAGTGACTCAGGTTTAAACACATGAAGCTTAAGATTGGAAAAATAGATTGAATGTCAAACTGCATAGGCACAAAACCCAATATCTGTATATTTTTCCCCAAACAAATCTCCATTTTAGGCAAAAGGGGAAAAAAAACAACTGAATGACAACAAATCCATTCCTTCTGTCTATCCTGAAAAATTTTTAAATGAACAAAAATAAAATAAAGGTCACTGATTTTGAAGCTCTTCAGAAAAGGAAAATGTTTCTATTCACATAATATCCCATATGCTTTTAAAATTGTGAGGACAAATTAACTTCATCACAATACAGACAGCTTATTTGGAAAAAAATCAAAAGGAAAAAATATAGAATATTCAGGTACAGTGGTTTGAATGCTCACAAATGAGATTCTCTACTATAAAAAAACTTCTTGGAATCTGGAAAATTAATAGTTGCTATCTCAGTGTCCAAAAGTTATGCAAAAGCCTATAAAACATTGAAAAAAGAAATATGAGTAATAACATAAGTTGAATTACATGAAATCGTCAATATTTTCAACTTTTGTCAATTTTTAAACAGCAAAAATGGCAAGAGAATATGGTTCAATCTAATATATTATGAAATTGAAAAGAAACAATCACACATTAGACAAACAACAGGCTTTGGTCATCACTTTTTGAACAGTAAATACTGACTTTTCCATTGCTATCACAGTGGTGCCAATCAGCAGCTCAAGAATTCTTTTCAGCCAATGTTTCTTAAATAGCCACTGTCTACAACATCCCTGAGAGATGCTGCTGGATAAACAAAGTTGAGGGAGTAGAGTGTTTGAAAAACTTATAATAAAGATGAATAGGGTTAACTGCCAGGGTGATCGCACCTGGAGTTAAGATAAGTGGGATTCCAAGCAGGAAGTTCCAAAATCCAACGGGTACTTCAAGAATGTTTTCACGCAGGAAGGGACATGGAACTGGAGGTGGAGATGTACTGTAATGGTGCCAGTGAGACTTAAAGAAATCTGAGGGACAGTGATCCTGAGCTTTAAAACTGCATTTAAGGGTCATTTAGGAGAGAAAGAAGAGGGGCCTTATGAAAGAAGAGCTTCTAGGATGTGTCTTGGCCTAAAATGTTCACGGAACCAACTAAGAGTGACTAATCCAACTAGGCTGAGAGATGTTTACTTAGCCACGCTGAAGACTTTCCACCGCTTTGTTTGTTTCATCTTCGTCATTTATGACTGTGCCTTTGGAATCACCGTGGGACCTAGAAGGCAAGAATCAATAATTCTATTCCACTGCTTTTGCACCAATACAGGAGGATAATAGCATATAATACACAATAAAGCTAAATAAGTTAATAAGTATCTCATTAAAACTCCCCGTGTAGCTCAGTTGGTAAAGAATCTGCCTGCAGTGCAGGAGACCTGGGTTCAATCCCTGGGTTGGGAAGATCCCCTGGAGAAGGAAATGGCAACCCACTCCAGTATCCTTGCCTGGAAAATCTCATGGACGGAGGAGCCTGGTGGGCTGCAGTCCATGGGGTCGCAAAGAGTGGGGCATGACTAAGTGACTAACACTTACTTACGTCAAAACTCAGAAAAGTAAAATCTTATAATGGGTTTCTTTGAGCAAGGAATGGTACCTTACCCAACTACTACTGACTTTCTTTTTACTTGATGTGCTGCCTTTAGTGTAGTATTTTAATGAGCATAAAGTATATGAATAAATCTGTTCATAATTCATGTGCAACTTCAACCATCCAACCCTACTTTTTGTTATATCTTATCAAATTTCTTAAATGCAAAATGGAGATTTTTAGAATTCTAAACCTCATGCCTAAGACATGAATACATTTGAAATAATTTATAAAATATAAAACCTAATAGATAAGTATATTACTCTTCTCTTTTGGAAGCCTTAAATTATATAAGTATATAAAGATGTAATACATACATTTTCTTATCAAGATTTTTATTAATATAGAAAAAGCTTTTTTTTAAATTATTTTTTGGATATTGAGAAAAATGCAAAAAGTCCTTCAGAAGGAGAGAAGGATGAATAAAAGTACTCTAGGCTCTTCTTTCTATAAAGCTTTCTCCTTAGTGAGGTTGTATTCCTAGAATGGAAACATAGCAAGCATCACAGGTTTACACATGGTTGCACAAAACAACAGAGAAGGCAATGGCACCCCACTCCAGTACTCTTGCCTGGAAAATCCTATGGATGGAGGAGCCTGGCGGGCTGCAGTCCATGGGGTCACTAAGAGTCGGACACAACTGAGCAGCTTCACTTTCACTTTTCACTTTCATGCATTGGAGAAGGAAATGGCAACCCACTCCAGTGTTCTTGCCTGGAGAATCTCAGGGACAGGAGAGCCTGGTGGGCTGCCGTCTATGGGGTCGCACAGAGTCGGACACGACTGAAGTGACTTAGCAGTAGCAGTAGCAACACAAAACAAACATTTGTTGAGTTGAATATGGTCTAGTGAAATTGGTAACAAGTTCGAACAAACCTCAGTCAGGGGATCAGGAGAAAGTCTGGGGCAGAAGCTTCTGCCTGGTCAGCAAAGAGAACTAGTGGGTGACTGAGAAGCAAATAAGAGGACTGTAGAGAGAATAGGATGTCCATGAAGAGGAAATAGAGGAGGATCCACACTGATAAAACTGAGAGAAATGGCAACCTATCCCTGCCTCACTCTGTTGGACAGAGGGGGTACCTTGTGGCTGATGAGGGCACTGCTGAAATTTTATGCAGAGTAAAGAATAAAATTTGTTCCTTAAGGTTCAACTCTTTTAACCAGTTTGAGAGACATATTGAATCATGTAATATTTTAAGTTTAATGTTCTTGTTTTTCAGAAAAAGAAATTCAAGTTTACTGAAATGACCTGAATTACTAAAAAAAAAAAAAAAAGTAATTTATCATCAGCTTCTTAGAAAAGAATATCTTTAAAAGAAGACTGAATGCATCCTGGCAGTTTGGGCTTAAGGTATTGGGTTGGGCTGGCTACAGGAGATAAAAGCAGGAGAGCATAGGGATGGGAAGAGAGAAAGAGGCTGCAAGAGAATAATGATTTGAATGAAATTCTCCTTCAAGTCAGGTTTGGAGCTATCAATTCAGAGAAAGAAGAATTAGTTAGCTACTCTAGTCAGCTGGATTATTTTTTCCCGTGGGACTTAACACATGTACAAAATCATTATGTAGAAGAATACACTGACTCTGTGCCAAAGGAAACAGTGTCAGCCTCCCCAGCTACCAGGGGCACACTGCAACAGGAGCATCATCACCGATACCCAGCCACTGTGGAGGCAAGGAGATGAGGAAAACGACAGGAAGCTACAGGCTCCTCACGTAATCTCTGTGTAGCAATGTAAATCACACTCTGTGTTAAATGGAGATAAAATTTTCAAGGCTTAGGGAAGATTCTTATTAGAATTTCTGAAACCAGGGTCTGAAATTCTGAAACCAAGTACTGTCTAAGCCTTGTAGGATGAGAGTAATGATGGGTGAATTGACGGAGGATTGGACCCCAGGACCTTGGAGTATTCAGAGGTAGCCTGGTAATACATAGAGAGCCAGTCTCACCTAGAGTCAAACATCAGCCATACCCATTAATTGTGTGCTCTTGAATAAGTGATTTAACCTCTCTCTAACATGACCATAAAATCCCATACTTCATACAATTATTATGAGAGTCAGTTGAGGTAATGTGTGTGAAGAACGAACTGTAGCACATTTTTCTGCACATAATAAACACTCAATGACTATTTTTCCCTCCTTTTCCATTCTGGCAGTGAAGAATCCTGCCAGAAAAATATATAATGTTAAGACTGTCACACAAGAGCCTTCTAAGTATGTTTATATCTAAGCAGCTGCCAACAAGGCAGAGCAAAGTAAGCAGATGCAACTTGCTTTAGCTAACTAGACAGCAGCTGTCCTTCAGCAGCTATTGGAACAAAGGCTACCACTGACCTCTCCTGACCATGAGAGTGACTGTGAAATGATTTGAAAGGGAATTTACTTGTTCCTTGAGCTGCAGAAGTAGGAGTAGGGAAGACTACAGACACATTTAACAGTGTTACATCAAACATTCACTGGTGTTACACCAATCAGCTCAGGGCATTCTATGATCTTGCCATTTGGAGAGTCTGTTTTCAGCTGGAGTTTCAATCAGAAAGTTAGTGTTTCAGCCAGACAGAGTAACTGTTTCAGCCAATAGCATGACATTTAACTGTCCCCATTCCCACATCCAGAACACATAATAGGGCAGAATATTGAAACAATGCCCTAAGGGCATAAAGCAGGGTAGTCCTAGTATTGGAAAAGCCCAAAGAGGGAAGCCTCACATGTTAACACATAATTAAGTGTATTTTACAGAGCAGATTAATGGGAATGAGAGTGCTCTAAGTAGACTAATTTGCAATGATTTGACACTAAAATCTGAGCTGTAAGCAGTTCAGACTGGGACTGAGGGGTGTCGTGGAAAGAGAATGGCATTTGGACCTTCCTGGGTTTTAATCTTGACTTACACTCACCAGCATGAGATGATGTGGACAAGAGTTAACCTCTCTGAGCACTGATTTCCTCAACAGCAAGGTGGTAAAATACCCATCTTAAAGAGCTGCCGTGTGGAGTACATGAGGTTGTTTTTAGCAAGTGCAAAGTACTGCCTGGCAAGAAGTCATAACTGGATAAATTATGGTGTGGTAGAGCATGACCACAGCAGGTAAAGGCCAGCAGGTGGAGCGGGAGTTCCAAGGTCATCAGCAAACAGAACCTCTGGAGGTACATCTGAATCAAAACCATCCAGAGAATGCCAGGACTCGAGGTGGGGAAATCCCACTCAGTACAAACAAACAGCAGGACTGAAGCTAAAACAATAACGTGATCAAGATCAGGGGCCAATGGAGGAAATGGAATGGAAACAAACCAAAGATGAAGTAAAAAGGATCCAGGAAAATTACTGAGAGAATGGCTGAATGGAGAGTAAGTCTTCTTAGATCACAGTTCTGACACTAGCTGATCATGACCTTGACAGGTCCCTTCATCTCCCTGCACCTCAGCTTCCAATTTGGAAAATGACAGGATTATACAGTTGATTTGGACCATTGCTTCCAGCCTTAAGCACTGTGTGAAGCTCTTTTACTGACAGTGATGATGGCCTCAGTTGGTCTCGTGGCTCCTAGCCCCTATGTACTCAAGACCTGAAGCATTTCCCCTGACCTCTGAGTCAAGGCAACTTGGAAAACTGGAAACAAGAGAGAGAAAATGGAAGAAGTCTATCCTCAGATTTTCTCTAGGATTTTTTTTGTTGTTGTTCAGAATTAATCAATAATTATATCAATATCAATACCTTGAAATATTTTATATATTTATTCCAAATATTACAATGCTTTATGGAAGTCTGAGGCTTTCAAAGTCAAAAACAAAACCTATCTGGAAAGAAAATAAAATTACTCTTCAGGTTTATGTACTTCTTAAAAGTAAAATTCTGCCTCTGAGATTTCTGCAACAGCCAAAACCAAATACATCTTCTTTGACAAAAAAAAGAGTTTTGTGTTATGACTTAAAAAAAAAAATCTTGTCATAAAAATCTAATCTTGGGAAAACACATACTCTGTCTGCATAAAGTAGCAACAATGGGACCAGCATCTATCATTTCTGTCATTTGTGCATTTCCCTGCTTTAGCAACAACTCCGTGAGAGGACATGTGATAGACCCGAATCGGTATTTTACTCTTTCCTTTGGGATAAGAAAATTAAAGTGACTCTTGAATCTGATGCAACAAAGACAGCTATCTTTTGCTTGTGACTCCATCCAAAACCCTGAGAAATGTGCTCTGTTTGTTCAGTCCTTGAACCATCCCCACCTCGTAGGCTTGTTTTTGGCCTTTCTTTTCCTTCAAAGCTGACCTGTGCTGTTTTTTGGTGTGTGTAATGTGGGCCATTTTTTTAAGCCTTTATTAAACGTGTTATAATATTGCATCTGTTTTATGTTTTGGTTCCTTGGGCACCAAGCATGTGGAATCTTAATTCCCTGACCAGGGATTGAACCCATACCCCCTGAATTGGAAGGTAAAGTCTTAACCACTGGACCACCAAGGAAGTCCCTGTGCTGACTTTTGAATCAAGACTTCAAAAGGTTGCTGACTAGATAACAGAAAGATAATTAGTGTTAAAGTAATCACAGAGGTTAGGGGCTAGGTATAGAATTCTTCTGGATATATTCATATTTTAACAAGATCCTTTATAATTTTAGTGAAAACTCCATTCTAATTATTATTATTACGTAGAAATAATCCACTTATTGGAAGCCATGGAAAGATTTTTGAGAACATAAGCCCTCTACATACTCCCCAAATGAATAAATGCATTGTTCAGGAATTTGATTGCAAGTGACAAATCAACTTTCAAATCTCACAATTTCCATAGCAAGAGAAAAATGACAAAGAGGCTTCCTAATCAGGTGGTTAAAAGCTCTGATTGTCAGTTTATGTCAGATGGATAATTAAACTGTGTGGATAATTAAACTGTGACCTGGGAAGGGGATCTAGAGGTTGACAGCCCCTACATATTCTCTAAAGGATATTCTTTACACTATTTCTCATTCATGTTCATCTGGTTTGAAGTGGCTGAAAGTGGCTGAGCAAAACTTTTTAACAATTATATGAATTTGATTTCAAATGTCTTCAAATCAGAAGTTATGGTCCCAATACAAGGCAAAGCTTTCTAACTTTAAGATAATTAAAATGATTATTTTTGCAATGGGGTAGGATACTTTTCCACAGATTTAAACACAATTTCAACCCTAGCATTGCCTAACCATGGAAATTTGAGTAAGCAGATATCTCTTCAATCAACATGCAATTCATGGCAACTTTGAGACTCTAGAAGAACTTAGACATTTAAATAAGTTTCATTTCTTCTTCATAGAGCAAAGCAAATGGAAAAAATAGATTTAAATTCCCCCCCTCCCCCAACACACACAAACAACTTCTCCAACTGACTTAGGGAGTCAATTCTGCCTGTAATGGATGGGTTTCTTCCTTGCTATAGCCCAGACACTACTGAAACTTGACTCAAGTTGTGATGCATTTGGCAAGGCCAACATTACTTGGGGTGATACAGAAGGATTGATTCTTTTCTATTCCACCTCCGAATCAGTCCCAAGCTCCTTTTCTCTCTTGATGTGTTTCTTTATTGCCTTCCAAACTAAGACACTTACTTACAGGCTCCTTCTTTTATTCATGAACATTAAAACCAAGCCATTGTTATCCTAAAACTCCCTTGAATGTTCTCTAAAAGAGATTGAGAAGCAATTGTGTTGGGACCTGCATGTTATTTTATGTATTATCTACTGCAATGTCTTAAGCAGAACCACTCTCTCTCAAGCCCCTCTTTTGAGATAATTTCCATAAAGAAAGAATAACAGTGCAGTTTGCTTTTAAAAAGAGGAAAAAGAGGCCCTGGTTAATTCCTGTTAGAAATCTCATTTCAAGAGAACACTGGGTTATTCTGATCATAGGTCAGGATTTGGTCCCAGGAGAGCCCTCCACTGACCTCACAAAAGCTTCTTGAAGCTCAAGTTCTTTCACGCTGTCATGGAAATGCTGACCCATGGTCCTACTCTAAGGCCCTGCACACAACCCTCTCTGAAAACCAAGTGTGCAGTTCAAACATTACAGGGCTAGTCCTTCCGCTCTTCAGAAAATAACTGTAAAGCTGCTGCAACACAAATTAACCTTTTTGAAATTTAAGTAATTAGTCAATAAAGTTTCTTCTGGATGAATATTAATTTGCCATCTAGTTTTTTTCAACTTTTATAATTCATCCAGCTTTTTCAGCCAGATTTCTAATTCTCAGATCCAAATAAAAATTATTGCTCATCCAGGGCTCGCATTATGCCTTTGCAGACCCTTTCTGTTCTTGGTTTTGTGCCTGGTCCTCTCCTTGGGTGACTATGCCCAAAACTGAAAAAGATAAGCAAGAAAGAAATGTGCATAAGACAGAATACTGAAAAATCACTCAGAGGGGCTGAAATTTGACCACAGCCTCATCTCTTTCTAGCCATTTAATACTGCAGGATCACCATCCCCTATTTGTAAAATGGGAATAGTATTTGCCCATTTTAATTTAGTAGAGGAATTGCATGGTTTAAACAAGAATACCAGTCATCCTCGATAAAATGCGTTGCCTGAAAACAGATAAAAATAACACATATACATGCACATACATGCTTTGTATAATTAATTTATTTTAAAATTTTAGTATACCTTATATTTTATATTTGATTCTGGATTTACTTTCCAAAAAGTCACAGAAAGGCACAAGCATAAAGTTCATCATTTACTGACAGAAGCTATAAATAACTATTAACATAAATGCTATAGCTAAAGTAATTGGATGAAAATTTATTTATTAGAATCATAAAGGAATATTTTTCTTGCTAAAATTCTTTTCTTTTACTTTTCAATATGCTTTTCTTAGCAAGGCAATCAAAATACATAAGGCATGTCATCTTTACAAAGAGAGTTTGGAGGCAACTCTTTTTTCCTGGGGAAGCATGGCCAGATTTGATTTAATTGTTGAAAAGCAAAAAATAGCTTTGAAATGAAAGTCATACCTGAAACTATCACAACATTGTTAATCGACTACACCCCAATACAAAATAAAAGTTTAAAAAAAATGTAAGTCAAAGACCTCTTAACATAATACATTTTCTAGAGGTCCTCACTTTTCCAGATATCACACAATATGAAAAGGTGCATTCACTGCTCTAGAGGTTCATTTGTTTGCTGGTTCTGAAACTGCATAACTCAAATTGAATGGACTTGAATCCATGTCTTTTAACTGAAATCATATCCCTGGTCTCAGAACTTAATGAAGCTCAGGTTTTTTATTTCTCATTACAGAAAGAATTTAGTGAGAAAAAAGTGATAGGTAAGAAGTGGATTTTTTGAGAGAGATACACATTTTATAGATAGAATGTGGTGTCTCTAAAAGCGAGAACAGCCCTAGGAGAAAAACTCCACAGACAGATGTGGACCATTTCAGCAGGTGAGAGGCCTGAAATGTGGGGTGGTTAGTTTTCATGGGCTAGGTAATTTCACAGGCTAAAGAGTGGGAGGATTATGCCAACTATTTTGGGGAAGGGGTGGACACTTCCAGGAACTGGACCACCACTCACATTTTGGCCTTTTATGTTTGGCCTCAGAACTGTCACAGTGCCTATGAGTGTCATTTAGCTCATGCATTACAGTGAGCATATAATTAGGCTCAAGGTCAACTGGAAAGTCAAGTCTTCTACCGTCTTGAACCTAACTGATTCTGCTGCTGCTTCTGCTGCTAAGTCGCTTCAGTCGTGTCCGACTCTGTGTGACCCCATAGAGGGCAGCCCACCAGGCTTCCCTGTCCCTGGGATTCTCCAGGCAAGAACACTGGAGCGGGTTGCCATTTCCTTCTCCAATGCAGGAAAGTGAAAAGTGAAAGGGAAGTTGCTCAGTCGTGTCCGACTCTTAGCGACCCCACGGACTGCAGCCTAGCAGGCTCCTCCATCTGTGGGAGTTTCCAGGCAAGAGTACTGGAGTGGGTTGCCAGTGCCTTCTCCGTAATTGATTCTAACCAATTTTTATCATATCTTCAATAGCTATGTCATACTTTAAAAGGTTATGCCCTGCCCCTTTCTCTCCTGTTTCAATTGCATGAACAAGATACTAAGTAGTTCTTTAGTAATGCAAAGGGACACTTACACAAATCTCTTTTTTCCTTAAGTGAGTTCAGAACTAAACTGGATTGAAAATATCTTGATATGGTAGCTAGAGCTTTCATTTCCTTTTTTTAGAACAGCTTTTAAATATTCTTTACTTTTATTTATTTATTTATTTTATTTTTTTAAACAAAAGCTTTTTTTAAATTTTTTAAAATATAAATTTATTTATTTTAATTGGAGGTTAATTACTTTACAATATTGTATTGGTTTTGCCATACATCAACATGAATCTGCCACAGGTATACACATGTTCCCCATCCCAAACCCCCCGCCCTCCTCCTTCCCCATAATTGTAGTTGATTTACAATATTTTTAAATAACAACTCATACAATCAATGTAAAAAACAAACAACCCTATTAAAAATGGGCAGAAGACCTGAATAGATATTTTCCAAAGAAGACATGTAAATGGCCAATAGACGCATAAGCTCAATATCACTAATTATTAGAGAAGTGCTAATCAAAACTACAGTGAGGTATCAGTGCATAACTGTCAGAATGGCTAATATCAAAAAGCCTAAAAATACCTAATGGTGAGAATGTGGAGAAAAGGAAACCCTCTTTCCTGCATTATTGGTTTTAATATAAACTGGTACAGTCACTACTAGAGAACAATATGGAGGTTTCTCAAAAAACTAAAAATAGAACTACCATATGATCTACCCGTTCCACTCCTGGGCATGAATCTAAAAGAAATTAAAATACTAACTCAAAAAGAGACATGCACACCAACATTCATAGCAGCATTATTTACAACTGCCAAGAAATGAAAGCAACCCAAGTGTCCATCAACAGATGAATGGAGAGAGAAGATTTGGCATATATACATACTTCCCAGGCGGCACTCAGTAGTAAAGAACCTACCTACATATGCAGGAGATATATGAGACGTGGGTTCAATCCCTGGGTCAGGAAGATTCCCTGGAGAAAGAAATGGCAACCCACTGCAGTATTCTTGCCTGGAGAATCCCATGGACAGGAGTCTGGCTGGCTACAGCCCATAGGGTCACAAAGAGTAGGACTTGACTGAAGTAACTTCGTGCACATGCACACACACACACATATAATGAAATGTTTTACAGAAATACAAAGAATGAAAGTCTGCAATTTGCAACAGTATTGCTGGATCTAGAGGGTATCATGCTTAGTGAAGTAAGTCAAATGGAGAAATTCCTTGCTTTTAAAAAGCAATGTGTAAAAGATTTTCTCCAAGATGGTGAAGTAGAAGGACGTGCGCTCATCATCTCCTGCAAAAACTCCAAAATTACAACTTGCTGCTAAACAACCGTCAGCAGGAGAATGTCAGATCACACCAAAAAAAGATACCCTACATCCAAGGGCAAAGGAGAAGCCCCAGCAAGAAGGTAGGAGGGGCAAATTTGCATTTAGAATCAAACCCCATACCCACCAGAGATGCTCGAAGGGCTCAAAAAAAACCTTGTGCACACCAGGACCTAGAGACCCCACAGAGACTGAGCCAACTGTGTTTGAGTGTCTCCTGCAGAGGTATGGGTCAGCAGTGGACTGCCACAGGGGCAGGGGCTCTGGGTGCCACAGACCTGGGTGTGGCATAAGCCCTCTCAGAGAAGGTCGCCATTAACCCCCCATAGAGCCACCAGAACTTACACAGGACTGAGGAAACAGGCTCTTAGAGGGCACAAACAAAACCTTGTGTGCATCAGGACCCAGGAGAAAGGAGCAGTGACCCCACAAGAGACTGACCCAGACTTGCCTGTGAGCGTCCAGGAGTTTCTGGTGGAAGCATGGGTCAGTGGTGTCCTGCTGCAGGGTTGGAGGCACTCACGCAGCAGTGCATGCATGGGACCTTTTGAAGGAGCCATTATTTTCATTACCTCCACCATAGCTTGGCCTCAGGTCAAACAACAGGGAGGGAACACAGCCCTGCCCATCAATAGAAAATTGGATTAAAGATTTACTGAGCATGAGGAGAAGGGGACAACAGAGGATGAGATGGTTGGATGGCATCACCAACTCGATGGACATAAGTTTGAGTAAGCTCTGGAAACTCGTGATGAACAGGGAAGCCTGGTGTGCTGCAGTCCATGGGGTCACAAAGAGTCGGACATGACTGAGACTGAACTGAACTGAACTGAAAAGACCAACCAGCAGTGAACAAAGATCAGCACAGAAAAGAAGCACACAGATATAAACAGACATGTTCAGCAGGGCAGTAGGGTTGGCTGCCCTGAAACCCTGGCCTGTTCCTATGGACAGGAATTGGAATAAGAATTAGTAATTCTTATTACAGTCCCAGAGAAGTCCAATAGAGTAAAATATCACACAGTTAGAATTTGGGATCTTCCCGACCCAGGAATCAAACTGGGGTCTCCTGCATTGCAGGCAGATTCTTTACCAGCTGAGCTACCAGGGAAGCCCATAAGCCATAGAGTCCTATGTAAATGTGAAGCAGTAATACCAAGTAGATTTGGGTACTTTAGAGGTCATTAGTTTTGGTTAAAATTTGGCAATAAGAAGCTGATAATAAAGGGCACAGATGAAGTTTCCAAGTTGACTCCACATTTCAATTATCATTTGTTTCCAAATGATATGGTCCCTCATCATTTGTGAGCACATGTATGCTCAGTTCAGATATTGAAATTGCAGTTATCAGAACACAAAATGAAAAATCAAATATCACATAATGAAACAAGAAGACAAGTATCATGGGTAAACAAATGTGGCATATTCATAAAGTACAATCATACCCAGCATTATGGATGAATACCACAAACTTTATATGAAGCAAAAGAAACCAGATACAAAAGAGAACAGCCTATATGATTCTATTTGCATAAAGCTAACAATCAAACTAATCTACAGTGACAGAAATCACCAGATTTGTACAGAGGGTGGAACATTTAACTGGAGCTTAAGTAAAGAGACTCTCTGAGTGAAAAAAAAAATGTTCTGTGTCTTTACTGGGAATCATTTATACAGGCACACATGTTGTAACCTTCATCTGATTCTACACTTATGTACATTACTTCTCACACATTTTTAACCTCATGCAGTTTTAAAAGGTGAGCATTCCTCTTTTCTCTCTTCATTTCTCTTCCATTTTCTTCTCCTTCATCTGTGTCCCTCTCTCCTTCCTTCCCATCCCCTCCTCCTGCTCTGGTTTCTCTCTCTCCTTCTCTCCCTGGCCCCAACTCCTCCTCCCTTCTTTCCTCTTCCTTTTTTCCTTCTCACCTCCCCTCTCTGTCCCTCTTACCTCCCTCTCTCTCTCTACCACCCCAGAAAAGCACACTAGCCTTTCTATTTAACTAGGTCTTTCTCCATCCTAGCCCTGGAGGAAGTGAAGTCCTTTCTCTTTTTTAATTTCTATAAGCATTGACCTAAGTTGAAGCTGAATTAAGCCTAAGAAATCCTCTGACACTCAGAGCAGAAACTCCTTGAAGTAGGTTCTGACCCTGTGATCCTAAGAGCTTCTGCTCACCTTAGAGAACGTGGCACTGGAGGGATGGATAAGGCAGCAGACCTTGGAGAGGGTTAGATTAAGGAGAGCAGGGGTCTTTTCCAGTTCTGCTAGACATTACCACGGAAGACTGAAAGATGTTTGCATGAGTCCTCTAATCAAATTCAGCAATCATCTTAAAATGAATTATTTAACCTGGACTTTTTGGTATGCTATCATATTACCCCAGAGGGAATTTATCTTGACAATCTCTTAAACCATCCAGGAAAACCAGCTCCAGAATCTCCAGGACCCAGTAAGTGATCTACCAGGTTAACTCAACTACTGATTTAAATTATTGCACAGAATGGTTTAACAGCTAGACAGTGAGTAGTGCTTTAACAGCCACAGTTAAGAAATATACCCCACTGAAGCTGTTGACTTTTAAACCAAGATAAAGTCCCAAAGTGAAATAAACTGCTCAATGATTCCTGAAGAATACATATACTATAGTTGGACTGATAGAAACACCATTGTTTGCTCTTTTGTTCAAAGCATCAAGAATCCTATTTATCTATCTAGCCAGCCAGCCAGCCAGCCATCCCACGGACAAACTAGCAGTGAATCAGCTAACAACGATTATCTCTTCATAATCATAGGAAGCCTTCTTTGTCTTACACGCCTCTGAACTTGTTTGTTATTTTGTTTTTACAATTAGTATATTGTCTTTCTAATCACAAAAAGACTTAAGATATTATAAAAAGTATTTCTAGTATGAAACAGAGATGAATATCTTAACAGTCTATACTCACTTTGTTGCCCATACTTTGTAAAAAGTGTAAGCCTGAACAGACCTGCCATTTGGGGCGAAAAATGATTTGAGCCAGAAAACCCTGACAGACAACGGTCTCTGCTCCTATCATTTGATTTCCAAGAAAACATGTTGTGTGAGCACTACGAAATATGAGGTTTCTATAGAAAAAAATCAGCCCATGTCTCTAGCCTTTTCTTAATTATCATTGTTTTATAATGTGATAGATAACATGGGGCAACTGAGTTGCCAGGCCTGTTCACTATTTCTGTGATGAGCAACACAACCACTGAGTTGATCCTTCAAGCCTTCAGCATAATATTGAAATCAAAAGTTTCAATTTTGAGGACAGCTCAATTAAGAAGGTACCTCCTTGAAGCTCAGTGGAAGTTTTAGTACTTGAACTTAAAGGTTTAACTTTCCATTGAATCAGAAAAACAGATTTCAACGTATTAGTGAATGAGCTTAGTCCTGCATTATACTAAGGTGTCTGTGCAATTGAACTTCAGAATGCAACATAAGCAAAAGCTGAAAACACTCATGAATAATTCGGATCACATCATGTATGCCAGACTAGAGAAAAGAAAGGTATTTTATCTTGAACATTAAAGATTATTTAGCATAAAAAGTCATTATGTGGGCCCAGCGCTGAACAAAAGCATTTTAGAACACATGTCCTGTGCTCAGACACCTGAAAGAACTCCTTTAATAATTTAAATGGACATGGCATGTGAATTAATGTCCCTTGCTCACTCCTTCGGAGAAGGCAATGGTACCCCACTCCAGTACTCTTGCCTGGAAAATCCCATGGACAGAGGAGCCTGGAAGGCTGCAGTCCATAGGGTTGCTGAGAGTCAGATACGACTGAA
>NW_011494638.1:1971725-1974034 GCF_000754665.1 Bison bison bison | reverse complement strand
CATGTCAACCCACTCCAGTGTTCTTGCCTGGAGAATCCCAGGGATGGCGGGGCCTGGTGGGCTGCCATCTATGGGGTTGCACAGAGTCAGACACGACTGAAGTGACTTAGCAGCAGCAGCAGCAGCAGCTCACTCCTTCTCGCTCAAAAGTAGTAACACTGAGTCTCCAGTAAAACAATTGTACCAGACTTGGCTGCATGTGTCAGACACACAAATGATACAAAGCATGACCCCAGATCTCCAGTGTTTGAAAAACGGTACAGATGAGCCAATTTTCAGGGTGGCAACAGAGAAACAGATGTACAGAACAGACATCTGGGCACAGCAGGGGAACAGGTGGGGAAGGGGTGCATGCTAAGTCGGCTCGGTCGTGTCCAACTCTTTGTGACCCATGGACTGTAGGCCACCAGGCTCCTCTGTCCATGGGATTCTCTAGGCAAGAATACTGGAGTGGGTTGCCATGCCCTCTTCCAGGGGATCTTCCCAACCCTGGGATCGAACCTACCTCGTTTATGACTCCTGCCCTGGCAGGTGGGTTCTTTACCACTAGCACCACCTAGGAAGGGGAGGGTGTGACAAATCAGAGATTAGGATTGACATAGATACATCACCATGTATAAAATAGACAGCTAGTGGGAACATGCTGTATAGCTCAGGGAGCTCAGCTCAGTACTTGTGATGACCTAGAGCTGTGGGATGGAAGGAGGCAAGAGGGTGGTCAAAGAGGGAAGGGATATGCATATACATATAGCGGACTCATGCCTCCCTGGTAGCTCAGCTGGTAAAGAAGCCACCTGCAATGCAGGAGACCCCAGTTTGATTCCTGGATCAGAAAGATCCTCTGGAGAAGGGATAGGCTACCAACTCTGGTATTCTTGGACTTCCCTGGTGGCTCAGATGATAAAGAATCTCCCTGCATGCAATGCAGGAGACCTGGGTTCTATCCCTGGGCTTGGAAGATCCCCCGGAGGAGGGCATGGCAACCCACTCCAGGATTCTTGCCTGGAGAATCCCCGTGAACAGAGGAGCCTGGTTCATGGGGTTGCAAAGAGTCAGACATGACTGAAAGACTAAGCATAGCACAGCAGGTAACTGATTTACTTCATTGTACAGCAGAGACTAACACAACAATGTAAAGCAATTATACTCCAATTAAAAAAAAAATGGAGAACACAGATGTTGCTAAATTGCGTAGTGTAGGCCACAAGAACTATTGGAGATGTAGAATTTCCTGTGCCTGCAAGGGACCTGAGGGAACACTGATTTCTTGATTCTCACTTCTTTCTGCTTCAATAAGTCTTTCTGCCAGATCCATTGTCCTGAAGTACAGCACCAATCACAGCACTCTTTGACTCAAAAACTTGAGTCTCTCCTGCATGACTTGTTTGTTTGAAAATCTTTACACTGACATAACATTGGGCTCCCAGCCACCTTACCAGCATACTCCCATTGCTCAACTTACTCAGAAGCCTTCAGGGTCTAGGGAGGTAAGGGAAATGCTATCTAAGCAAGATAAGCATTCAGATTATAACTGGAAAAAAAATCTTATGCTGGTCAAACAAAATAAAACTGTGAGCCACAGTCAACCTGCTGGGTCACACTCTACACCCAAGGCAGATCATAGTAAGCTCTGCACCCAAGTGCTGTTTGCCTTTCTCTTTACTGTTTCTTTCAAGCCTTCCTCAGTGATCAATGTAAAGAAATAGAGGAAAACAACAGAATGGGAAAGACTAGAGATCTCTTCAAGAAAATTAGATATACCAAGGGAACATTTCATGCAAAGATGGGCTCAATAAAGGACAGAAAACAGAAGCAGATGATATTAAAAAGAGATGGCAAGAATACACAGAAGAACTGTACAAAAAAGATCTTTACGACCAAGATAATCACGATGGTGTGATCACTCACCTAGAGCCAGACATCCTGGAATGTGAAGTCAAGTGGGCCTTAGAAAGCATCACTACGAACAAAGCTAGTGGAGGTGATAGAATTCCAGTTGAGCTATTCCAAATCCTGAAAGACGATGTTGTGAAAGTGCTGCACTCAATATGCCAGCAAATTTGGAAAACTCAGCAGTGGCCACAGGACTGGAAAAGGTCAGTTTTCATTCCAATCCCAAAGAAAGGCAATGCCAAAGAATACTCAGACTACCGCACAATTGCACTCATCTCACACGCTAGTAAAGTCATGCTCAAAATTCTCCAAGCCAGGCTTCAGCAATATGTGAACCGTGAACTTCCTGATGTTCAAGCTGGTTTTAGAAAAGGCAGAGGAACCAGAGATCAAATTGCCAACATCCGCTGGATCTG
>NW_011494638.1:1971269-1971344 GCF_000754665.1 Bison bison bison | reverse complement strand
CAGGATCATGGCATCCGGTCCCATCACTTCATAGCAAATAGATGGGGAAACAGTGGAAACAGTGTCAGACTTTAT
>NW_011494638.1:1952397-1971169 GCF_000754665.1 Bison bison bison | reverse complement strand
TGTCAGACTTTATTTTTTTGGGCTCCAAAATCACTGCAGATGGTGACTGCAGCCATGAAATTAAAAGACGCTTACTCCTTGGAAGGAAAGTTAGGACCAACCTAGATAGCATATTGAAAAGCAGAGACATTACTTTGCCAACAAAGGTTCGTCTAGTCAAGGCTATGGTTTTTCCTGAGGTCATGTATGGATGTGAGAGTTGGACTATGAAGAAGGCTGAGCACTGAAGAATTGATGCTTTTGAAGTGTGGTGTTGGAGAAGACTCTTGAGAGTCCCTTAGACTGCAAGGAGATCCAACCAGTCCATTCTGAAGGAGATCAGCCCTGGGATTTCTTTGGAAGGAATGATGCTAAAGCTGAAACTCCAGTACTTTGGCCACCTCATGCAAAGAGTTGACTCATTGGAAAAGACGCTGATGCTGGGAGGGATTGGGGGCAGGAGGAAAAGGGGACGACAGAGGATGAGATGGCTGGTTGGCATCCCTGACTCGATGGACGTGAGTCTGAGTGAACTCCGGGAGTTGGTGATGGACAGGGAGGCCTACTACTGCTGCTGCTGCTAAGTCGCTTCAGTCGTGTCCGACTCTGTGCGACCCCATAGATGGCAGCCCAACCAGGCTTCCCCATCCCTGGGATTCTCCAGGCAAGAACACTGGAGTGGGTTGCCATTTCCTTCTCCAAGGCATGAAAATTAAAAGTGAAAGTGAAGTCGCTCAGTCGTGTCTGACTCTAGCGACCCCATGGACTGCAGCCTACCAGGCTCCTCCGTCCATGGGATTTCTAGGCAAAGGTACTGGGGTGGGGTGCGGAGGCCTGGAGTGCTGCAATTCATGGAGTCGCAAAGAGTCGGACACGACTGAGCTACTGAACTGAACTGAACTTGCTGTTTCTTGCTTTTCCCTCTTTTCCCTTGGCCTTCGTGTTCATAAATCCCCATCTTCACCTTCAAGGCCGATCTTAAGTATGCTTCCTCTAAGAAGTCTCCCAAATCCCCTCAAAGCATATGCAATCTGTTCTTTTAAATTTCACAGCTATAGCATTTGTACAACCTGTTCTCTTGACAATAAAATCTCTGCACTTAAATAATGTTCTTTACTAAGTAGAAAGCAAGTTCCTTGAGATTAGGAATTGTTTTACTCATCCCTAGGTACACTGTGTTAGGTGCTCAACACATTTTTATAAGCCATTTTTATTATCCTTTTCAAGTATATACCACTTTTTTGAAAAGTAAGTACAAAGATGAGCTGTGTCCATGCTGCCAACATGGCTGCAGAGGGGAATGTCAGGCAGTTTTGTTTTGGTCACTAGGATGGCTGCAGCTACATATAGAATATTATTAGGCCAACTCTTAAACTGAGTTAGAGTAAACAAAACAAGAAATTGTACCATCATCAAGACTCTGTTGGCATGTCTGAGCCCCTGTTCCCAAAAGGGCCACTAATAGATAACTGGCAACTGAATTAAATTGCAACATGAGGGGAAATTTTTTAAATTAATACTCATGTCAGTATTGTCACTAACTATGTAAAGGAGAAAGTCATGTGCGTATGAAATGATCTTTTAAATTAGTTACATGGCAACTAAGGAAATGCCAAAACTATGTACGTCAAAGTGTTGAGTGTGTGGTATCTACAGGAAGTGGTACACGTTTCAGAAGAACGTGAGACCACTGAGGCCTGGGCTGGACAGGCAAGGCTTTGTGAGGTGGGATGGGGTCGGATTGGAGGTAGGTGTTAAAGTCACATAGAGTTTGGATGTGGCTGTAGTGGTTTAGTTGCTAAGTTGCGTATGACTCTCGCAACCCCGTGGACTGCAGCTTGCCAGGCTCCTCTGTCCATGGAATCCTCCAGGCAAGAATACTGGAGTGGGTTGCCATTTCCTTCTCCAGGGGATCTTCTCGACCCGGGGATGGAACCTGCATATCCTGCATTGTAGGTAGATTCTTTACTGACTGAGACACCAGGGAAGCCAGGGTTTAGTTATAGAGAGTAACAAAAGCTTTTGAGGAAAGTTCTACTGTGTGACCTTGACAAATTTGCCTGCCCTCTAGGGGAAGGTTCTCCTCTGCATGATGGACATATCTAATTAGATACCTTCTCAAGTCCAAATTCAACAACAGGAGTAAAGCATAGTTCATGGTACTATGTGGTAGGATCAACACGTCATACAGGTTAAAGTCAGAAAGTTCTGTTTCCCAGTCCTGTTACTGCTGCTTCCCATACATGTGACCCAAGAAGAACTAAAACTGACTTAAGCCTCAGTTGCTTTCATCTATAAAATGTCTATAATACTAATAACGCATCCTCCATTGAGTTGTCAGAGAAGTGAATGAGATAATGCATTAAAGTGCTTGGTGCAGTACATAGGATCTTAAATGATTATATTTAGCTATTTTTATTAGAAGAAATATGCCTATCTGAGAATTTGTAAGAAAATAGACTTTTCCTGTTTTCTCAGAATCGGAACTAGAAGTTAAAGTTAAGGACTAACAGCTGATAAGAATATTCTGAAAACTCTTGGAAGAGCTGATACCTCTTTAAAGCTTTTTGGAGGTATGTAATAACTAAGTCATCTCATCTACCCTACAGCCGGCCCCTCATAATAGCTGTCCCATCAACCTACACAAGCGGTGGAGAGTGCGACTTTGGAAGGTGCAACTGAGAACATGTGAAAGGACATGTTGGAACATGAGAACAGGTGGAAGGACAACCGAGAGCATGTCAGACATGCGAGTTATGGGCCAGGGCGAGAGTTTCATACTGTTTTCCCCCTCAGTTCCCCAAGATGGGGGGACAGGGAGCACAACTCTCCCTACAGCCCAGTGAGATTCAGCTTCAAGAGATTCAGTCAGCCTGAAGGGTGAACGCTGTTCACTGCATGACTGCAAGTAGGTGTGTACAGACTTTGACCTGAGGATAAGAAGAGAGCTTGGGAACAGAGAAGGGATGTGGTTGTGGAACAGTTCAGATGGCGATAACGTGACAAGGAAAAGCTGCTGCATGAGGTTCTTGTGGGTCAGATGGACCTTAGGGAAAAGGAGCCAAGTATAGCCATTCTGCAGGCAACACAGGAGGGCACTTCAGCCCCAAAGGCTACAAGGATGTTGCTTCATCAGAGACCGAGACAGAGTGGCCAAAGGAAGATCCAGAATGGACTTCCCAAGACCCCACCTCCACAGGGAAGCCCCGACACTCACAGCTCCCCCTCCCCAGAGCTAACACTAAGTGGCCTGAGACAGTGTTGATGGTGAGTTGGTGTCATAGTAACAGGAATGACCCAGAGGGAAGGTCACACACAGGAAAAGGGGACTCACCCTTGACCCTCTCCCTGCTCCTTAACACCAGAGGATTCCAAGTCAGGGGAGAAAGGGAAAGGGGACAGCAGGAACAGGCAGTGTCCCACCCTCCTCAAGATCTTACAGGACAGAAATGGAGCCTGTGTCATGTGGAAGGGAGGAGATAAGGCAAGAGTTTAAATTTGCACTAGATGGGACTTTTTGAGAACTAGAGTGGACAAGAAGTCATGGAATCTGATGGAACTGCCATTTACAGAGCTTTAGCCTGCTGAGGAAAGTGACCAAAGAACAAATTAGGATTTCACATGATGCTTTCAATAACGTCAGTTACAGGTATAGTCAGCCTAGAGGAATAATGAGAAAAGACATCAGAAAGGTAAACTGCATTGAGAGTGTGAGAATTTTGACTCGTTTGCATTTGAAATTTATCTTGAAGGTAACAAGGACTATTCGGTGTTTGGGACCAGGTCTATACAGCCCTTTATGAGGACTGAATGAGCTGTGGTGTGTGGTGTAGCTTAGAGGATGATGCAGCTAGAGATGTGGAGACTGGAGCGGAAGTTGTTATAATAATCCTGATGACTCTTGAGTCTCTGGAGCCTGCACCAGTGATGCCTGTAAAAATGGAATGTAAGAGACAGACAGTATTGGTGTTTTACATACATAACTTAAAGATCTTAGCAACCAGGTAAATCTAAGGGGTAAGAATAAAGGATAACTAACCTGATTTGAAGTTCTTGAACCTAGATCATGGTTACCATTGGCCACTACTCTCTCACACCAAACTTTATTGAAAAGAAAGAACAAGCTATGAATGGTGGTCACTTTAAGAGAAAATATTGGATTGGCCAAAAAGTTCATTCAAGTTTTCCATAGGATGTTACAGAAAAACCCAAACAAACTTTTTGGTCAACTCAATATGAAGCACTCAGTGTGGCCTAGAGTCATTTCCCTCCAAACCCATCAAAGCTTCACTCCTTATCCCACCCCTTCCTCCCAAAAATGCTGTTCCTATCACCACTAGTCTTCCCCTCCTCTGAGAAGGGAGTTGGTGCATCGTGGCCAGTCCTACTGAATGTTGAGGCAGGTGCCTGGCACTCTGAGTGATCTGGCTGTGAGTCTAGAAGCATAAACAATAATCCAGACTTCCTGACTCTTAGATTAGAGGACACTGGAGCACATTCCAATAGTTGCTCTGTGGGTTCACCTTGAAAGTGGGATATTTGAGTCTTATCTACCCCACCACACACCCACTGCATGAACACTCCCAATATCACCAGCTGCAAAAAACAAGCAGCAGAGAAATTTGTTTCTTTCGTATTTTTTGGTGGGGGGTGGTGGGAGAGGAGGGGAGGCAAATTGAAGAGTTAAAATAGAAGTACTCATAACCCTAACAATCACCGTCCTAACCTGAATGCTTTCCCCTGCTAACAGGCTTGATGTATCATCTTGTTTCAATCAAGATGCTGGGTGAGCATAAAGAAGCCACAAGTCATCAATATTTCCAATTTCTGAAGTTCAAAACTTCAGACCTGAACCAAAGCCACAGGCTCAGCCCTAGAGAGTCTCATCAACACCTGCTGCCCCTCCCAATTTCATCCACAGATTCAGCCATTCAGAATATATGTATTAAAGACCTCCTCTGTGCTCTTAACTGGAATACAACCATAAACAACACAGACCTGCCTTCAAGGAGCTCATAGCCTTGTCAGGAATACATAAAAGAAGAACGTTACGTTGAATGTGAATGAGCAGAGGTTGCTATGGAATTGATCAGCCAGCACAGACTTGGAGAGTCAGGGTATGCATCCCAAAATTCAGACATTGAAGCTGAAGAAGTCAACTAGGGGATATCAAGAAGATTCCCAGCAAGAAAAAAAGCTGCAAAGCAATAATAAACATGGCTGAGCACAGCGTCAGCACAGAAGGTCAATTAAGTATCACTGGAACCTAGAGAATGGAGAGAAGAGAGGGGTTGGCAGGAGCAGTGGGGCAAAAAACAAATAATACAAATGAATGTATGTGCATAACAGAAACAGACTCACCAAGAAAACAAGCTAGTGGTTAACAGTGAGGATAGGAAATATGGGAGCGGCAAGTTAGGGGTAAGAGATACAAACTATTATGTGTAAAACAGACAAGTAACAAGGACAGATTGTACAGCACAGAGAACTATAGCCGTTTCCTTAGAATCACTTTTAATGGAGTAAATTCTGTAAAAATATTAAATCTCTATGTGTACACCTGAAACAAAAATAAAACTGTAACTCAACTATACCTCAATTAAAAAATAAGTAAATAACTGATTGTAAAATTATATTTTGTGTGTGTGTGTTAGTCACTCAGTCGTGTCTGACTCTTTGAAACCCCATGGACCGTAGCCCACCAGGCTCCCCGTCCATGGAATTCTCCAGGCAAGAATACTGGAGTAGATTGCCATTCCCTTCTCCAGGGGATCTTCCCAATCCAGGGATCAAACCCAGGTCTTCTGCATTGCAGGCAGATTCTTTCCTATCTGAGCCATCTGGGAAGCTATATTTACTTTACCAGGGAAGTTATATTTTACAACTGCACAAAGAAAAAAGAAAAGATATTCCAGGACCCATATCACAAATGAAGGCTTTTGTAAAATAATTTGACAAAGAATTAAAAGACAACGCACAACCGTCAAATTTATTTGGGGTCAGGTAACTTTGTAGGCTAAATGAGAATGAATCAGAATTAGAGGAGAATATGACTGGCAGCTGGGAAAAAAATAGGGGGACTAAGGATGGTTGGTGGTAGTAGGAATGAAGAGAAAGGAAAGGAACAGATTATGAAATTATTGTCAAGAGTGACTCTCAGGCCCTGGTCTTAATTATAGGTGAGGAATGAAAGAAGGGGCGGAGCTACGGCATGCCAGTTCAGGGCAGAGGCTTTAGTTCTCTCACCCATTAGCTATGTGACCTTGTCCAGCCTTCTTAATCCTCTGCCCCTTAGTTTACTCATTTGTAAAATAGAAATAAGGATAAGACCCACCTTATAGAGTGATTGTGCAAATTAAGTGTGATGCACATAAAGTGTTCAACTATTACCAGGCACATATCAGATGCTTGTATTAATTCAACATAGGCTCCCTCGCTATAACAGAATCCCCAAATTACAGTGTCTTAAATAAGGCTAAGGCGGGGTATATTTTCTTTTAAATAGCCAGATGCAAGCATTCCAATAAAGCAAACTAGGTGGCCCAGGACTCTTTAAACTTGTTGCTCTACCATCAGTGAGATGACATATGTATCCACATGGCTCAGGCCATCTCCATTAAAGCTACTGGGGAGAAGAAGAGAGGTGAACGTAGGTAGAGCTAAAGCTCAGGAGTTGTCATCACAGAAAAGGAGAGGATGCATGTCATGAGATAGCAGCTAGCAACATTTGAAGTAAGTATGTTAGGATTATGTATTGAAGTATGTTAGGATTGGAGAAGGAAATGGCAACCCACTCCAGTGTTCTTGCCTGGAGAATCCCAGGGATGGGGTACCCTGGTGAGCTGCCATCTATGGGGTTGCACAGAGTCGGACACGACTGAAGCGACTTAGCAGCAGGATTATGTAAAGATAGCAATTGGCTGCTTGAATGAGAGAAGAAAAGCAGGAAACAAATATTTTTGGTGGGTAAGACTTGGTAAACTTAAAATATAAAATATTTCCATTGTTTTACTGAGGGAGAAGAATTTAGATGAAACTATATTGTGAAATTAAAAGATGTTTGCCCCTTGGAAGGAAAGCTATGACAAATCTAGACAGCTTATCAGAAAGCAAAGACACCACTTTGCAGAAAAAGATCCATATAGTCAGAGCTATGGTTTTTCTAGGAGTCATATACGGACGTCAGAGTTGGACCATAAAGAAGGCTGAGCACTGAAGAACTGATGCATTAGAACTGTGGTGTTGGAAAAGACTCTTGAGAGTGCCTTGGAATGCAAGGATATTAAACCAGTCAATCCTAAAGGAAATCAGCCCTGAATACTCATTGGAAAGACGGATGTCTAAGCTCCAATACTTTGGCCACCTGATGTGAAGAGCTGACTCAATGGAAAAGACCCTAATGCTGGGAAAGCTTGAAGTCAAAAGGAGAATGTGGCAGCAGCAGATGAGATGGTTAGATAGCATCATCGACTCAATGGACGTGAATTTGAGTTAACTCTGGGAAATCGTGAAGGACAGGGAAGGCTGGTGTGCCACGGTCCAGTCCATAGGGTTGCAAAATGTTAGACACAACTTAGTGACTAAACAACAATAACAAAAATTAAGAACCCAAAGGATTTGGTCTCCACATAATAGGGATATTGAGAGAATTAAAGTATTTGGAACAAAGCTACAATAACTACCAAACATTATTCATTAGCTGTTTTCAAGGAGAAGGGAAAGTGAAAATGAAAGTCGCTCCACTGTGTCTGACTCTGTGATTCCATGGACTGTAGCCTGCCAGGTTCCTCTGTTCATGGAATTCTCCAGGCAAGAATACTGGAGTGGGTTGCCATTCCCTTCTCCAGGGTATATTCCCAACCCAGGGACTGAACCCAGGTCTCCTGCATTGCAGGTGGATTCTTTACTGTCTGAGTCACCAGGGAAGCCCTCTGAGCCACCAGAAAGCCCTGTAAGAGAGGAGACATATATTCTAATATTGAGAGAAATTCAGAAACTCACAATGGAGTTTCAGTGGAAGATGCTTGCTCCTTGGAAGAAAAGTTATGACAAACCTAGACAGCACATTAAAAACCAGAGACATTACTTTGCCAACAAAGGTCCATCTAATCAAAGCTATGGTCTCTCTAGTAGTCATGTATGGATGTGAGAGTTGGACCATAAAGAAGGCTGAGCACCAAAGAACAGATGAACCATGGTGTTGGAGAAGACTGTTGAGAGTCACTTGGATTGCAAGGAGATCAAACCAGACAATCCTAAGGAAATCAACCTTGAGTATTATTGGAAGGACTGCTGCTGAAGCTGAAGCTACAATACTTTGGCCACCTGATGTGAAGAGCTGACTCAATGGAAAAGACCCTGATGTTGGGCAAGATTGAAGGCAGGAGGAGAAGGGGACAACAGAGGATGAGATGGTTGGATGGTGTCACTGACTCAATGGACTTGAGTGAGCAGGCTCCAGGAGTTGGTGATGGACAGGGAAGCCTGGCATGCTACAGTCCATGGGGTCGCAAAGAGTCAGATGTGAGTAACTGAACAATAAATGTGGAATTGTGGAGGGAAATAGTAATGATTTTCTTCGGCTCCTAGGATGTCATCTAAAGAAAAAAGTCATGAATGTTCATGCCAGTGTAGGAACACTTGCTTTTAGGTAGTTCATTAGATATGCTGCTATCTGGCAATCCACTCCAGTATTTCTGCCTGGAGAATCCCATGGATGGAGGAGCCTGGTGGGCTACAGTCCTTGAGGTCGCAAAGAGTTGGACACGACTGAGCAACTTCACTTTCACTTATCTCATCTGAGAGTCACAGGCCCTTGAAGGAAGTAGCACTTGCCACTTCATGATAGCAAAGGTTTGCTGCCCCCATGTGGCAGTGTTTTGTAACTGCAGGGGTCGCTGGTCTTCAGTTCACTTCATGCTCCGCCATGTGAGACTCTGTGACCCCATGGACTGTGGCACTCCAGGCTTCCCTGTCCTTCAGGCTTCGCTGGTTTTACACTGCCCTAAACTTTGTATCTTCAAATCCCAGACCCTGATCCAAGATCTCTGTCCATCTCTCATCCAAAATGGTGGGCCATCAGTTTAGCTTTCTGACCTTACGGTTATTGTTTTTAAATCTGGCCCTCAGTGAAGTCTCTATAGAAAACCTCAAAAAAGATTTTCCACTCCTCTGAGTAATGCAATGGAGTCTCTAGCTCAGAATGTAACTAATTTTCATCCCTCCACACCACATGGGTCACTTTTAGCTCTTTATGGTTTGGCCAAAAGCAGAGTCAACAACGCTAACTTCCTATGGTTTAAACAGTAGGAGATGTATGGCTTTTTGTGGACTGGGCACTTTCCCAAGCAAGAATACTTTGCATATTAAGCACAGATAAAAACCCTGCTGGAGCAGGGTATGCAGGCTATTCCAACCCCTGCAGCATGGTTAACACAAGCCCAGCATTCAGCCTTCAGATCTAAGAAAGATAAACCAGGAGCTGATTTTCAGATGGATTCTTGTACATACTTTCTTTTTTTTTTTTAAATAACAAGTCCTCTTGTTATTAAAGAACCATAGGCAACCAGTTCGAATGGACCCTGGCTTCAGTTTTCTGTTGATCAGTTCAAGCACATGATACAATTGTGTTTCCAATGGATCCTGAGGTGGGGGTGCAGTGAAATGTCCTCCACACGACCCTGCCTGCCTGCAAATACAGTCAGGTGGTCAATGGAAACCTCTGGGTATCAGAGAGCAGCAACTGGGTCATTTTCTATTCATAGATTAATGTGATAAAGATGTGTAATTTAACCTTCAACAAGGAGGGAAAGAGTACACCTTCACAAAATAAGGTAAGGGCTATTATTTTACAGGAAATAGGATACACATCATGTTAATGGGCAGAAAGGAAATCAATCTTCACAGTGGCAACATGTGTTTATTCTCAAGATATTTCAGGGAAAAAATAACCACAACACCGGAGTGCTCCCCCACTCCACCCCCACTCAATTACTCAGACTCATCTGAGAGTTTTTTCCAAAAGATAAATCCACTGACTTTCAGCAGATGTCCGGAGGCTTTGAAATTATAAAGAATTAGTTGTAAAGTCCTTTTCACTAATCCATAGAGAAGGGGGGCACAAAGAAAGAGAGGGCAGGATATGGTCACCTCTGAAGATGTAAGGGCATAGGTAATGGGAGCAATTTCATCAAAATCAAACATCATTCATGTTCTACTTAATATGTAAAAATTGTATTTTATGGAAGCTTTAGCTTTCATTCCTATTAGTATGAGAGACAAGCACGTTTTCTCATGTTTACTGTTCATTGTTAATTTGCGTTTCCTCTTCTGTAACTCCACATATTGCTGAAGCCTGGCTTGAGAATTTTGAGCATTACTTTACAAGCATGTGAGATGAGTCCAATTGTGCGGTAGTTTGAGCATTCTTTGGCCTTACCTTTCTTTGGGATTGGAATGAAAACTGACCTTTGCCAGTCCTGTGGCCACTGCTGAGTTTTCCAAATTTGCTGGCATATTGAGTGCAGCACTTTCACAGTATCATCTTTTAGAATTTGAAATAGCTCAACTGGAATTCCATCGCCTCTGCTAGCTTTGTTCATAGTGATGCTTCCTAAGGCCAACCTGACTTCACATTCCAGGATGTCCAGCTCTAGGTAAGTGGGAGTGATCACACCTTCATGATTATCTGGATCGTGAAGATCTTTTTTGTACAGTTTCTGTGTATTCTTGCCATCTCTTCTTAATATCTTCTGCTTCTGTTAGGTCCATACCATTCCTGTCCTTTATTGAGCCCATCTTTGCATGAAATATTCCCTTGGTATCTCTATTTTTTTTTTTTGAAGAGATCTCTAGTCTTTCCCATTCTATTGTTTTCCTCTATTTCTTTCCATTTAGAAAAGGCAGAGGAACCAGAGATCAAATTGCCAACATCCTCTGGATCATCCAACAAGCAAGAGAGTTCTAGAAAAATATAAATTTCTGCTTCATTGACTATGCCAAAGCCTTTGACTGTGTGGATCACAATAAACTGTGGAAAATTCTGAAAGAGATGGGAATACCAGACCACCTGACCTGCCTCTTGAGAAATATGTATACAGGTCAGGAAGCAACAGTTAGAACTGGACATGGAACAAGAGACCAGTTCCAAATAGGAAAAGGAGTACGTCAAGGCTGTATATTGTCACCCTGTTTATTTAACTTATATGCAGAGTACATCATGAGAAACGCTGGACTGGAAGAAGCACAAGCTGGAATCAAGATTGCTGGGAGAAATATCAATAACCTCAGATATGCAGATGACACCATCCTTATGGCAGAAAGTGAAGAGGAACTAAAAAGCCTCTTGATGAAAGTGAAAGTGGAGAGTGAAAAAGCTGGCTTAAAGCTCAACATTCAGAAAACGAAGATCATGGCATCCGGTCCCATCACTTCATGGGAAATAGATGGGGAAACAGTGGAAACAGTGTCAGACTTTATTTTGGGGGGCTCCAAAATGACTGCAGATGGTGACTGCAGCCATGAAATTAAAAGACGCTTACTCCTTGGAAGGAAAGTTATGACCAACCTAGATAGCATATTCAAAAGCAGAGACATTACTTTGCCAACAAAGGTCCGTCTAGTCAAGGCTATGGTTTTTCCTGTGGTCATGTATGGATGTGAGAGTTGGACTGTGAAGAAAGCTGAGCGCTGAAGAATTGATGCTTTTGAATTGTGGTGTTGGAGAAGACTCTTGAGAGTCCTTTGGACTGCAAGGAGATCTAACCAGTCCATTCTGAAGATCAGCCCTGGAATTTCTTTGGAAGGAATGATGCTAAAGCTGAAACTCCAGTTCTTTGGCCACCACATGCAAAGAGTTGACTCATTGGAAAAGACTCTGATGCTGGGAGGGATTGGGGGCAGGAGGAGAAGGGGATGACAGAGGATGAGATGGCTGGATGGCATCCCTGACTCGATGGACGTGAGTCTGGGTGGGCTCCGGGAGTTGGTGATGGACAGGAAGGCCTGGTGTGCTGTGATTCATGGGGTTGCAAAGAGTCAGATACAACTGAGCGACTGAACTGAACTGATAAAAGAAAGTGAAAGTCATTCAGTAGTGTCCACTGTATAGTCCACGGAATTCTCCAGGCCAGAATACTGGAGTGGGTAGACTTTCCCTTCTCCAGGAATCTTCTCAACCCAGGGATCGAACCCAGGTCTCCTGCATTGCAGGCAGATTCTGCAGCTGAGTCATAAGGGAAGCCCAAGAATACTGGAGTGGGTAGACTTTCCCTTCTCCAGGGATCTTCGCGACCCGGAAATTGAACCAGGGTCTCCTGCATTGCAGGTGGATTCTTTACCAACTGAACTAACAGGGAATTCTGATAGCTATAAAAATAAACACCTTTCAAATTAAGCATATTTCCTTTAATTTCAAAGTTACTAAAGATATTCCCCAGAAATCGGTGTTGAACTTCATCAAATGCCTTCTAGCATCTATCATACACTTTCTCTCATTAATGACTGATGCAATGAATTACCAATACATTTCTCAATATTAAACCACCTCTGCATTTATGAAATATGGTATAGCATTATTTTAATATTCCTCTAGATTAGATACTTATTTTTAATATTTTTGCTTCTATGTTCATTTATGAGATAAGTTTGCAATTTTTTTGTGTGGAACTACTAGCATACTACTTTCATAGCATGAATTGCTAATTTGTGTATCTTTATCTATGCTTTACAATAGCTTAAAAATCTCAGTTTCTTATGTTTTGAAGTTGGTATTGGATTTACTGTCCGAACATTTGAATCTTGTGCCTACAAATCAGAGTGGAGGTGGGGAGAGAGCCCTTTGACTATCTTTCCTTATAGTTCTTGACTCCGAATTGCTATCTTTTCAGGAAGTTTATTTATATCTTTTATATTTTCAAATTCATTGGTACAAATGTATAGCTAGTATTTATTTAAAATGGTGAAATTATTTTCTCAGTAAATACCTCATTACTGAGGTTGCATATTTGTATTGTCTTATACAGTCTTTTCAAATAAATTTTTTATTTCCAATTCATGAATTTCTGCTCTTACCTTCATTAATTTCTTTATTCTTACTTTAGTATTTCAATTTATCTGCTCTCTCAGAATGTACAGCTTGTATATTTTGATTTTTCTTTTGTCTTTACTATCATTTATTAATAAATATTAATCTATTATTATAACTGTAATATCCTAATTTCAGAATAACTAAGAATGGCAACTGAAAAGTTTTTTTTTTATTCCCCTTGTCTACCACATAGTTTTTAACTTGCTGTTTTAACCTGAGTTTTTAGAAGAGTTTCTTTTAAAAAATGGTTTCCTTGTGGTTATTTTACTGTCTTCCTGTGCTTTGTTGTTTCATTTTTACCATTTTTCAGTCATTGATTTTTGCTCTATTGCTGTGTAGGTTCAAGATTTACACTTTGGGGAATTTACTCACATTTTTCTTTTGCCCTAATATGTAAACAGTTTTTTTGTGTGAACATTTCATAGTCAACTTACTTTTAAGTGGATCCAATTTTTAGCAAATTTCTATATTTACAATTCAAAAGAAAATAGATAAATAGAAACATAATGTTAGATACATATTTTTAAAGCTATATCAAGAAAAACACAAAGTAAGATTCAAAATAGATTTTAATGGATCATTAAATTACAGAGTTCAGGGTTTCTCAAAACCTGAGACTTTATCGTTCCTTGACTTTCCTCTAGAAGGAGAGACACCAGGGACCTGTGTGCAGAGAAGCAGTGAGGAGGTGGCCATCTGCAAGTCAAGGAGAGGAGCACAGGAGAACCACACCCGCTGAAGCCCTGATCTTGGACTTCCAGCCGGAAGAACTGGGAGAAAATAGTTCCTGTTGTTTAAGTCTGTGGTGTTTTATTGTGGAAACCCTAGCAAACTATTAACGTTAATAGTACAATCACCCATAGCCCACAGTTCCCACCACACCTTCATAACCTCCACCACCGCTTTTCTGAGGTAAAGACATATTTCTCAATATCCGTGTTTTTTTTAAATGTGGAAAAACAAAAGTCCAAGTCTGATCACTTTACTTGTTATGTAACTTGTCTGCTCCCAGTAGACATGAATTCATTTCTTTAATTTACTTAACCTTTTCTCTCTGCTTGAAGTCTACCATACTGACATCTGAACAAATAGGTAGCTGGTCCAAGGTTATGAAATCAGGTCTCCTGATTCTTGGGTCAATGACTTTTCCTACCCTTTACACTACTCATTTCACAGATTCAATGATTTGCCTAGAGAATTTACTTCTCTCTCCATCTCTACAAATAGAATTACATGATAGTTAAACAACTGCCCTTCAGCTTTTGTGAAAATGGCCATTTCTGAAGTTCATCATAAGGGCTGATGCCTTTTCATCTGGAAAGAATTAGGATTGCTTCATGGTAAATAATATAATCTAGGAGGAAAGTATGCTTCAGGATATCTATACCTAAAATTCTGCAGGTCAAACCCTCTTTTGGTGAAAAAGAGAATTTCTTAGCTCTGAAATATTTAAAGATGTAGTCAAGGCAGAGAGAATATTGAAAGTTTAAAATTGAAATTGACTTGCTGAAGGAACTGCTTGAAGCCTGTATTACCTTTAATTTTCCTTTGAGTGAAAACCATTATATAATTATGCAGTAAGTCTTCGTGCTGTATATCAGTGAAACTCATGTTAAGAGCTTTCCTTCGAAAGGACTGAAATGAGGATGGGACTGAGAAAAAGTGAACGGAGGACAAAGTATTTGTTAATTTTTCTTCTTTAAAATAACTTTTATCTTTTCCCTTCTTCTAGGTTCATTAAAGATAGTATAAAAGAGTAAAAAGGAAGAAAAGGCCCACCTATCCGTCTCACCAACCCAAGTAATAACATTGCTAATTCAATCTACATATTTCCAATCAGATTTATACAGACATACTATTTTCAATTTAAATTCTGTTTGAATTTGTGTTTTAGGTTGGATTTCCCTACAAGAAGACCTTCAGATAAGGATTTGAGTGGTAGTGGTTCATTTGAATGATGTCAGGAAACCCACGTAGGAGCGTACAAGACTGAGACAGAAAAGGGAAAGCAGCCAGTTCTGAAGATGTTACCAGGAAGTGACCATTGTGGGCAACAGGAGCTGATTCCAAGAAGGAACTCTGACTCCCACAGTCAGTATACATAGGACAAAGGTCTCAAAGTTATCTCAACAAAGGCATGTGGACCTGAGCTATTTAAACATGAACTCCATCAATTAGGGTGCCAGTGCTCACCCAGGGGCATAATTTTTCAGCACCTCTGGCCTGATAAGAACATGGAAGAAGAAAACTCAAGCAAAGAGAAGTAGATGCTGGCAACTGGAAGCATATCAAGCATACACCTAAAATAGTGAGGGTAAAGTTATACATCTGTGGTACTCGTAGCATCTGCCATAATTGGAATATTGTTTGGTAACTGCCTCATTCATTTATTTTATGCTGAATCTTTTTCAGGATATTAAATGATCTAAGTATGCTATTGTCAATCGTTTTGGCTGCATTCTAATCTACTGAATGACTACATCAATCTTGGGGGTTTTTTTGGGTTTATACTTTTTGTCATTATAATATACAAACTGTGATAAACATTCTTATATTGAAATATTTTGTGCAATTAAAGTGAAAGTCACTCAGTTATGTCCAAAGCCTTGTGACCACATAGACTATACAGTTCATGGAATTCTCTGGGCCAGAATATTGGAGTGTATAGCCTTTCCCTTCTCCAGGGGAATATTCTCAAACCAGGGATTGAACCCAGGTCTCCCACTTTGCAGGTGGATTCTTTACCAACTAAGCCACAAGGGAAGCCCAAAGAAGTATCATTATTAAAAATAGCCAGAATTTGAACTACTGAATCAAAGGATATACAAAGTTGTATGGCTTTTGATTTGCATTGCAAAGTGGCTTTTCCAAAAGACTGCACTGATTACACAATTAGCAATGTGTATTACTTTTATTGTTTCCTGCTGAATTTTGAGTCAGAGGGACAGGGCTGCCCCAAAGAGTCATGGGTGTGATGCTGCCACCTCAGTGGGCTTGATGCACAGAGCGTCAAACTACAGAGAATTATTCTTGAGACTTATAATCTAAAGGAATTCATCTTGCTAGATTTGGGACTTGGTTGGGAACTGTCACCTCATTCTTTCTTCCAATTTTTTCATTTTTGGATGAGAGTACTTATCCTATTCTTGTCCATCATTTTATTTTGGATGCACATAACTTGTCTGGTTTCACAGGTTCATAGTTGGAGAAGAATTGTGCCTCAGGATGAATTGTATATTGACTCTCATCCCTATCTGATTTAGATGATATTCAGATGAAACTCTGAATCTGACTTTAGAGTAGATTGCTAGAACAAGTTAAAAGTTTGGGGGAAAAAAAAAGTTTGGGGGATGTCGGGATGAAATGGAAGTATCTTACATGAGAGAACATGAACTTGGGTGGTGGGCAGGTATGGTGCAGTAAAATGAACTGTGTCCCTCCCAAACTCATATGCTGAAGCCTTAAGCCCTGATGTAACTGGAGATGGGGCTTTGAGAGGTAATTAGATACAGATAGGGTGCTGAAGGTATTGGAGAAGGAAATGGCAACCCCCTCCAGTATTCTTGCCTGGAGAATCCCAGGGACAGAGGAGCCTAGTGGGCTGCCATCTACGGGGTCTCACAGAATCGGACCCGACTGAAGTGACTTAGCAACAGCAGGGTGCTGAAAGTGGCCCTTCACAATGGGATTATTGCCCTTAACAGAAGAGACACCAGAGACCTAGCTCAAGCTATCTGCCAGGTAAGACACAGCAAGAAGGCAGCCATCTGTAATCCATAAAGAGAGCTCTCACCAGAACACAACCATGCTGGTACCCTGACCTTGGAATTCCCAGCCTTCAGAACTGTGAGAAACAAATTTCTGTTCTTTATCCCACTCTCTTGGGCTTCCCGGGTCTCTAGTGGTAAATAATCTCTCCGCCAATACAGGAGATGCAAGAGACACATGTTTGATCCCTGGTCTGGGATGATCCCCTGGAGTAGAAAGTGCAATGCACTCCAGTATTCCTGCCTAGAAAATTCCTTGGACAGAGGAGCCTGGCAGGCTACAGTCCATGGGGCTGCAGAGTCAGACGTGACCGAGCATAAGCACACAGTCTACAGTGTTTTGTTACAGCAGTCTGAGCAGACTAATCCCTGGCTTATTTCCAAGTTTGAGACTTGATGCCATGTGCCTGCTAGTGCAGATATGCCAGGTGAGAATTAGGCTAGAGGCATATGGCAGCTGTGCTGGCAGGAATGTAAGCACTTAGTGTTGCTGAACCTTAACAAACGCAAAGCAGAGCACAGAGCCAGGCAGATGCATCTCCCCCTGTTAACTCTTTTCCATAGACTACACTGAAATGTCATTCCTCTTTATGATCCTCTGAGAAGTGCTGAACACCAAGTAAACATGCCCACTGAGCAACCTGCTGGATCTGTTTCCAGCTCACTGTGTTTCATGTCTTTCTTTGCCTCTCCTCTCTTTTTCCCTCTGTCTTACCATGTGTATTTGTATCTCGTTAGGCAGCATCATTTTGTTGCCTGGGGCTCTGTTTTCCAGAGACCCCATAATAAAAACACAATTTTGAAAGATGATACTATATTTTGATTATAATAGAAAACAAGTCCAATGAACTTACAGAAAATAAAAATATATGCAATATGTAATATATGCAAAAGTACTGCATTGGGTCATTTTATATTTAAGATGGGTATTGGACACCATTATCTTTTAGACTACAAGCAATAAAGTTTCCAATTATATCCTTGTATAAAAGCATGGTCTGAATAATAAAATATACTTAATTGGATTCATAACTTTCAGACAACTATACCCAAATAATATGAATTACTGACAAAGTGTAAACTTGGTGGGAGGGCTCAAATATACAGTACTTGAACAAATTCATTTTAATGTTTAACACATTTATTTTAAAAGCTAAGTTGAATGTATAAGTAATAGAAAATAGAAATATATATCATAAAAAAATTAAAAATGATCATTTAAGGAACTCTGAAATGGACTGGAATGGGTGAATTTAACTCAGATGACCATTATATCTACTACTGTGGGCAGGAATCCCTCAGAAGAAATGGAGTAGACATCATGGTCAACAAAAGAGTCCGAAATGCAGTACTTGGATGCAATCTCAAAAATGACAGAATGATCTCTGTTCGTTTCCAAGGCAAACCATTCAGTATCACAGTAATCTAAGTCTATGCCCCAACCAGTAATGCTGAAAAAGCTGAAGTTGAACGGTTCTATGAAGACCTACAAGACCTTTTAGAACTAACACCCAAAAAAGATGTCCTTTTCATTATAGGGGACTGGAATGCAAAAGTAGGAAGTCAAGAAACACCTGGAGTAACAGGCAAATTTGGCCTTGGAATACAGAATGAAGCAGGGCAAAGACTAATAGAGTTTTGCCAAGAAAATGCACTGGTCATAGCAAACACCCTCTTCCAACAACACAAGAGAAGACTCTATACATGGACATCACCAGATGGTCAACACTGAAATCAGATTGATTATATTCTTTGCAGCCAAAGACGGAGAAGCTTTATACAATCAGCAAAAACAAGACCAGGAGCTGACTGTGGCTCAGACCATGAATTCCTTATTGCCAAATTCAGACTTAAATTGAAGAAAGTAGGGAAAACCACTAGACCATTCAGGTATGACCTAATCAAATCACTTATGATTATACAGTGAAGTGAGAATAGA
>NW_011494638.1:1951301-1951856 GCF_000754665.1 Bison bison bison | reverse complement strand
ATGCAGGTCAGGAAGCAACAGTTAGAACTGGACATGGAACAACAGACTGGTTCCAAATAGGAAAAGGAGTACGTCAAGGCTGTATATTGTCACCCTGTTTATTTAACTTATATGCAGAGTACATCATGAGAAACACTGGGATGGAAGAAGCACAAGCTGGAATCAAGATTGCTGGGATAAATATCAATAACCTCAGATATGCAGATGACACCACCCTTATGGCAGAAAGTGAAGAGGAACTCAAAAGCCTCTTGAAAGTGAAAGTGGAGAGTGAAAAAGTTGGCTTAAAGCTCAACATTCAGAAAACAAAGATCATGGCATCCGGTCCCATCAGTTCATGGCAAATGGATGGAGAAACAGTGGAAACAGTGTCAGACTTTATTTTGGGGGGGCTCCAAAATCACTGCAGATGGTGACTGCAGCCATGAAATTAAAAGACACTTGGACTCCTTGGAAAGAAAGTTATGACCAACCTAGATAGCATATTCAAAAGCAGAGACATTACTTTGCCAACAAAGGTCCGTCTAGTCAAGGCTATGGTTTTTCTGTGGTCAT
>NW_011494638.1:1936341-1951201 GCF_000754665.1 Bison bison bison | reverse complement strand
CTCATCTCACACGCTAGTAAAGTAGCGCTCAAAATTCTCCAAGCCAGGCTTCAGCAATATGTGAACCGTGAACTTCCTGATGTTCAAGCTGGTTTTAGAAAAGGCAGAGGAACCAGAGATCAAATTGCCAACATCTGCTGGATCATGGAAAAAGCAAGAGAGTTCCAGAAAAACATCTATTTCTGCTTTATTGACTATGCCAAAGCCTTTGACTGTGTGGATCACAATAAACTGTGGAAAATTCTTCAAGAGATGGGAATACCAGACCACCTGATCTGCCTCTTGAGAAATTTGTATGCAGGTCAGGAAGCAACAGTTAGAACTGGACATGGAACAACAGACTGGTTCCAAATAGGAAAAGGAGTACGTCAAGGCTGTATATTGTCACCCTGTTTATTTAACTTATATGCAGAGTACATCATGAGAAACACTGGGATGGAAGAAGCACAAGCTGGAATCAAGATTGCTGGGATAAATATCAATAACCTCAGATATGCAGATGACACCACCCTTATGGCAGAAAGTGAAGAGGAACTCAAAAGCCTCTTGAAAGTGAAAGTGGAGAGTGAAAAAGTTGGCTTAAAGCTCAACATTCAGAAAACAAAGATCATGGCATCCGGTCCCATCAGTTCATGGCAAATGGATGGAGAAACAGTGGAAACAGTGTCAGACTTTATTTTGGGGGAGCGCCAAAATCACTGCAGATGGTGACTGCAGCCATGAAATTAAAAGACGCTTGGACTCCTTGGAAAGAAAGTTATGACCAACCTAGATAGCATATTCAAAAGCAGAGACATTACTTTGCCAACAAAGGTCCGTCTAGTCAAGGCTATGGTTTTTCTGTGGTCATGTATGGATGTGAGAGTTGGACTGTGAAGAAGGCTGAGCGCTGAAGAATTGATACTTTTGATCTGCGGTGTTGGAGAAGACTCTTGAGAGTCCTTTGGACTGCAAGGAGATCCAACCAGTCCATTCTGAAGGAGATGAGCCCTGGGATTTCTTTGGAAGGAATGATGCTAAAGCTGAAACTCCAGTACTTTGGCCACCTCATGCGAAGAGTTGACTCATTGGAAAAGACTCTGATGCTGGAAGGGTTTGGGGGCAAGAGGAGAAGGGGATGACAGAGGATGAGATGGCTGGATGGCATCACTGACTCAATGGCCGTGAATCTGAGTGAACTCCGGGAGTTGGTGATCACAGGGAGGCCTGGCGTGCTGCGATTCATGGGGTCGCAAATAGTCGGACACGACTGAGCAACTGATCTGGTCTGATCTGATCTACACTGCTGGTGGGAATGTAAATCGGTATAGCCACTATGGACAACGATCTAGACTTCCCTGATGGCTCAGACAGTGAAGTGTCTGCCTACAGTGCAGGAGACCCTGGTTCAATCCCTGGGTTGGGAAGATCCCCTGGAGAAGGAAATGGCAATCCCACTCCAGTATTCTTGCCTGGAAAATCCCATGGACAGAGAAGCATGGTAGGCTACAGTCCATGGGGTTGCAAAGAGTCAGACACGACTGAATGACTTCACTTTCATTTTGATTTCACTATGGAGAACAATATGGAGGTTCCTTAAAAAACTAAAAACAGAGCTACATAATGACCCTGCAATTCCACTCCCAGCCATATATCTAGAGAAAACATGGTATGAAAGGATACGTGCACCCCAATGTTCCCTGCAGCACTGTTTACAACAGTCAAGACATGGAAGCAACCTAAATGTCCACTGACAGCGGAATGGATAAAGATGATGTGGCACATATATACAGTGGAATATTACTCAGCCATTAAAATGAAAATAATGCCACTTGCAGCAACATGATGGACACAGAGAGTGTCATACTGAGTAAAGTAAGTCAGAGAAAGAGAAGTATCTTATGATACCCCTTATATGCTGAATCTAAAAAGAAATTATACAAATGGACTTATTTACAAAATAGAAACAGACTCACAGACTTAGAGAAGGAATTTATGGTTATGTGGGGGGGGGGGTGTGGGAGGTGAGAAGAAGGGATAGTTAGGGAGTTTGACACTGTTAGGTACACACTTTGCATTTAAAATGCATAACCAGCATGGACCTAGTGTATAGCACATGGAACTCTGCTCAGTTTTATGCTGCACCTGGGTGGGAGGGGAGTTTGTGAAGAATGGATACATGTATGTGTGTGGCTGAGTTACTCTGCCGTGCACCTGAAACTATCACACTGCTAATCAGATACTCCAACATTAAATAAATCACTTTTAAAAAAGAAAGAGGTCTATATTGATAACAATTTTCTGCCTATTCAAAATGGAAATGAACAATCAGGAAGGCAAAGGCAATAAACTATTCTTATTTTTCCTATACAAAAGTGCTCAGTAGATCTCTTCTCAATATAACTATGGTCAATTCAATCCATTTCTACACAGAGAATGTGTTTAAAGTTTTTATTATTATCATTACCATTGTCATTACTATTTTATTTTTTCTCAACCATAGACGGCAATTCTCTTCCTCAATTTACCCCTTTTTTATCAAACAAATTAAAAAAAATCAAATGTAAAAAAAGTGATCTCATTCTATAATATGACACATCTTACAGTGAATGCAAAATGTATTCTCAAGGTCAATTTTAACAAAGATAAATCTAAAACCTCAAATTTTGTTTCAGAAATTCAAAGGTAGAAGAACTGGTTAGAAATAACAGCAGCAAAGATCAAATCTGAAGATTAAATCAACTAAGCCTTCAATTGATTAAAAAAATTCATGTGAACACCTTAAAGAATCTAATCCAACCTCAATTCTGTTAACAGGTTTACTCTGTCCAGATGACCCAAAGGAAATAGTCCATCATTCTGTTTTGTAAGGCTGTTTTTTCAGGACTATGTATCCAGCTTTGGGAGTCAATGAGAACTGGGACACCATCAAAATAGTCAACATATATAGGAAAATTAAGTCTGAGAGACCGAAGATTTGAAAAATATGTCATATGAAATGTAAATGGTTGAAGGGATTAGGGATATTCAACATAAAGGAGCAAAGACTCCTGGAGAATTTAACAGCTATAATCAAATTACTCAAGGGCTATTATTAAGAAAAGATACAGACTTACAGACTTTAGGCCATTGTAAGAAATTTCCAATGATGATGTCCATTCTTATGCAGTGATGACATCTCCATGATTAGAACTAACCAGATAGAGGTTGGGTGGCCATTTATTTAGCTGTTATCATTGTGCATTGTGAGTAGAATAGTGGAACAATGTCCTCTAAGGTTCTCTTTAACTCCAAGCGACCTGCTGGAGGATCCTCAAAATATCCTCCTGTAATTTTGAAACTTCATGAGGTTTACCTCAGTAAATTACTTTTTAGGTAATCAAAAAAGTCCTACACATCTTCAAAACTCAAGACAACTAGTGAAGTATTTCATAGAATTGAACAAAATATATTCTTTTTTTAAAAATGTCATGGGCAACAAGGAAGCATTAATATTCAGGAAGAGAATATGCACAGTGGTGTATAACCAGCATAACTGAAATTTGTCCCAGGTGGGGAAAATCATGTCTGAATTTCTAATTAGTTGGAAACATCATAGTTAGGGTGAGGATTTCAAGGGGCAAGGGGACAGCATAGGTATTCCTCACCCTAAACAGAGAATGACAAAGCCAAGGGCATGTGCATAACCCAAAACCTTTGTATCAATATAAAACCTAGGTCACCAACCCAGGAGTGGAATCAGAAGGATTATGCAATAGAAAGACATCACAAACAGCTATCGGAAATGAAATATGATGCCAAGACTCTGGCCAGGGAGATAGAAACAGGGTCTGGGTAACAGCCAAGAATCATGTTCCCTGGATGCCCATTTAGATGAAGCTTTCTGAACATGAGATTGGAAGTTCATACCATGAAAAATGAAAAAAATCAATATGAGAGCAAGAAAGATAATTTGTTTTATAAACTGTTCTTCTCAAAGGTGTTTCCTATATGAGATTATAATTTTTCACCTTTTTTGGGGAGGGTATGGTGGGGTATTTATATATCCTCTGTTTTATAACATAATGATAACTGCAAATTTTGTTTTGTTTAATGCTCTCACTGGCAATAGGAAATACTAACAGATCTGTGCCAACCTCTTGATTTGTTTTCCTTTTTATTTCACCAGTCTGTGAAATTTAAAAAATCTGGAAATAACTGGCTTGGAACATCAATTCGTGTTTGTAATTTGATGTGAGGCAAGAATCAATTCATCTAGTAAGTGAAATCAATAACTGTACAAATTATTTCCTATATGTCACAACTTTATTAATTTTAAATATTCAGATTTTTAAATAACATCAAAATATTATAAAGACTATATAGGGTTCTTCTTTATTTTATCTAGTTTTACTGTGTTCATTAGCTACTTTGATGAATGCATGGTGACTAGTATTATTTTTCTGTGAGTAGTACATGCTCATTTACAGCATTCAAGTGAGGAAAAAAAAATTAAAGCTAATAATTTTCAGTACTTAAATTTAGCAGACAAACTATTAAACATCATTACCCACATATATTTCTAAATAGAACTTCTTAATACTTCAGTCTCAAATAAAATGTATTTATGGCATAAAATTATACTTTGGATCATGCAACTATGACTGATTTCTGCTGGGTACTTACCCCAACCTATGAATCAATTCTTTAAAAGATTAAAATAAATCATGACTATGAACTCTATGCATACTTACTTGTAAAATTTAAGAGGCAGTATGTTAGCCATTAGGCCACAGACCAAAAAACAAGCATTATTTTTCTGAGCTTGTTTTCAAATTTCATTATGAAGAAAAAAAATGAGATAATGTACAATACACAACTGTGAGTTATTTTTATCACTGAAAGTTATAAATTTTCATATCATGTCACAAAGCTAAAGTAAAATCAAGCATAGTTTAATTTATAATATTCCTAAGCAAATCATTCAAAATGCATGCCAAAGTCTTATAATATTTTACATTGTTACCTTCTGTTCTCACTGTGTGTAAATATGCTTTAAAACATAGTTGCAATTGATAGAATACTAGATAACACATTGCCTTATTTCTCTCTAATCACCAATATTATAGATGTACATATCAAAAATAAAAAAATTAAAATGACATACAACATTCATATGAGCATAAAAATACCATTTCTGCAAGAGCTAATTTAGAAGCCCCAAAATAATGTGTCATTTTCTTATACTGTGTTCCAAATTAAGAAAGCAGCATGTTAAGTATAAATCTTAATTTATGAACTGCCTTTGGGAATGAAATAAATTCTGGGTGACTAAGTTACTTTAAAAATAACTTTGAATTTATTATTTTAAGAAATATTGAAGAAAACTTTCATACTGGCTCAACACCCTGTACTTTCAGCCTGATAATGCAAGTGTCATCCAAAAAAAAGTCAAAAAATAGATTTACTTTATCATATAACATTTATATTAAATCATTTCATTTTCACATAATTTTCCTACTAGTCTTCTGCCAAAATATGAGAAAGAAATAGGATCTTTTCTCTAAGTAATTTTTCCCCAGCAGACTGCCACTGCCAGCATAAGTAGATTAATAATAGATGCTCAGTGACTCTTAGAGTCTTACTGGTTTTAGGCAGCACAAAGCCTGGGGTTAACACCAAGGTCACTTGGGGTTTTTCTGCTCAAATGACTTACAAAAATATTTTACTAGATCTCCCTCCCAAGAAACAAAAAAATATATTGTCTTAGATTTATGAAAATTCCTGGGAATGTATGTTTGCAAATCTGACTTCAAGCTTTTTCTCCCAATATTAAATCAGTTTAGAGAAGCCCTTCCATCTCCTGCATGTTGTTTTCACGTTGCCTGGTGCCAGTCCAAATAGGGAAACCAATAGTCATCCCTCATTTCTACAAAATTCATTCACTCAGTTTTTTGTGTATCTAGCAAATTCTGCTAAACATGTGAGATATCAGAAATATTTATATCACAGAAACACAACAACATTTATCAGGCAGTCTCTTTTTCTCAAACACCTTCTCCTTCCTTAATCTTTTTGTCTTCCTTCCCCTTCTTTTTATTACCAATTCCCAATTAAAAAAAAAAAGTGTATAATCTGGGCTCTAGCCTCCTACTTTACTATTTTTCCTCCATTCTAGCTTCCTTTTCCCCCCTTCTATGCTATTTCCCAATCTTTTTTGTCCCTCAGGGGAGTAAAACAGAAATAGGTCATTTTTTTAATGCAAATTAGTTCAAATTCCTCTTAACAATACTGCCTATTACAATGACTATAAAAGCAACTTGAAAGTAATTCTTTTAGAATTCAAAAGTGTTTCTTAGTTTCAAGGCTCCCATCAAAATTCAAAATTACTTGGAATAATGAAACCCTAAGTAGCTCTGATTCAAATATCCCCTGCTAAATGACCTTGATGGGGAATAAATTCTCTGTAGATGACTTCAGGCAAGTAGTTCCTACCAAAAAATGAACATCTCAGAGAGTCAGAGGCATAAGCTAGTGAGAGGCACAGCATTTAAACAGAAACCAAGGTTCATGAGCCCTGGATGTGCTTGCATATGTGTTCATCTGAATCAGATCTTACTTTTCCTTTACATGTGCAAGCCTGGGTTGTAGGGAAAATTAGTTACTAAGACTGTCCTTTAATTAGCTCTTCGGCAATTTACTCAGATATATAAATACTACCTAAAAATGTCTTAAAGAAAAACTATCCCTATGTTAGTACATGTATATGCCTGGCTTTGTGTAAACAACCTAAAACATAATTTCATTTAATCTCCATGCCACTCAGCAAGCTAAATACTAAAACTCTCTTTTTTTTAATGTGTAAATTAAGTAACTTAACCAAGTTCACAGACTGCTGAAATTCAAGCTAAGTTTATAACATCAGTGATTTCATGGAATCATTAGTAATTGTAAAAATTGTTAAATAAGTATAAACAGACAAACAAAAAGTGTCCACCATAAAATTTTAATTGTGTTTAAACAAATGAAGAGCATCACAAAATGCTATGGACTGAATGCTTATAGCCCAAATTTCATATGCTGAAATCCTAGCCCCAAAAATGGCGGTGTCAGGAGGCGGGACATTTTAGATATGATTAGGGCTTGAGGGCAGAGCCCTCACAAATGCAATTAGTGCCCTTAGAAAAGGGACCCCAGAGATATCCCTTGTTATTATGCCAGGTAGGACACAACAAAAAGATGGCTGTCTATGAACCAGAAAGCCAGCCATCATCAGACAGTGAATCAGCCAAAACTTTGATTTTGGACTCCCCAGCTTCTAGAACTGTAAGAAATAAATTTCTATTGTTTATAAGCCACAGAGTCTATGGTATTTTGTTACAGGAGCTCAAATGAACTAAAATGACTGACTTCATGAATTCATTAGTAACATGTTCTAAACCTCATCATAAATATTTTATGAAATCATTTCAGTATAAGGATTCTGCCCAAGAAAGGAATGATGGCGCTGCCTATAAATGTCAGTTGGATCTGCTCCATTTCAAATATGTCTCATTAAAAGTACCTAAAAATCTCCTTGAATTCAGGACTTTTATGGGAAATAAAAATACTTATTAATAGAGCTTCACAACCTCAGGGATTGAATCACATACAGTTTACTGACAGTTATATTAAACATTAATGTATACAGCACACAATTAATAGTTACAACTACTTATACTGAGTTTTTCATCCTCAGACTGGTGCTTGGCATATAGTAGGCATTTAATAAATCTCATGGATGATTAAAACACTAAATGCATGATGAAATAACATGCTCTGGTATTAAAAACCAACTCTGTATTATGAAATTTTGTTGAAGGCTGCAGGTAAAGTGTGAGAGTCATGCCTGACTTGCAGCTCTGTTCTACCTTCTCTTTTTTTAGGATTCTAGTCATGTAGTTGTATACTTTTTACCTATTTGCTTCATTTTTCCATATTGCTCTAAACTGAACATTCTGTCAGTTTTTATATGATTAGTCTAGAGAGCTTTCTATGAAATTTCTTAAACTTGTTTATGCACCACTCTTGCTACTTTATCACCTGCATGCACATCTGAATCATGCAAGTCAATATGACCTTGAGAAAGTCAAACACCAATGTGGTGACAAGCACTCTCTTCTTGGCTAAATTCTAGCAAGGCTCCTATCTCCTCAAGGTCATGTCCCTAGGTTAATGAGTCCAGCTCCCTTGAAATGCCTGCCTGAGAAAGCTCAATGCTCCAAAAGAATTTGCTGGCAGTTTCAGTCAAGTCCTCACTATGAGCTTCTTATCTCCTTTTTCTTAGAGAATTTACTAGACAATTCACAATTATAAATCTTCATTCTATCCTTTTGAGACAGATCTTCTACAACCCAGGAATGTCTTTCTCAAGGAACTGGGAGCCATCTTTTTGAACTGTGATCATCGAAAAAGATAAGGCCCCTGCCTTCTAATTTCAGTGCAGGGTAGGAGCCTAACTTCTTTATGGAGAAGGCAATGGCACCCCACTCCAGTACTCTTGCCTGGAAAATCCCATGGGTGGAGGAGCCTGCTAGGCTGCAGTCCATGGGGTCGCTAGGAGTCAGACACGACTGAGCAACTTCACTTTCACTTTTCACTTTCACTCATTGGAGAAGGAAATGGCAACCCACTCCAGTGTTCTTGCCTGGAGAATCCCAGGGACGGGGGAGCCTGGTGGGCTGCTGTCTATGGGGTCACACAGAGTTGGACATGACTGAAGTGACTTAGCAGCAGCAGCAGCAGCAAACACAGCTAGCCTAATCACATTGACCAATCCACCCCCTACATTCCATTAGCACACTCCAGGATTTTAAAAGCCTCTCACATTTTGTTTCAGCAAAGATACCTCAGTTTACACTGAAGTCTCTCCACTGCTGCAGTAGCCTGAATAAAATCTGTCTTGCCATCTTTAAAAAAATCCAGCTCTGTTTCTCTTTGATCACAGCCAAATGTCCTTCTCTCATAAACAATCTTGTTTCTTACTTCACTCATAAAATTTACATTAACAGTAGTAATCAGCCCCAGCTTTCTGGTTTATAATCAACATACTGGTGCACACTAAGACACACTTTTGGCCTTCTTTCTCCTGATTTCAGAGGTGGCATCTTGCCAGTTCAAGGCTGACACATTTACATATGCTCTCTGGCATTTACTCATTTTTCTCTCAGCTGGGAACTAACTTTATCAAGTCCCCTCTTTTATGTATTCAGTTCAGTTCCTCTCCTTTAAACTGGCTTCTTCTCCTTCTTTACTTATCAGTATATGTAGGGTCTTTCATTCTGAAAAGATTTTAAACTCTCCCTGATTCTATGGTCTCCTATTTTCACTGAATTTCTTCTCTTCTTATTCATGATTCTTCAGTGAGTCATCTCTACTTTTCAACTCCTATTTTTTAATATCCACCCTTTATCATTCCACTGATATACAGCTTTTCAATATATATCATGGAATTGCTCTCACTAATTACTAAAAGCCTTGTAAATGCTGATCTCAAGGGAAAATTTTCAGGCCCCATTTATTGGGTCTCTGTATTGCATTTAAATAGGCAAAACATTAACACATTTGTGACATGTTTCATTTACTTCCCTGACTCTATGAAATTATACACTTTGCCTTCACTCTCATTCTCTTTCAAGGATTCTTGTTTCTCCACATACATGTAACATATAACCTTTGAACTTCTAACTTCAGTCCAGTTCTCATCCATTGACTCCTCTGTCAACAATATCACTAGTCTCATGGTTCTGTTACTCATTGTAAAAAAATAAAATGCAAGCAGATAAGCCCCACCACAAAAATTAAAGAGAAAGAGTCCTTAAAAAGTCATTTATATTTACCAAATAATTGACCTCATATATTATTCAGAAACAGAAATATTAAAATAGCAACAAAAAATTCAACTGAGAAACATCTAAACAGCATGTGACATCAAAGTCAGTGATAGCTAATCTTTGACCACTCTAGTTATGAGAAAGATTTTAGTTATTTAGCAAGTTTTAATTTAAAATAACATATGTGTAAGTATATCGATAGTTCTGATATTCAGAATTATTTTTAGTTTTGAGCTATAGAAGCCCAACTGACATTGGTTTAACCAATATATCAGCTCACATGATTTTTGAAAAGGTAAAGATCAGATGCTGCTGAGTTCAGGTTGTCAAAGTGTGCCATGTTTCTTTCTCAGATCACTTTCCCTATGTGATAGGGACAGAGTAAAGGGACAAAGAGGTGATTAAATAGTAAATATCTCTAGGGGATTATAAGTAAAGAGAAAAGTACAAGAGACCCCTGTAAGTTGATGATTACTCAAGAAAGCAGGTTTGCTCAACCACAAAACGGGGCAGGCTTGCTTAGCAACAAAACCATGCAACAGAAGCATTAGATGTGCCCCAAAACAATAAAACAATGGTGACATGAGACCTGCATCCTACCCAGAGAGCTTGGTGAGTTAATGATCGCTAGGGCATGCTCTCTTCACACATAAAAAAAAAACAATCATTTATGGAAAGGTGACATTTCAGAGTGAAAGACCCTCATTTATTTAGACCTGAAATAATTTTTCCATAGTGCCATGATAGTCCTGGCTTCACCGTGTAGGGACAAGAAAATCCATCTCCTGATGGAGGAAGAGCTGATGATGAAACATGATGTCCACTTAAATGAGGAAGAAGGCAGTCTTTTCTCCCTTTTCACTTTTCTTTTGATTATAAAACTGTAGCCCACTAAGTACTCAAGACATGGCATCCTTTCACCCTTCTCCTGTAGGATGCCTCACAAGCATTCTATTCTAATATTACTTATCTATCACTTTGCCTCTCACTGAATTCTTTTTTGTGCTAAGACATAAAGAACCAGAGCTTCTCAGAGCCCCTTGAAATACCACCTAGTGGTTTCATATGCATAAACTTCATTTTCAGGCTGAATATCCTCAACTGGTAATCAAGACATGGTCAACTCAAGTTGACCAAGATATGGTCAACTCAAGAGTACAGTTCTCTCAATATATTTGACAGAAGTTTCAAGAAGGATTCTCAACAGCCTGGTCTATGTCATAAATCCACTCAGGATCATTTGCTATGACCAAGAGTCACAGGTTATGAGTCACAATCTCAGTCAAGGTCTGAGAAAATTGTTTGCATGGATTAAGGATAGTGGAGAAGAGTTTCCCCAGAGGTAAGTCAGGGTGGTATGTTACCAGAAAACTGGTATCTAGACAGTCTTTTTTTTTTAATCATCTCAACAAAAGAAATTATTCACATTATTCACATTTTTGAAGGATAAAGCAAAATTCAGAGGTATTAAATTCAGTCACATAATAACAAATGGGATTGGACTTTAATTTCTATTTTTCATTCTAAAGTCAATATTCTTTCCACATTCCAATGCTTCCAATTCTCCTGCTCAACAGGAATAAGAGACTACATTTTTAGTGAAAGTACTTTACTGAAACCTTCAATTAATGAAAATGCAAGTATACTGTTCTCAATTCTCATGTTCTCACTTATGATCAGATTATTACAATGTACATCAAAATAGAAAGAGGAACTAAGATACTCACAGTCACTATCTTAAAGAACAGCTTTATACACTCATCCTGGCTTTAACACACACACATATATATATACACACACACACACATATATCTTCCTCAAAGGGTTCTAAAATTGTTTTTATGCAGCTCATGCCATAAACTATAGGTAAAAAGCAGCAGCACCCTCTGTGCAAAGCTTGATGTCATAACATCACCATGGCAACAATATCTCTGCAATGTGGAGATGCAATTCTTTCCTGAAAATTAATCAGCTGCAGTGACAATCATAGTTGCTATCTCAGGCAAGTAGTATAGATCCACCTAAGACCCCAGAGAATCTTCCACTGTATCCATTAAATAAGACCACAAGATTTTATTAAGAAAATAACTGTCTAAAATCAAAATCCTAAACCTTCTGTTCCTAAAGCATCTAATAGGACATACTCATTTATCACATGTTCTCTAAACTTCTTAAAAATTGCATTTAAAAGATGATATTTCCACATATCGGCTCCCAGACACTTTAATTTTTAACTGATTCCTTTAAAGGTTATTAGTTGCCCAAAGATTTATGTTTAATAAAAATGTCCTGAGAAAAAGGACGTAAAATAAGAAATTAGAAAAATCCATCCAAATTATATTTTGAAAAAGTAAAAATGCCTATTTTTCAGCCAAACCTGTGGCTGGAGCTCTCAGGATGCAGTTAAAAGAAAGAGTTGAAAAAAAAATAAAATTAAAAAATAAATAAATAAATAAAATAAAAGGAAGAGTTGATTTTATTGAGAGATGCAAAAGTGTAGTGGAAAAAACACAACTGTGGAGTGAAATAAACTGCTGTTTAAATCCTAGAGATATTATAGTGGTTTAATTTATAAAATCACTAGTAAAAATTTCCACATAAAGTTAGAAGAAGAAAATGATAATACTGTGTCAACAGATAAGCTAAACCATGCAATAAAAATCTAACATCTGTTCAGTAAAAATAAATTCTAGAAGAGAACTTACTCAAACCTGATTTTTAAAAACATATTTAGAAAAACCTACACTAAGCATTACAATAATAATTTTTTTTAAATTCCTTTAAAATCAAGAATGAGACAAGCACGCTGGCAAATTTGCTGGTTTGAAAAGTAAGTCTTCCAAGAAAATTATCAATGAATAAATCAACAAATGGCATAATCTGTGATACTTTTATAGAAAAATTGTAACACTTTAGTGAAGTACTGGGCTTTCTAGATGACAACAGGTAAAGAATAGCAGTGTAGTGCAGGAGACACAGAAGATGCGGATTTGATTCATCAGTCAGGAAGATTCCCTGGAGAAGGATATGGCAACCCACTCCAGGATTCTTGCCTGGAAAATCACATGGACAGAGGAGCCTGGTGGGCTAGAGTCCATAGGGTTGCAAAGAGATGGACATGACTGAAGAAGTAGCACTTTGTATTTTAGTGAAGTACTAAAGAAGACATAAGGAGAAGGCAATGGCACCCCACTCCAGTACTCTTGCCTGGAAAATCCTATTGACAGAGGAGCCTGGTGGGCTGCTGTCCATGGGGTTGCTGAGAGTCGGGCATGACTGAACGACTTAGCAGCAGCAAAGAAGACATATAATGGGTAAACATATTCTGCTTATAGACAGGAAGGTAATATTTACAGATATTTATCCTTTCCAAACTGATCTATAAATTTATGTAATTCCAATCAAAATCCTAACAAGGTATCTTCATAGAGAATAAGCTAACTTAAAATGCTTCATAAAACATCAAAAAACAAAAACAGAAAAATATTACATAAAACTGATGATTAATGAAAACATTACCCAACAAAATAGTAAGATTAGAGATCTGATAGTAATTCATTGATATAAATGTTATACATTGATTTTTTAAAAAAGCAAAGCAGACCAATAGAACACAATCTAGAACTCAGAATGTGACCAACACTCATAAACTCAATGTGATTTCTAAGACGGTGTTGCAAATCAGTGGGGAAAGGGTGAACTACTCAGTAAATGGTGCTAGGGGAACATTCCATATAAAAAATTGACTCTGGATCCCTACCTCACACTACACATAAAAACCAATTCCAACATGTAAATACAAAAGCAAAACATTGTAACTTTCAGCAGAGATTGTCATCTCCCTCTCCTGCTGTCTCCAAGTGCCACCTGTATGCTAGTTTGGTGTTGCCTGGCATCTCTTTGGAAAAGGGCAGCTAAAACTACCCCAGCATTCACTTGGTCAATAAAAAGCCCATATGCGGAGTCAGGACTGAGAATGAGGATCAAGCTAATTTGAAGTGGCAAGGCAGACACTACAGTGCAGTTTAAAATCAAAATGTTTAGACCACTTAATAAACTAATGAAAACATATTGTGAACAACAGGGCTTTTCAATAAGGCAGATCAGCTGCTGATTTGGTGGGAAGCCAATCAATAAAACAGACACACCTGCAGAGCTGGAAATAGAGACTGAAGATGTCAGTGTGTTCTAGCAGCAGATAGAGGTGTCTAGTAAAAGGAGAAAGTACTTGCTACTTTTCTCTACCTGTGCTCGCAAATAAGGCAATGTATTCTAAATGAAAAAAAAACAAAAACAAACCCTGATTCGGTTTCAACATACTCTGACTGTTATGGTAGGTTTCTTTAGTCTTTATTTCCCCCCTTCTTGATTCACTTTACTTGTACATGAATAAGTGATGTAAGCAAGCAGGTACACTGTTATTTTCCAAATAGACAATGAAATGCAAAGCTGGGAATGAAAGGGTTACTCAGCTCTCATAAATTCTGATATGACCCTTACTCCTTTAAGCTTTTGTAATTAGAGATCAGATCAGTCGCTCAGTCCTGTCCAACTCTTTGTGACCCCATGAATCGCAGCACGCCAAGCCTCCCTGTCCATCACCAACTCCCGGAGTTCACTCAGACTCACGTCCATCGAGTCAGTGATGCCATCCAGCAATCTCATCCTCTGTCGTCCCCTTCTCCTCCTGCCCCCAATCCCTCCCAGCATCAGAGTCTTTTCCAATGAGTCAACTCTTCGCATGAGGTGGCCAAAGTACTGGAGTTTCAGCTTTGGCATCATTCCTTCCAAAGAAATTCCAGGGCTGATCTCCTTCAGAATGGACTGGTTGGATCTCCTTGCAGTCCAAGGGACTCTCAAGAGTCTTCTCCAACACCACACTTCAAAAGCATCAATTCTTCGGCGCTCAGCCCTCTTCACAGTCCAACTCTCACATCCATACATGACCACAGGAAAAACCATAGCCTTGACTAGACGAACCTTTGTTGGCAAAGTAATGTCTCTGCTTTTCAATATGCTATCTAGGTTGG
>NW_011494638.1:1935041-1935339 GCF_000754665.1 Bison bison bison | reverse complement strand
CAACTGGAATTCCATCACCTCCACTAGCTTTGTTCGTAGTGATGCTTTCTAAGGCCCACTTGACTTCACATTCCAGGATGTCTGGCTCGAGGTCAGTGATCACACCATCGTGATTATCTGGGTCGTGAAGATCTTTTTTGTACAGTTCTTCTGTGATTCTTGCCATCTCTTCTTAATATCTTCTGCTTCTGTTAGGTCCATACCATTTCGGTCCTTTATCGAGCCCATCTTTGCATGAAATGTTCCTTTGGTATCTCTGATTTTCTTGAAGAGATCTCTAGTCTTTCCCATTCTGTTG
>NW_011494638.1:1898502-1934881 GCF_000754665.1 Bison bison bison | reverse complement strand
ATCTATTTCTCACTTCCACTGTATAATCATAAGGGATTTGATTTAGGTCATACCTGAATGGTCTAGTGGTTTTCCCTACTTTCTTCAATTTAAGTCTGAATTTGGCAATAAGGAGTTCATGGTCTGAGCCACAGTCAGCTCCTGGTCTTGTTTTTGCTGACTGTATAAAGCTTCTCCATCTTTGGCTGCAAAGAATATAATCAGTCTGGTTTCAGTGTTGACCATCTGGTGATGTCCATGTATAGAGTCTTCTCTTGTGTTGTTGGAAGAGGGTGTTTGTTATGACCTGTGCATTTTCTTGGCAAAACTCTATTAGTCTTTGCCCTGCTCATTCCGTATTCCAAGGCCAAATTTGCCTGTTACTCCAGGTGTTTCTTGACTTCCTACTTTTGCATTTCAGTCCCCTATAATGAAAAGGACATCTTTTTTGGGTGTTAGTTCTAAAAGGTCTTGTAGGTCTTCATAGAACCGTTCAACTTCAGCTTCTTCAGCGTTACTGGTTGGGGCATAGACTTGGATTACTGTGATATTGAATGGTTTGCCTTGGAAATGAACAGAGATCATTCTGTTGTTTTTGAGATTGCATCCAAGTACTGCATTTCAGACTCTTTTGTTGACCATGATGGCCACTCCATTTCTTCTGAGGGATTCCTCCCCGCAGTAGTAGATATAATGGTCATCTGAGTTAAATTCACCCATTCCAGTCCATTTCAGTTCGCTGATTCCTAGAATGTCGACATTCATTCTTGCCATCTTTTGTTTGACCACTCACAATTTGCCTTGATTCATGAACCTGACATTCCAGGTTCCTATGCAATATTGCTCTTTACAGCATCGGACCTTGCTTCTATCACCAGTCACATCCACAGCTGTGTATTGTTTTTGCTTTGGCTCCATCCCTTCATTCTTTCTGGAGTTATTTCTCCACTGATCTCCAGTAGCATATTGGGCACCTACTGACCTGGGGAGTTTCTCTTTCAGCAGCCTATCATTTTGCCTTTTCATATTGTTCATGGGGTTCTCAAGGCAAGAATACTGAAGTGGTTTGCCATTCCCTTCTCCAGTGGACCACATTCTGTCAGATCTCTCCACCATGACCCACCCGTCTTGGGTTGCCCCACGGGCATGGCTTAGTTTCATTGAGTTAGACAAGGCTGTGGTCCTAGTGTGATTAGATTGACTAGTTTTCTGTGAGTATGGTTTCAGTGTGTTTGCCCTCTGATGCCCTCTTGCAACACCTACCGTCTTACTTAGGTTTCTCTTACCTTGGGCATGGGGTATCTCTTCACGGCTGCTCCAGCAAAGCGCAGCCATTGCTACTTACCTTGGACGAGGGGTATCTCCTCACCACTGCCCTTCCTGACCTTCAGTGTGGGATAGCTCCTCTAGGCCCTCCTGCGCCCGCACAGCCACGGCTCCTTGGACATGGAGTTGCTCCTCCCAAGTGCTGCCCCTGGCCTCGGGCTTACTCCCTTGCAAATAAACTATCTTAATTTGAGAGAGACATTTATTTTCTTGGACTCTGATTCATATACCTATTTTCCCCAAGCTTGGCACCAAATCAGAATGCTTGGTGGCAAAATCCATATGACTGTCCATTGGTTGGTGTGATCTGTTCTGACTGAGGTCTGCATCTGAATTCTTAATCCTCAGAGAAGAGACCAAAATTAGATACAAGGTCCTAAGTGTGTTTCCAGGAATTAGGAAGAGAAATGATGAAGTGAGTCTAGAGGAACCTCAGTTCTAAACATCGGAACATAGTCACACAAAAACTATATGTAATCCATAAATAACAAAATGGAAGCAAGCGTATGGAACACCTATTTATTCAGGTAATAAATTTCTTTCTTGCATAAACTTGAAATTTTATACAATATATTTTTAATCTGCTTGTATATGAAGACATTTGTTAACAGGAATTTATTTGTGGAGTAAAGTATAAAATCTTATTGCTTATATATTTTAATACAAAAATATGAGAATGAACCAAGAATGAAAAAAAAAAATATGATGCTGTATTTCTCTGGTCTAGAGGCCCCTTTAATTTCAAGCATTAAAGTTATTAGCTCTGCAATTACAAGGTCACAAGCAAGGATGTCAGACCCAGGAAGTTTTATTTCCTAATGGCTTGTAAAGTTAAAGATCCTTAAGCATGCTGATCACATCTGGGAGGATCTGTTTTGCTGTGCTATTTTTCTTTGCTGTCAGATCATTAGTAGTATTTAAATTGTATTTTTAAAGCCCTCTGCTCTTCTCCAGTCTGTGTGTGTTTTTTTTTTATTTGTTTCTAACATAAATGACAGAAGACATTTCACAACCCAGCTCTAACTATTTTCCCAGTGTCACCTCCTATTTATCCACCTAACAACCCTTCCCCTGCCTCTCCCTACTACTGGCAGAGCCATACCTCAGTACTTCTATCTCAGGCCATGTCACTCATTCTCTTACCTGTGCAGTAAGTACATCATGTCTCCTTGTCTGGAAAGCCCTCTTCCTCTTTTTCACTGAACCCTTTCTAGCAGCTGCCCCTTGATGTTTTCTTCCCACTCCTTTTCACATGGGGTTGACTTCAGGTCAGGTCAGTTCAGTCACTCAGTCATGTTCGACTCTTTGTGACCCCATGGACTGCAGCACGCCAGGCTTCCCTGTCCATCACCAGCTCCTGGAGCTTGCTCAAACTCATGTCCATCAAATTGGTGATGCCATCCAACCATCTCATCCTCTGTCATCCCCTTCTCCTCCTGTCTTCAATCTTTTCCATCATCAGGGTCTTTTCCAATGAGTCAGTTCTTCACATCAGGTGGCCAAAGTATTGGAGTTTCAGCTTCAGCATCAGTCCTTCCAATGAATATTCAGGACTGATTTCCTTTAAGATTGACAGGTTTGATCTCCTTGCAGTCCAAGGGACTCTCAAGAGTCCCTTGAAGCTAAAGGCAAAGGAATTGTCTTAGGGCGTTGGTGTATGCAGGGACCAGAAACTCCTTCCTTCTTCCCTACATTGTCCTGGGCAAGTGTTGTCAACTCTGCCCTGAGATATTATATTGCCCCTAAGTCAACCTGCCATGCGTGTTGTGAGAATCAACCATAAGCCAGGTACCCTGCTAAGCTCTGGCAATACCAAGATTGCCAGGGAGGCAGAGCAAACAGGGTGGGAGACAACAGGCATCCAGCAAAGAAGCACATTACAAAGGCCTATCCTGGAGGCACACATCAAAGGCTATGAGCACACAGATGCTGCCATCAAAGGCCACGCCATGTGGGCAGGAAAGAGTTAAAGCCATTTCCTGCTGGTTGCCGTCTGTACTCTATCACTGCAAAGTCACATTCATACAGTTTCTGTTCATTTGGGAGAGAAGATAAAAAAAGGTATCTTAGAGCAAGTTTTCTGGTGGATACCAATCTTTCTGCAGCCCTTTTAAGAACACACAAGAGCCCCTGTGGCTATAACTAATTCTGGACAACAGAGCTCATGACAAACAGGTCTCTCTCCTTCCTAGCATGTGGTATGGCTACAATTTTGAATTTTTAAAACTTCATTGTTTGATGATTTTCTATAATGCTGAACTGTTACAGCCACAGAGCTAGATCTATGCTTATTTTTCCCATCTTTGTATCTTCAATACCTACCACAATGTCTGCCCCATTAAAATGCTCAACAGATATGTCTCAAAGAAGAGTCAATAAGTAATACTATTATCAGCTCAACAGCAACATAAATTTGGATACACTGTCTCATGTAATTCTTATAATAATTCAATTTTAAATAGTAGGTAATTCAGTCTTTGACAGCTGGCAAATGGCAGGTTAAAATTTAAATTCAGATGGGAGGAAGGTTCAAGAGGGAGGGGATATATGTATACCTGTAGCTGATTCATGCTGATGTTTGGCAGAAAACAACAAAATTCTGTAAAGCAATTATCCTCCAAGTAAAAAATAAATAACTTTTTAAAAGATATTAAAATTTGAGTTTGTCTGGCCTTGTTGCAGCCACACTCTTAGTTCTACCATAAGAGGATAAGATTCATGTCCTTAATGATAAAAGGAGAGATGGTTGATACAGCAAGTTTCCAGAAACAGCAGGAGCTGGAAGCAACAGACAGAATGAAGAGTCATTTTTAGAAAGTCCATCTGATACCACATGCAGAAAAGCTGAATTCCTGCCACCTCCTATTCTACAATGATGAAACCACTTAAATATTCAAAATAAGAAAACTGTTCAGTCAATATGGTACATCTATATGATGGAACACTAATCATTAAAAGTCATGTTTTACAAGAATATGGAAAAATGTTCAAGATAATCATTAGGTAGAAAAGGCAGATTATAAAATAGGCTGTATAAGTAAGTAAGTGAAGTCACTCAGTCGTGTCCGACGCTTTGCGACCCCATGGACTGTAGTCTACCAGTATACCATGACTCAATTTTACTAAAGTATATATAGCATGTTTCAACAGATGGTACACACACACACACACACACACATTTTAGAACAATACACATCAAATGCCGAAGTGTTATGAGTAAAACTACAAATTATTTAAATTTTGTCTATTTTTTATTTTTCCATAGTTTCTATAAAGATCAAACACTTGCAATTCAAGTACAATTTATGATAAATATACAGATAAAAGAAACTAAGCCAAAATGTTAATTGTGATTTTTCTGTGTATGGTAAAATAATTATTTTACTTAAAAACTTCCTGTATTTAAAAAATTAAAGCAACAGAAAAGGTTTGTAAGACTGAAACAAATCCCCCCTCAATATGCTTTGACGATGATCAAGATGCAAATACAAGTACTCTCTGTTCCTTCTCACTGCTTTCTGTGTGATTCCACTGCCCACACTGATGTTCTCAGCAACTTCTATAACATATGTTCACGGTTGCATTACTTTTGGAGCTCCAATCGTTTGTCTAACATGTTTATATATCTCAATAACATGGACCCTGAAATAAACAAATGGTTTGCCTCCAGAACACTGCTACCACCCCAGAGTTCCTGAGGAAGTATTAGGTTTATTTTCACAGCCAATTTCTGTCTTTTGACTGCCCTGGGTCCTGGCTTCATTCCCAGATCAGGTCTTAGCTCCTGCTAGGAGTCAACCAACTACCGAAAACGCAGAGACTTAGAAACCAAAAGACCGGAAAAGAAGAGCTTGAAGAGCCAGTCCGCCAACAGGCTGTATCTGGTTGGGGAGGCAGAACAGAGGCTCCTGCCAACCATCAGAGGGATTCCAGGACAGGCCTCAGAGCCCCTGAGACAAGCTACAGGAAGGTCAGGGGTGGAAATGCTCTGAACTGAATCCTGACTATAACCTAACAGCAATTTTTCTCATTTGATATGTTCCAGGAGGTCCTAGCTTTTAGTGATAACTCCTACCATCATCAGGTAATAAAAGTCCTTTCTGCCTTGTTAACTGCCCCAGGAGAATGTGAGTTGGCCTAGTGGCCTAAAAGTCTGTATCCAGTGTGGAGGTAACCCTGAGATATATATAGGTTCCTAATAAGATAACAGGATGGTCCTCAACCTCCTACACACTCTGAAAACCAGGCCTTTTAGAAAGCCCAAGAGCTTTACTAAACTAAGAGGGTTGCCCCAGGGTCAGCTTTCTTATGTTCACAGATGCAGAGCATTAAGCAATAAAAGAACAAGAGAGGCGTGTTGGGCAAATAACATACAGATGTAGTTGTCATTTAGTCGCCAAGTAATCTCAGACTCTTTGGTGACCCCATGGACTGTGGCCTGCCAGGCTCTTCTGTCCATGGAATTTTCAGGCAGGAATACTGGAGTGAGTTGCTGTTTCCTTCTCCAGGGGATCTTCCTGACCCAGGGACTGAACGCATGTTTCCTGCATTGGCAGGCAGGTTCTTCACCACTAAGCCATCAGGGAAGCCCCATATAGATGTGGAGTATTGAGCAATAAAGGACAGAAAAACAGCCTGTCCCAAGAATTGGAGGCCGTGGTTTCAGGTACAGTCTCCCCACAACCCCCATCTGTAAATGCAAGAGGGAAGAAAACCTTTCCCAGCAGAATTACTGGGTTAATACACACATTTTGTTTCAAGCAGAGTTTTCCCTTTCAGAAGTATCCTCCATTTTGATGTATCAATATTACTTTACTCTAAATTTAACCTAGGCCAAACATTTAAGTTTAATATTACTCCCCCTCACTTGCTGGAAATGTTCTATGTATTTAAAAGTAAGAAATCCACAAGGAATTCTTGTGATATTACAAGGATTGTAATAGCAAATACATGACTGTAACAGCAAATAGATGAACTGACACAGATGAAAAAATGTATAGAACTTAATACACACTTACATACCAACAATTCCAAGTAAAATTGGGGAAATCAGAATATCTTTGGACTGTATATATGTCAATATCCTGGTAGTGATACTATGCTATACTTTTGCAAAATGTTATCATTGGGAGAAACTAGGAAAAATGTACAAGACATACCTTTACATTATTTCTTAAAAGTGTATGTGAATCTGCAATTACCTCACATTACAAATAAGCTTTAAAAATAAAAGTAAGTCAAGCAAACAATCTGCTAAATAAAATATATTCCATCACTCCAACCTGACTTTGAAAAAATGTACATCATAACTACCAGAATTCCAGGTTCAAATTTCAAGTCGTCTCATTCTTGGACTTTTACACAGGTGTGTGGCTGCCCCAGCATCCCCACGGATCCTTGGGGTCCCCATTCCAGGTCACCCCTCTTCTCACCTTCTTACCAGTACTGCACAAGAGGTCTGAAATGCACATTTGTGGCCAGCCTTGTAGAGGATCATGTTATTCTGTTCACACCCCTCCTCAAGCAGGACCTCTTGGCCACCTCAGGCAGGCTCTGAAAGCAGGCTCGGAGTCCTGTGAATGGGAAATCCTGGGGTTCTACATGCTTGGAGCTTGTCTTTGGGGTGGAGCGGGGGTGCTGCAGGTTCTGCATGGAGACATCGCCTTGGCCCTACCAACTTTTCACACCTTGCCAAGAAGCATGGTCAGAAAGGGCAGGGGGCTGCTCCCAGGACACCAGCCTCTCGTCACAGTTTAAGCACATGCTAATCATTATTACCATTTATAAGTAAGAAAATTCAGACTTACAGGAATTATGCCTCTTGCAGCTGAAAACTGCCGCTTTTTCAGCCGGTTGCCAGCTAGATTTGTCGGACTCCAGAGACTTGTTGACACCCCACTCCAGTACTCTTGCTTGGAAAATCCCATGGACGGAGGAGCCGGGTAGGCTGCAGTCCATGGGGTCGCTGAGAGTCAGACATGACTGAGTGACTTCACTTTCATTTTTCACTTTCATGCATTGGAGAAGGAAATGGCAACCCACTCCAGTGTTCTTGCCTGGAGAATCCCAGGGATGGGGGAGCCTGGTGGGCTGCCGTCTCTGGGGTCACACAGAGTCGGACACGACTGAAGTGACTTAGCAGCAGCAGTAGTAGAGACTTGTTGAAAATCTGAGTGTGACGTCCATTTTACTGTCTTTAAGGCATCCACCAAGGGCCTTCCTATCCTTTCACAGCTGTTGTAGTCATGAGCCAGATAGATAAGCTGCCTTTCTCAGGACTTGTGTCATTCAATTAATGGGACAGTTATTGAAATTGAATTCAACTGGCATTCATTGAGAGCCTACACCATAGTCCTTCAGATGCTGTCACTATTCACAGGGCCAGTTCATTAATCTTGATTAATTCAAGGTGCCAAGGCTGCAACATTAAAAATAGACGCTAGACTTAAATAAATGTTATGCTGTCACCAATATAAAAACTAATGTTTTAGCAGGCATTTGTAAGACACTTTGAAGCAGTTTTCTTTTTTTTATTATTTCCACAAATTAATCTCTAATTCCTAAAGAATAAACAGGATGATACAAAACTCATGTCCTCCCTTCCCCACACAGGCAGACAGAAAAGGGACAAAGAGGAAGGTGGCCAGTGGAAAGGAAGAGGAGTAGAGAAAAATAACAGCAAGTTTAAGAGTTTGAAGTGCTTTCTAATTTGTCAACCCTAGCCATTCCAGGACCTCTTTATAGTTTAAAAAATGTCAGAGATACCCTTACTCCCTCAGGTGGCCTCAGTATTTCCTGCTGATAAAGCAGTTTTCACATTGTGAGACTGACTTCACCCTACATCAAACTGAGTGAGATGAAAGGCCCATTCTACCAGCTAGGGAAAGATAAATTCTTCTTCTAGCTCAGAGGCAAAATAAGGGAGACCTCCAGAAACAAAAAAGGCAGGGGGTGCGGAAACTCCCTGCCACGGAGCACCATGTTTGACGGAGCAGTACCCTATGGAGCCTTCCTGGGACAGACCCCCGCCCCCGCCCCTCCCCATGTCTTCCACCTGCCTCTTGTTTGTGGAGCAACTTTAGCCTCCTAAAGCCTTCCCCGGGTTGCAAAGAACAAATTTAATCAGGGAAGTGAGAAAATGCAGAAATAAAAACAATGAAATAAGAAAAAGTCATAATTTTTATTATTATTTAGTTTAGCCATTAAACAACATCAAACACTTTAAGTTCCTCCCCAAGGAGGAAGGCATGGCAACCTACTCCAGTATTCTTGCCCAGAGTATTCTGTGGACAAAGGAGCCTAGCAGGCTACATACAGTCCATGGCACTGCAAAGAGTCAGACACGACTGAAGCAACTGAGCATGCACGCGCAGAAGGGCTTCAGATAACATTCTGAGTCACATCATTTGAGTTGTTTTGCAGATCCTAAAACCCCCACCAGGCAGAGGAAGTTAACTGTATGCTGCCCACAAGCACAGCATGCAGACCCAGACCAGCTCGAACTAAAACGTTGATGATGTTGACTCCTGATTACCTTATCACTAACCAATCAGGAAAGTGTCCATGAACTGATCATATACCCCACAACCCTCTCCCTTACCCTCACACTGTAAACACTTTTCCCTGGAAAATCATAAGGAAATCCAGGTCTTTTGAGCATTAGCCACTCATAATCTTTGTCTTGCCCCTTGCAACAAACGCTGCACTTTCCTTCATCACAACCCGGTTACTGTAGATAGATTTTACTGTGCATATGCAAGGGGACCCAAGTTTGGTTCAGTGACACATGGAGATGAGACTGTAAGAAGAAAAAATGTGGACTTTAGGGCATGAATTGCAGTTCCTTTTCTGGCAGCCCACAGGCATTTTTATTTTTTCTGGATTCTCTTCTGCATTCCATTTACAGGTGGCTTTGGAGTCAGAATCTCCAGGTAAGAAAAGTGTTACTTTAGTAAGGTAGAATCATACACATCTAGCAAATTAGACTTAGATAACTTATTTAGTTGGAAGAATCCAGGAATGTTAAAACTATATGAAAGATGTAAAGAGAGGTCACCTGTAATGTTTTTCTGAGTATAAAATATGCTGGATGAAATCAGTCAGTGACAGAAGCTGGATCACAAAAGATTAAATGAGTGGAGAGAGGAATGGTAAAATGTCTAGCAAGACATCAGAGCAAAGGTCAGGAAGCAGGGGGGATGTGAGTGATGAGTAAGAGTGAGGCAGAGATGAGTCTTCTAGAGTGGATGCATGACTGCTATAGCCAACAGTGCTATAGCCTCTTGTCTCCCCAACTGTCGGCTACCTCCTACTCTCAAACCAGTCATCAACCCCCAAACCCTAAGGCCTTTTTCCTACCTACTGAAAGGAAACTCTAAGATATCATGCCCTACAACCTTGTATGATCTGGCCTCTGGCTCTCTCTTCAATTACATTTTCCATCATTCTTTCCCTAGTTTATCCAATCATCCAGTTTGACCTGCTTGCTATTCCACAAATATTCCACAAATACTTCAAGCATGCTCCCACTTCAAGAACTCCACAGTCACTCTACCACTTGCCTACAATGCCCTTTCCCTAAATAGGTACACAATTCCCTCCCTCGGATTCAAGTCCCTATTCAAATGTATCCTCAATCCAAGGAAAATGTCCCTAACCACTCTATCCTAAATGGCATGTATATTCATCTAAATTGCTCTTTCCTCCTATCCTTATTATTTCTCCACAGCCAGGGTTGCTAATGATACCATGTTGTTCTGTTTGTTTATTGTCTGAGCCCATAATGGCTTTAAAATGCATGAAAGCATGGACTGTTTAGGTTGCATCTGAACCCATAATCGGAGAAGGCAATGGCACCCCACTCCAGTACTCTTGCCTGGAAAATCCCATGGACGGAGGAGGCTGGTAGGCTGCAGTCCGTGGGGTCGCTGAGGGTCGGACACACTGAGCGACTTTACTTTCACTTTTCACTTTTATGCATTGGAGAAGGAAATGGCAACCCACTCCAGTGTTCTTGCCTGGAGAATCCCAGGGACGGGGAGCCTGGTGGGCTGCCGTCTATGGGGTCACACAGAGTCGGACACGACTGAAGCGACTTAGCAGCAGCAGCAGTAGAACCCACGATGCCGACAGCAATCCCAACATATGGTATGTTGAGGTCCTTCATATGTTGATATTCCTAACCTCAATTTAATTATATCTGGAGATATGGTCTTCAGAAGACAATTAAGGTTAAATGAGACCATCAGGGTGGAGCCTTAATCCAATAGGAACGTGGTCTTATAAGAAGAGAAAAATCTTTCTCTCTCCTTCCCCTCCCTCTCTGCCCTTCTCCCTCTTCTCCCCTTCTCTTTCCCACCCTCTCCCTCTCCTCCTCCTTCCTCTTTCCCTCCATCCTCTGCTCCTCACCCCACCCAGTACCCTCCTCCCTCTTCCCTTTTCCCAGTCCTGCGTGCTCTCTTTACCTTGTGAGGACACAGCAAGGTGGCCATTTGCCACCAGGAAGAGAGCTCTCACCAGAAACTGAATTGATCAACAGCACATTGATCTTGGATTTCTCAGCCTCCAAAACTGTAAGAAATAAATGTGTGTTGCTTAAGACACCCAGCCTGTAGTATTTTGGAATGGCAATAACTAAGTGAAAAAATAAACAAGAGTTTCTGCACTTCTTGTTTGTCATGTAGAAAAATAAAATAGTATTTATTTAGTATTATAAATATAAACATATTATATTATATAAATATAAATAGTATTATTTATATTTTAGTATACTTAGGATCAATACACTAAATTCTAGGTGATATCTAAGTATAACCTAATACAACAAGCTGTTGTACTGAATTCTGCCTTGAATGAATAAAACTCCATTGGCCATTTCTTGCTGAGACTTTTTCTGAAAACAGACAACTGCATATATCCTGATGGATTGACCCATACCTTGGAAAGAGAGCCTGCTGTGACTGCATCTGCAATTTGAATCATGATTTTCAAAAGAATTAAACCAGAAAAAGAAAACTACCCTGGCATGGTATATGATTTGAAAAAAAAAAATTGTTGAAACCATTTTAGCTTTTCAGAATCATTATACAATTAATTCTATTTAACTTTTTCTGGGAAAAAATACATTATTTAAAAAAATATGTATTTTTAATTGTTAAAATTTTCTAAAAGAGATACTGACTTTTAAGTAGGGAAAATTATACAAGATAACATGGTATCAATTGAAAATAACTATCAGCCCTTCTAGGAAGAAACCTGAAGAGAAATAAGAGAGAGGAATCCATCCTAATTGACCAAAGTTGATTTTCTATAGTTCAGAACATGTAGTTTGGGAACATTTTGTTTCATACTCATAATTAAGTGGATACTAGGAATGCAATTTAATCAACTTTGTAGAAATTAACAGCAAAAAAAGAAAATATTAATCATTATTAAGTATAGTATGTGCTTGTAAAAGGTATATTACTTACAGGAAACTCTATAACATACTCTTGTTAATTTAAATATTATAGATGAATCAAGAAAATATATTTCATATACACTGAAATCTGTATATGAGGTATACTCAAAGAATCAGTGTATGTTCCATTTTACAGAAGACCCAGTTTGGATAAAGATCTAAGGAGGGCCATATTTTGGCTAAGCACTGGTCATACAGCCAAAGTGATACACACAGCTACCTGTCCATGATGTAGTCTGTGTGTCCGTGGCAGGCTGTGCATGATCTTAAGGAAAAGGTCAATGATTTTCTTAAAAAATTTGCTTCTGATCAACATTACTTTATAAAGAAAAATATTCATATATTGGAAATAAGATACAAACTTTTAAAATTCTTAAATATTTATTCAGAGTTGGAAAATATAATATCTGATGGACTGCTGCTGCACATCACTGAGTATGTAAAGGCCGCACTTAATATTTTACTTGGAGGAAGTCTCCTGCTTAATGTTGTTGCTATTGTTATTTAGTCACTCAGTCATGTTCGATTCTTTGACACTCCATGGACTGTAGCCCACCAGGTCCCTCTGTCCATGGGATTTTCCAGGCAAGAATACTGGTGTGGGTAGCTATTTCCTCCTCCAGGGGATCTTCCAGATCCAGGGATCAAACCCACATCTCCTGCATTGCTATGTGGTTTCTTTACCAGGCAAACCTCCTGCTTATTGTTACACAACTACATATTCACTATTTTATATATATTCACGATTCATCTATAAGATTTAAATTAACAAGAATATGTTATAGAGTCTCCTGTAAGTAGTATATCTTTTACAAGCACATACTGTACTTAATAATGATTAATATTTTTTTTTGCTGTTAATTTCTACAAAGTTGATTAAATTGCATTCCTAGCATCTACTTAATTATGAATGTGAAAGAAAATGTTCCCAAATTACATGTTCTAAACTATAAAAAATCAACTTTGGTCAATTAGGATGGATTCCTCTCTCTTAGTTGTTGACAGAATATGCTTCTTCCATCAAATGCATAATAAGTTAGTACTTTTAATCATGAAATAAAAGAACAAATATAACCATAGATGATAATTCTTAAGGGTTCATCTCTCTATCATGCTTATCAAGGCATATCTGAATACCCTGTGAAATTTGGCTATGCAAAGAAAAAAATCCACATTAGGAATGGAATTAATGTTAAACTGTGACCCCTGTGTTACTCTAGCTATAAAAAGTATTATTCTACAGAAATATTTAATTGAAGAAAAAAAGTCCTGTGCATTTCACTAAGGGATGATTTTACAAAGTGATTTTGCTAGTTATATTTAATAATTAGTTCAATATATTTAAGATAATTTTGTGATATTTTTATTTTAAAATAGTGATATTTTTAAATGAAAGGAATTTTTCTCCAAAATTTAAGTTGTCCATTTAAAAATACCTAGCGGCATTGGAACCAAAAGTATGAAGAACATTCCTATAGAGATTTTTAATTTAACTTTAAATGCAATTTATAATTCTTAAAGATTTATCATGAAATTATAGAATAAGATTCACATTCTTAAAAAATTATGGTAGTTGACATATGGGGGAAGAGGTTAAAGAATGAAAGGAGGGACACTGGTTGAAAGGCAGTTTCTCACCCTTTCCTGAGAAAGGATGGTGGTATGGACAGGACTGGGGTGGTGACTATAAGAATTGAGAGGAACTGGATAAAAAACATTTTAGAAGTAAAATCAACAGAAATTGCTAATGGGCTTGATGTGGACCATGCACATCAGTTGAATGACTCTTAGATTTTTATATTCTTTTGTGTTTTGATTGCACCATTGAATCCACAATGGTGTTGTTAAATTAAGAAGCCTGGTAAGAGGGTAGAACTGAGAGACATCAAGAATTCTATTTCTACATATTGTGTGAGTTGCTTATGAGCTGTTTAGCTGAGCTTCAAGTAAGCTATTGGATATAAAATTTGGAACTCATAGGAGAGATCAGAGCTGAAGATATAAATTTAGATTCATCAATATCAGTATTGATTAATACTGATTAAATGCATGGAATTAGAAGAAACCATCTATGGAGTGATAATGAATAAAGAGAAAACTTTTAACTCCACAGAGATACTCTCCTTAATATAAGAGTCAGGTAGAAGAGGAACAGCCTGTAAGGAGACCAAGAATTGGTAGCTAGTAAAGCAGGAGGAAAATCAGGAAAGTGCAAGCACCCCAGGGAGCAAGAGAAGAAAGCTTTTCCAGAAACATTCACTAATGTGATTATCCAAAGCATACCTTGTTTTGGCCCATACCTGAAATGAGCTCTGTATAGCAAAACAGTCTTAAATAAAACCTATAACAGAATAATTTTGTAAAGGGAGGACAAAAAATAAATAGATAATTATTAGAGGGACATTCTATTCCTTTATTAACCTGGTATTTATTAACCAGAGGTTAACCTGGAGCTTGTAAACTTGGGATCAAGGAAGAGGAAGCTGAGAAAGCTGTCCTGGATCTCTCAGCAAGTCAGGATCCTGAAGAAGAGAATCCTCTTCACTTGCAGAGTAGTGGTCACTTCAGGTCATGGCTTGGCCACTGAGTGCCAAGTTAAACATTCAGAAACTTGAGAAAATGGCAAACTGGGGAGAAAAAAGAGGCAGGGGTTGTGAGATACGAGTAGAGAGGAATGTTCCCTCTCTCTTCACGACCACTCTCCACTCAATTACCATCAACAACTGCATGAAGTAACCAGACTGTAAACACTGAAAGGACAAATATTTTCCCTCTGTTGAAAATAAAGAAATTTCCCATTCCTCCTTTTTCTTTGATTTACTTTATAAATCTAAGTATTTTCTCCTCTCTTTGAAATGTATATAAGTCCCTTTGAAGACTAGACTGACATTTTGTCAGCTTTATGATCTAGGAATGTCTTTCTCAAGGACCTCAAACCATCTTCTGAGATATTAACATCAAGGGAGATAGCCCTCTTGATCTCCCCCTTCTGGGAGAGATTAGGAGCCCACCTTCCTTATGCACCTGCCTCAACTTGCAAAATTACCTCCTGTCGTTAATGAGAGGACATTTGGTTTTCCCCTGCATAAAGCTAATTCAATAGCACAAACGGTCACCCCAATTACCACATAAAGTTAGGATAAACAGTGTGTGACAAACGATGCTGTCAGGTCCTTTTACTTGAGGCTTAAGTATTGTATGTAACGGGGGAGATTTCTTTCATCTTTGCAATCTCTCAGTGGATTTGAGGACAACATAGAATCTTTGTTTATATGAGTTATATTTGTCAATAGTTAACCATATTAGGCAATAAACTGAGGATTTTAAAACATTTATTATTTACTTTAATGATAATAAATCAATACATTTTAACGTTAAAAAACAGAATGTTTTCAATAACTTGTAGAAAACTGTGACATTGTTTTACAATTTTGAAAAATCTCTTAGTGTCAGGCTTAATAGAAAACACCTACACTCTTTCTGTTTCTGCATCCAATCTGCTTTAATACACTGTTTTTGTTGAAGTATATAAAAAAAAAATACCTAGCCTCACACAGGAATGTAGTTGGAAAAGAGAATAGCACATTAATAGCCTTTCAGATAATTATGGATAGTCTTCTTTACACTGTACCAAAACTCAGAGATGGTAGGTTTTCAGGCTAGTTGCAATGAGAAATATGAAGCTGTATCATTGAACTTTCATACTCTATTGTGTTAAAATCCATTGGTCTCTCTTACATTTTGAACAGGTCCTTTACTCACGCATGATTCTGTAATGTCATACTATTGCCGTTGCGAAGTCACTTCAGTCGTGTCCAACTCTGTGTGACCCCATAGACGGCAGCCCACCAGGCTCCCCCGTCCCTGGGATTCTCCAGGCAAGAACACTGGAGTGGGTTGCCATTTCCTTCTCCAATGCATGTCATTTGTAAAATACTGGTTCATGAAGCTATGCAAATATTCCAAATTGACACATTATACAATTAAAAAAATCATATTAGTTATTATAGCCAAGGATCTCATCAGGAAAACAGGTTTTGGGTAGCTGCCAAGTTCATGTGATGATATATGCTACAAGGTACTAGTAAGGTTTGATCAACTAAAGAACTGTTCAAATGCAATGTATTATTTCATTGTGCTGCGATCTATTAATGCTAATACGTTAAGGGACACCCAGGTTATAAGGGCTTCCAAGGTGGCACTAGTGGTAAAGAACCTGCCTCCGGATGGAGGAAATATAAGAGACACAAATTTGATCCCTGGGTCGGGAAGATTCCCCTGGAGGAGGGCATGGCAACCCACTCCAGTATTCTTGCCTGGAGAATCCCATGGACAGAGGAGCCTGGTGGATTACAAGTCCATGGGCTACATGACAATCAATTTAGCACACAGCCCATGTTGTCATAATAGGAATCAGTTTAAGGATCCTAATAATGTATAACCTAATCTTGAAATGAGCAAATGTCTGTGTTTTGCATTACTATAAGCCAGAGGAGGGGATATAGTGGTCAGTATAGACAAAACAAGATTATTCACGTAAGTTGAAAATTATTATCACTGGGTGAGTGGTTCTTGTAGGTTAATTATATTAATCTCTACTTGTATTATTTACTTTGTGTACATATTTGAATGTTACCACAATAAATACTAATATATAGTTTAAACTCTTCAATGGAGTTATGGTTTTTCTTTTGAGACATAATTAAGAGCAAAAATTTTCTTTAATTTGATGGATTAGACAACTGAAAACTAAAAAGAAGATTTATCTTATAGTTGTTATGAATTGTTCTGGGTCTTAATACATTTATTTGTCATACTCTTCTAAAGTAGAAAATTTATTTTGCAAATATCACCAAATAACCTTTGTCTTTACCTTAAGCCAGAGCTTAGACATGGGGGAGGAATCAGGCAATAGTATTGTAGTTTACCAAATACTCTCATACACTCAAATTTTTTCCAGCAATGGATTTAATTTCAAACTTTATACAAAATATATTTTTTTGCACTTGAGGAAAGTCAGAAATTTTCTCAAACCCTTTCATTGAACTAATGTGTTCTTTCCTACAACTCAAACGCCACTTCTGTTCTCAATTTAAGCAATAATTTCAACATGGTTACTATGTACAAATGAAGTCATTTGCCTTTTAAAAAATGGGTTAATGTATCTACAATAGTACCCCTTTTATTTGAGATTTGATTTCCACTGCTTCAGACCCAAGGCAGCGTGAAAATGTTAAGTGAAAAATGCCAGAAATCAGCCATTTGTGAGCTTTAAATTGTGTGTCCTTCCGGGTAGCAGTGAAACCTTGTGAAGAAGCTGCTCTCACATTTCTGGCAGGGTTGAGGTTGAGAGATATCATCTTCACATAACTTTTTACTACAATACATTGTTATAATTGTTCTACTATTAGTTAGAGTTGTTAATTTATTACTGTGTAATTTATAAATTACACTTTATCATAAATTACACATATCATATATGTTTATATAGGAAGGAACACAGTGTTACATAGGGTTTGGCACTATCAGCAGTTTCAGGCATCTTCTGGTCTTGGAACAGAATCCCATGGATAAGGGGGGACTACTGTACTGAATTTCAAATACTTGAGAGCAAACTTGAAAAGAGGACATCTCACTGACAAAACAGCAAAGCTTCTATTTTTGTCTTATTGGAAGACTATTCCCCATGCCTTCTAACATTAATATAGAATTGATAACCACTCAAGAGGATCAGTAAAATGAAGTGAGATAGAGAAAGGTTACTCATGCTCTTTAACCATGTTCTCTGGAGGCATCGTAAAGAACTTATACTTTTATACCTTTTAAAGTTCAAGTTTCACTGAAGTGCATCAAACAAAATTGAAGAGCTCTTCTTTATAATTTATGCACTCTTATCTTTTAAAAACAATGTTCTTTTGTCACCTTTAAGCTGGAATAATTTTCCAGCATGTTCATCTTTCATAACATTAATATTTTTAGAATCAAAATCAGTTATTTTGCAAAACTTTGGTCAAAAGGCTAAAACAATATGAAAACAGAAATAAGAGAAGTTTCATTTTCATCCCGTTCCCACTGTTCCCATTTATGTAACCATTCTTAGGAGTTTTTAGTTTATAATTCCTGTATTTCTTTTTAATTTTACAAAAGTAAGTATATTTACCTTTTTATTTTCTCTTCTTTCTTATATATAGGTTAACGTTCTATATCTGCTGCTGCTGCTGCTAAGTCGCTTCAGTCGTGTCCGACTCTGTGTGACCCCAGAGACGGCAGCCCACCAGGCTCCTCCATCCCTGGGATTCTCCAGGCAAGAACACTGGAGTGGGTTGCCATTTCCTTCTCCAATGCATGAAAGTGAAAAGTGAAAGTGAAGTCACTCAGTCGTGTCTGACTCTTACCGACCCCATAGACTGCAGCCAACCAGGCTCCTCCATCCATGGGATTTTCCAGGCAAGAGTACTGGAGTGGGTTGCCATTGCCTTCTCCGGTTCTATATCTACTCCTCAATATTTAGTTTTTTTTAATTTACATCTGGAAACACTTCATATCAGATTCTTGAACTCTTCTTCCTTTTACTTTTTGGCTCCAAATAATCCTTGAAGTGCCAACATCCGTTGGATTATCAAAAAAGCAAGAGAGTTCCAGAAAAACATCTATTTCTATTTTATTGATTATGTCAAAGCCTTTGACTGTGTGGATCACAAACTCTGGAAAATTCCTAAAGAGATGGGAATACCAGACCACCTGACCTGTCTCCTGAGAAACCTGTATGCAGGTCAAGAAGCAACAGTTAGAACTGGACATGGAACAACAGGCTGGTTCCAAATTGGGAAAGGAGTATGTCAAGGCTGTATATTGTCACCCTGCTTATTTAACTTATATGTAGAGTACATCATGAGAAATGCTGGGCTGGAGGAAGCACAAGCTGAAATCAAGACTGCTGGGAGAAATATCAATAACCTCAGATATGCAGGTGACACCACCCTTATGGCAGAAAGTGAAGGAGCTAAAGAGCCTCTTGATGAAAGTGAAAGAGGAGAGTGAAAAAGTTGGCTTAAAACTCAACATGCAGAAAACTAAGATCATGGCATCTGGTCCCATCACTTCATGGAAAATAGATGGCAAAACAATGGGAACAGTGACAGGCTATTTTTTGGGCTCCAAAATCACTGCAGATGGTGACTGCAGCCATGAAATTAAAAGACGCTTACTCCTTGTAAGGAAAGTTATGACCAACCTAGATTGCATATTAAAAAGCAGAGACATTACTTTGCCAACAAATGTCCATCTAGTCAAAGCTATGGTTTTTCCAGTAGTTATGTATGCATGTGAGAGTTGGACTATAAAGAAAGCTGAGCATCAAAGAATTGATGTTTTTGAACTGTGGTGTTGAAGAAGACACTTGAGAGTCCCTTGGATAACAAGGAGATCCCACTGGTCCATCATTGGCAGGGCTGATGCTGAGTTGAAACTCCAATACTTGCGGCCAGCAAAGAGCTGACTCATTTGAAAAGACCCTGATGCTGGAAAAGATTGAGGGCAGGAGGAGAAGGGGATAACAGAGGATGAGATGGTTGGATAGCATCACCAGCTCAATGGACATGAGTTTGAGTAAACTCCAGGAATTAGTGATGGGCAGGGAGGCCTAGCATGCTGCAATCCATGGGGTCACAAAAAGTCAGACATGACTGAGAGATTGAACTGAACTGAACTGAACTGAACTAATAACTCCATTGTGTAAATGTGCCATAGTTTTTCCAATTACTTGCTATGAATGGGCATCAAGGTTATTTACCATCTTTTGTGCTTATAAAAAATACTGAAATAAATAATGTGCACATTCTGTTTCATATTAACAGAGGAATGTCTTCAGTGTAGATTCCAAAAAGCAGAATTGCTGGGTCAAAGGATATATTTATGTGTGGATCTATTAGACATTGCCAGTTCAGTTCAATCACTCAGTTGTGTCCGACTCTTTGGAACCCCATGGACTGCAGCATGCCAGGACTCCCTGTCCATCACCAACTCCCAGAGTTTACCCAAACTCATGTCCATTGAGTCAGTGATGCCATCCAACCATCTCATCCTGTGTCGTACCCTTCTCCTACTGCCTTCACTCTTTCCCAGCATCAGGGTCTTTTCAAATGAGTCAGCTCTTCGCATTAGGTAGCCAAATTATTAGAGTTTCAACTTCAGCATCAGCACCCCCCAATGAATATTCAGGGGTGCTTTCCTTTAGGATGGACTGATTGGATCTCCTTGCAGTCCAAGGGACTCTCAAGAGTCTTCTCCAACACCACAGTTTAAAAGCATCAATTTTTCCGTGCTCAGCTTTCTTTATAGTCCAACTCTCACATCCATACATGACTACTGGAAAAACCATAGCCTTGACTAGACGGACCTTTGTTGGCAAAGTAATGTCTCTGCTTTTGAATATGCTATCTAGGTTGGTCACAACTTTCCTTCCAAGGAGTAAACGTCTTTTAATTTCATGGCTCCAGTCACCATCTGCAGTGATTTTGGAGCCCCAAAACATAAAGTCTGCCACTGTTTACACTGTTTCTCCATCTATTTTCCATGAAGTGACAGGACTCAATGTCATGATCTTTGTTTTCTGAATATTGAGCTTTAAGCAAACTTTTTCACTCTCCTCTTTCACTTTCATCAAGAGGCTCTTTAGTTCTTCACTTTCTGCCATAAGGGTGGTGTCATCTGCATATCTGAGGTTATTGATATTTCTCCCAGCAATCTTGATTCCAGCTTGTGCTTTATCCAGCCCAGCATTTCTCATGATGGACTCTGCATATAAGTTAAATAAGCAGGGTGACAATATACAGCCTTGACGTAGTCCTTTTTTTATTTGGAACCAGTTTGTTGTTCCATGTCCAGTTATAACTGTTGCTTCCTGACCTGCATACAGATTTTTCAGAAGGCAGGTATGCCCATCTCTTTAAGAATTTTCCACTATTTATTGTGATCCACACAGTCAAAGGCTTTGACATTGTCAATAAAGGAGAAATAGATGTTTTTTCTGGAACTCTCTTGCTTTTTTGACGAAACAGCAGATGTTGGCAATTTGATCTCTGGTTCTTCTGCCTTTTCTAAATCCAGCTTGAACATCTGGAAGTTCAGAGTTCATGTATTATTGAAGTCTGGCTTGGAGAATTTTGAGCATTACTTTACTAGCGTGTGAGATGAGCACAATTGTGTGGTAGTTTGAGCATTCTTTGCTCAATCTATGAAGGGCATTGCCTTTCTTTGGGATTGGAATGAAAACTGACCTTTTCCAGTCCTGTGGCCACTGCTGAGTCTTCCAATTTGCTGGCATATTGAGTGCAGCACTTTCACAGCATCATCTTTTAGGATTTGGAATAGCTCAACTGGAATTCCATCACCTCCACTAGCTTTGTTCGTAGTGATGCTTTCTAAGGCCCACTTGACTTCACATTCCAGGATGTCTGGCTCGAGGTCAGTGATCACACCATTGTGATTATCTGGGTCGTGAAGATCTTTTTTGTACAGTTCTTCTGTGTATTCTTGCCACCTCTTCTTAATATCTTCCGCTTCTGTTAGGTCCATACCATTTCTGTCCTTTATTGAGCCCATTTTTGCATGAAATATTCCCTTGGTATCTCTAATTTTCTTGAAGAGATCTCCAGTCTTTCCCATTCCAGTGTTTTCCTCTATTTCTTTGCACTGATCACTGAGGGAGGCTTTCTTATCTCTCCTTGCTATTCTTTGGTACTGTGCATTCAAATGGGTATATCTTTCCTTTTCTCCTTTGCTTTTTGCTTCTCTTCTTTTCACAGCTATTTGTAAGGCCTCCTCCTCAGACAGCCATTTTGCTTTTTTGTATTCCTTTTTCTTGGGGATGGTCTTGCTCCCTGTCTCCTGTACAATGTCATGAACCTCTGTCTGTAGTTCATGGCACTCTATCAGATCTAGTCCCTTAAATCTATTTCTCACTTCCAGTGTATAATCGTTAAGGATTTGATTTAGGTCATAGCCAAATGGTCTAGTGGTTTTCCCTACTTCTTCATTTTAAGTCTGAATTTAGCAATAAGTAGTTCATGATCTGAGCCACAGTCAGCTCCTGGTCTTGATTTTGCTGACTGTATAGAGCTTCTCCATCTTTGGCTGCAAAGAATATAATCAATCTGATTTTGGTGTTGGCCATCTGGTGATGTCCATGTGTAGAGTCTTCTCTTGTGTTGTTGGAAGAGGGTGTTTGCTATGACCAATGCGTTCTCTTGGCAGAACTCTATTAGCCTTTGCCCTGCTTCATTCCGTATTCCAAGGCCAAATTTGCCTGTTACTCCAGGTGTTTCTTGACTTCCTACTTTTGCATTCCAGTCCCCTATAATGAAAAGGACATCTTTTTTGGGTGTTAATTCTAGAAGATCTTGTAGGTCTTGATAGAACCATTCAACTTCAGCTTCTTCAGCATTACTGGTTGGGGCACAGACTTGGATTACTGTGATGTTGAATGGTTTGCCTTGGAAACGAACAGAGATCATTCTGTCGTTTTTGAGACTGCATCCAAACATTGCCCAGTTCCTCTTTATAAGGGTTCCACTACTATACAGGTCCACTATTAATACCAGCAATATGAGTGTTTCTCTACACCCTTGCTAGCAAAGTGCACAAACTTTTTACTTCTTAATATTTGAAAATGACACGTTGGTACTGTTTTAATTTGCCTCTTCCTTGTTATGAAATTGAAAATATTTTATGTATTTAAGGACTATTTGTTAATATTTTTAAATGAACTCTGTGCTCACATCTTTCGTCCAGCATTCCACAGGAAGGTTTGGTCTTTTTTCTTCTTTTTTGGTCTTTAAAATTTTTCTAAATAGAATTTATACCTTAAAAATATATATAAGTATCCTTTTACAAATATTATGTCCCAGTGTGTTATCTGTCCCAGTTTTACCTCTGATTTCTTTTTGACATGAAAATCATACTTTGGGATCACACTCATCTATCTTCTATTTTATCTGAATTTTTAATCATAGGGAAGAATTCATATTTAGGAGTTTATCTTAATTATAAAGTTTAAGAAAAATCACTCAGGTTTTCTTGATTTCTATGATATTTTTTCATTGATACATTTGATCCACTGGAGTTTATTCTTGTGCATGAAATAAGGCATGATCCAATGACCATCACATTGTCACAATGCCATTTATTTAAAAGCCCATCTTTTTCCTCAGAGTTTGAGTGATCACATATATAATATACCTCTATACAAACTTTGGTCTTTTTCTGGATTTGATATCTGATATTCTCCCCATTAGTCTGTCTACCATCCACAATACCATGGCGTTTTAATTATAGAGCCTTTATGTGTGCTTAGTGGCTCAGTCATGTCCAACTCTTTGCAGCATCATGGACTGTAGTCCGCCAGGCTCCTCTGTTCAAGGGGATTCTCCAGGCAAGAATATTGGAGTAGGTTGACGTGTTCTCCTTCAGGGCATCCTCCCAACTCATGAGAAAGAGGCTTTATAGTATGCTCTAATATCTGATGGGGTTTCCTTGATGGCTCAGCGGGGAAAGAATCCATTTGCAAGGCAGGAGACAACAGGAGATTTGAGTTTGATCCCTGGGTCAGAAGATCCCCTGGAGGAGGAAATGGCAACACACTCTAGTATTCTTGTCTAAATTCCCATGGACAGAGGAGCCTGGCGACCAAAGGGTCGCAAAGAGTTGGACATGACTGAGTGACTAAGCACAGCGTTAGGCCACCTCATTATTCTTTCCTTTTAATAAAATAAACAAACAAAAGAATTTTCATGTTTTTTCTTATAAATTTACTTTTTATATGAATCTTAGAATTCATCTCTATAAATACTTGTAGTATTTCAACTGGGATGGTATTAAATGGATGTGCTGATATCCACATTTCACTGATACATCACATCCAAAAAGGGCTTTTAACTTGCTGAAGTTTATTGCTACATCTTTCAAGACTATTATAAAGTTTCCCTTATATGTGTTCTGTATAGTTTTGTTACACCTAAGGATTTTCTTTTTATCGCTGTTCTAAAAAAATATTTATATTTTTGTACTAAATCTGTAAGAAATAAAATAACCCTACTTTGGATATCAAGACATTTATTACATTTCTCTTGGTGGTAAAATAATTTTACTTCAGTAAGATAATTGTAGTGTTTCCCCAGGCAGATGGATAGCAAAGAGCTGAGTAAACATAAAATTCACCTATACACTGGAGAAGGCAAAATAGAGCATCTTTCTACCTTGACAGTTAGCTCACTTATTTTCTAAGGGCCTTTTTAGATAATTTCTGTGTCAGATTGACACCTAGTGGCCCACTCTGGTACAGTACTCTAAAGAGAGGTAATAAATTCTATTAGGCAATTATGGACTGCATAGTTACTTTGCACATGTTTGTTAGATAATTTTATACATAATTAACTGTTTTATAATCATGGTAAGAACAAAAACCCCAATTAATGGATATCAAAGAATCATTGCTCTACACAATACAAAGTGAAAGTGAAAGTGTTAGCCACTTAGGCATATCTTACTCTTTGCAACCTCATGGACTGTAGCCTGCCAGGCTCCTCTGTCCATGGAATTCTCCAAGCAAGAATACTGGAGTGGGTAGCCATTCCCTTCTCCAGAGAATCTTCCCAACCCAGGGACTGAACCCAGGTTTCCTGCATTGCAGGCAGATTCTTTACCATCTGAGCCACCAGCGAAGCCCAAATAATACAAGTGAAAATGTTAGTCAGTCATGTCTGACTCTTTGCGACCCCATGGACTGTAGCCCTCCAGTCTTCTCTGTCCATGAAATTTTCCAGGCAAGAATACTGGAGTGGGTAGCCATCCCCTTCTCCAGGGAATCTTCCTGACCCAGGTATCAAACCTGGGTCTCCCACATTGCAGGCAGATTCTTTACCATCTGAGCCACCAAACAATACAAATTTTCCCTCTAAAATAAAGATTTGTAAATTTTCCATTTCAGATGTTTTACTAAATTACAATAAGTCAAAGTCAATTTACTCTAGTTCCCTGCCCACTGTATATAGCTGGCAAAAAGAAAAGTGAATATTATAGCTCCCAGGTTTTGGAGAGAGACAAATGAAGTTCCTACTTCATCAAATTACCTAAACTTTCTTAAACTCTGATGGATTCAGTTTTCTATGGATCTGAAGCAAATGTCAAAAAACTCAAGAGAATTTAACCAACATCTAAATCAGACATCTAAATTACCTGATACAGTAGATGTTATAGACATTGTAGTTCTCTATCCATATGTACTTCCTCCTTTTCTTTTTTGTTTTGGTTGTTTTGTGTTTTTTTACTTCCTTTTTTCTTAATGAATAAACTGTAATAAACAAAGGAATTACATGCTATCTTTGGTATCATTTGCCTCAAAGTACAAATTTTGGAATGTGGTGAAAACCTCTGATGAGGAAGCCCATCCTAATTTCTCATTATAGAGGATACACACACACACACACACACACACGCTCCAGTTAATGCTTAAGATAAATGAATCCTTAAGAGAAGAGGAAACTGGAGCATAAGGAAAGGTTGTTAATTTTTGACAACAGAAAACACTGTCAGTATTAACAGAGACTAATTGTTTTATTTGTGAGATGACCCTGTATTGGGATTTGACTGTGGAATTCTATCTATAATTGTTAAAGAAAAAAGTGTTAAAGTGTTAGTCTGACACGTGTTAGAACAGTAAGGAAGTCCTGAACCATTTATTAGAATGGTGAGGACTACCACAATTGCTGTCAGACTATCACAAAAGGGGAGACAGGTTGGGCTCAACTCCAAATATACCAAAAGAACTGAAAATTTATAGCCAAGGAGCAGAATGAAAGGGTCAGTGGATGGAAAATTAACCAAAGGAATAAAGTGTAGGGGAACTATTGCAAAATCAACTTAATAGGATTCTTGCTGAAGGAAAGTTAGGGTATCAGATACCAAGGGTATGAGATTCCTGAGTTAATAGGTTCCTTGCTATACCTGGACTAAACAGGCCAGAGACAAGGCCCAAGGAAAAGGTCTAGCTTGCTCCTCTGGTCAGACTGGAAGAGAGGGACTAAGATTTGATCCAGGAGAGAGTCTTTGTTCACAATCAATGACTGTCACCATGGACGTCAAAGAGATGCTGCTCCAGAATTACGAGGACTCTTACATGATCTAGCACATGACCAAATATTTAGGCTTATTGTGAATGACCACATTTTTTATTTTAATTTAAAGAATATTTTCTAAAAAAAAAAAAAAGGCATATTTTAACTCTAAGAGGGAGAAAAATTTAGTGTTGTGTGGAAAAGTGCCTTAAGCAGGAATGTGGACAAACATGAAGTCTTGAGTTTTGTCTCGAATCTTGCCTGCTTCAGCCCCTATATTAAGGCATAAAATATCAACCGTTTATATCAGTTCAGTTCAGTCGCTCAGTCGTGTCTGACTCTTTGTGACTCCAGGGACTGCAGCATGCCAGGCCTCCCTGTCCATCACCAACTCCCGGAGTTTACCCAAACTGATGTCCATTAAATCAGTGATGCCATCCAACCATCTCATCCTCTGTTTTCCCCTTCTCCTCCTGCCCTCAATCTTTCCCAGCATCAGGGTCTTTTCAAATGAATCAGCTCTTCACATCAGGTGGCCAAAGTATTGGAGTTTTAGCTTCAACATCAGTCCTTCCAATGAACACCCAGGACTGATCTCCTTTAGGATAGACTGGTTGGATCTCCTTGCAGTCCAAGGGACACTCCAGAGTCTTCTCCAACACCACAGTTCAAAAGCATCAATTCTTCGGTGCTCAGCTTTCTTTACAGTCCAACTCTCACATCCATACATGACCACTGGAAAAACCATAGCCTTGACTAGACAGACCTTTGTTGGCAAAGTAATGTCTCTGCTTTTGAATATGCTATCTAGGTTGGTCATAACTTTCCTTCCAAGGAGTAAGCATCTTTTAATTTCATGGCTTCAGTCACCATCTGCAGGGATTTTGGAGCCCCCAAAAAATAAAATCAGCCAGTTTCCCCATATATTTGCCATGAAGTGATGGGACCGTTTATATATCCACTACCAAAAATAACCTACTTAGAAAAGAAAGATTACTCTTTTCTTTGTATCCTAAGATGTTAGAGTGACACCTCGTGGACAGACAGGCCTAATACATCTAGCAAGATAGTAATTACCTAACTCTAAAGTTGTGAAAGCGTAGAAACTTTAAAGAGGTTGGGCCTCAACTGGGAAGACAACACAATACTTAAACCCAAACACAACTGTTCATAGTGGATCCTCGTAATTGAATGCCTGGATCTAGAGATACCACAAATTCCACCAATGCCATTTCTAAGAAGCAATATGATTATGAATGAAAAGAAATATATGTTTTTCATCTTGTCAAAGGACAGTTTTTAAAAGAGGGTATATTCATGACTGTCATATAGATATAAAAATATCCTGTATCAAATATTTTATTTAACTCAATTAAAAAAATTTTTTTAATTAAAATATAGTTGATATACAATTCATATACATTAAGTTTCTTTGGCAACTTACCAGTAAAGAACCCACCTGCAATGAAGAAGATGTGAGTTCAATTCCTGTGTTGGGAAGATCCCTTGGAGGAGGAAATGGCAACCCACTCCAGTATTCTTGCCTGGGAAATCCCATGGACAGATGAGCCTGGTGGGCTACAATCCATGGGGTTGCAAAAAGAGATGGACAGGCCCTAGCAACTAAACAACAACTATATACATAGTTTCAGGTGTACAGCATAGTGATTCGCAGTTTTTAAAGGTTATGCTCCATTTATTTATTATAAAATATTGGCTATATTCCCTGGGCTGTATAATAAATCCTTATAGCTCATTTATATTGCATGCAGTAGTCTGTACCTCTTAATTCCCTATCCCTATCTTGCCCCTCCTCTCTTCTGTCTCCCCCCTGGTAACCAGCAGTTTGTTCTCTACATCTGTGAATCGTTTCCTGCTTTGTTTTATTCACGTTTATTTACTTTTTAGACTCCATGTATAAGTGATACCACACAGTATTTGTTTCTCTCTCTCTCTGATTTATTTCACTTACCATAACACCCTCCAAGTCCACTCACGTTGCAGATGGCAAAATTTCATTCTTTTACATGGCTGAATAGCATTCCAATTAACGTGGGGACCAGTATGTTTTCATAACCTGTTCAAAAAAAAAATTCAAAGAACACATATATATAGTCAGATAAGGAATGCTAAAATAGAATTGATCAATAATCGGTTACATTCCACCAGACACAACTAATTTGCACTTTTATGGACAAAATAGTTTGCATTATTATTAATTTTATTAAATTAATTGAGTTGTAAAGTTACCCAAAATGCTGAAAAGCAGAGATAACCTGAAAAGATACTCACTTCCAACTCTTTCATTAAGTGTCTCATTAATTCTTCTGCCACTCTTCACTCAATCAATAATTACTTATTAAACACCTACTATGCACAATGCTAGGCTAACTGATGGGAAAAGCAAAAAATATTACACACACTTAAGGAACTTAAGTACTTTTGCCTGGAAAATCTCATGGACGGAGGAGCCTGGTAGGCTGCAGTCCATGGGGTCACAAAGAGTCGGACACGACTGAGCGACTTCATTTTCACTTTTCTCTTTCATGCATTGGAGAAGGAAATGGCAACCCACTCCAGTGTTCTTGCCTGGAGAATCCCAGGGACGGCAGAGCCTGGTGGGCTGCCGTCTATGGGGTTGCACAGAGTCGGACACAACTGAAGTGACTTAGCAGCAGTAGCAAGGAACTTAAAATACATTCGGTAAAACAAAGGTAGTGCCTCAAACAGATCTTTTGTAATTTTAATAGATCCTTTGTAATCCTTTTCCTCCTTACTTCCTTCCTTAAATATTTATGAAATGCCTACTATATACACTAAACACTTTCTAGAGACTTGGTATTCAATGTGAAAGAGAGACAAGTTCCTTTTCTCCTATGGTGTTTTCTTTCTAGTCGGGGAATGTAGACAATTAACAAATAATTTAAAAAGATCCAGATTAGTATTTAAACCTTGACATTACAATTCCTCAAAATTTTCAAAACAAATGACCTTTTCTTTTATGTCACAGAAGTTATACAGAATTTCTTTTATGTCACAGAATTGAAAGTATGCTCCAAAGTAGTATATCGTGCAGGTTCTGGTGTTAGTTTGATTGTATTCAAACTTTGTCTCCATCTTTGGCAGGCCAGATAAATTTAAGCAAGTTACTTAACTACACTTAACTACACAGATTTTTTTTCCCTGTTTAATGGGTATAGAAGTGACTTAGCAGCAGCAGTGTAGTTACCTCACAGGACTGTGGTTAGGACAAAGAGATATTACAGTGTATCTTATGGCAAGAGTGTCTGATACATAGACAGTGTTCAATACATGCTAGCTATTGTTACTGTCAGTAATAATGTTACTATCATTATTAGTATTATTATAACCTTGAATTTCATCACCTTTTGCATATGCTTGAGTCTTGCAAATTCTTTTCATCTTGATTCAATATCAGAGAACATATAAACATGTACTGTTCACTTATTCAATAAATATTTGTAAATGCTTATCATGTACATTGTATGTGACACTGTGGATCTAAAAATAAGGGAGATGTTTAAATGCACAATAATAAAATTAATGATAAGTTTGTGTTGAATGTGATTAGAGCATGAAGTGCAAGATGCGAAGGCTGAATGAAAGGTCTATGCAGAGACAGCAAAAGAGACAGATGTAAAGAACAGACTTTTGGACTATGCGGGAGAAGACAAGGGTGGGATGATTTGAGAGAATAGCACTGAGACATGTATATTACCATATATTAAATAGATGACCAGTGCAGTACTTCAATGCATGAAGCAGGGCACACAAAGCCAATGCTCTAGTACAACCCAGAGGGATGGGTGGGGGAGGGTGATGGGAGGGGGAATTCAGGATGGGGGGGACACATGTGCACCTGTGGCTGATTCATGTTAATGTATGGCAAAAATCACAACACTGTAAAGTAATTAGCCTACAATTAAATGAATTAATTCAAGTAAAAAAAAGAGAAAGGTCTATGAAGGATGGCTGAAGTCAAATCATGAAAACATTTTCCAAATCACACTGAAGATGGGACATTTTTCCAAAGAAAATCAGGAATCATTGAGATTTTTAAGCAGAAGAGTGAGATAATCTAATTTGTGCCACAGAAAATCAGTCTGACATTCATTGAAACTTGGCGAAAGAAGACTAGATCCAGGGAGAAATGGAGTATTTCCTGACACATCAATAAACAAGGATGTCACAGTCATCGGTGATTCTGGCCCTCCAAATGTGAATTTCTGAGCCAGGAAGGCAGCCCAGAAGAACAATGTCTATTATACAGCAGCCATCGAGCTGCAGCCACTCCCTTCTGCAAGCACTGAGGAGCCTGGGAAGGGGGCAGGGATGTAATAAAATGCAGGATACTGACCCCAGATAGCCAAGAAGCATATGAAAGGAATGATCTCAGTAAGCCCAGACTTGCATCTTCCCATACATAGAAAAGCAGTAAATTCCTTAACTTGAGATATCTGGTTTTCCTAAATTAACAATAATCTTTGGTGTTCAGACTACCTGCCCCTTGTTGCAAATATAACCTGACTCCTGCCCCCACTTCCTTGGAGCAGTTCTCCCAGGGTCACTCGAGATGCTGTCTCCTGGGCTTGAGGTCCTAAAATTTTCCACCAAATAAAACATAACTCTCAATTTTTAGGTTGTGACTAGTTTTTAAGTTGATGCAGGTTAAGAAGCTGGCACAGTAGTGCAGGTGAGAAAGGAAGTCAGCAGTGGCATGGGGAGGAAACAGAAGGAGACAAATCTGAGTGGTATCTAGGAAGACAGATATGTCGAAGCCTCACAAGCCTGTGAGTCATACCCACTCATACTCTAATCTTGCTAGCTCCACGCCTCCCCTGCTTAACAGGATCTTCCTTTCTCTGTACAATCTCTCTAAAATATTTCTGCACATGCTTTTCTTTGCCATCAGATCCCAGTCCGGAGAAAAGCTTCCACCCTTCGCCCACACCCCAGCTGAAAGGAATGTTGGGAAACCAACATTTCTACATCTACAGCGAAAGAGGGTCACAAGTTAGGCAGCTAAAAGGAATGAAAATATTTACAACAGTGATATTTCTCTTCTTATTTATGCTGTTCCACATACCCCACTTTATATAATAACTAGTATTACATTATATATATTTTATATATATATATATATAATTTTTTTTTTAATCAACTTTTTACACTGGAGTTTCTTTTTCAGGTTTTTTAACCAGGACTGTCTGGCATCACTTCCCCCTCTAGTGGACACAAATAGGAAATACACAGGTGGATGAGACTCCTGATCTTTAGGGACTATACTGTTAAATGTAATCCTTCCACTCACTTCACAAGTGAGTAAACTGGGGCTGAGAGATAAGAAACATGATATACCAAAACCAGGTGTAAAATTAATAAGGATATTGAAAGGCTGTTGTTGAATCATGCAAAGACGCTGGGATTCTTGGCCCCCGGAGGAGAAGAATTCAATCTGGGGCCAGAGACGAGGCTTGATCACTCAGAGCTTTTGTGTAATAAAGTTTTATTAAAGTATAAAGGAGATAGAGAAAGCTTCTGACATAGGCATCAGAAGGGGGCAGAAAGAGTACCTCCCTGCTAGTCTTCAGCTGGATGTTATATAGTCACTAGTAGTCTGTTAATGAGAGAAAGGAATGTCTTAAAATTCAGAATGGCACCAGGCCCCTCACCCATAAGATGCATTTTGGGATAATCTTGGCACCAAATGGTTTATCCTGGGCCAAAAATTATTAACTTGAACCTTGAAGAAGGGCAGATTACCATACAAATAGTTTCATTTACATAGATTAGGGGAACAATATCTCAGTATAACATACTGGTTTGTCAAGTAGGTTCTGAGCCACTAGGCGGAACTGACTTGAAGACAGAGTTTAGGGGTAAATGCATAGTACATTAGCATAGCTTAAGACAAACATTTCCATAAGAGAAATGGATTGGTTATCTCTAGGTTTGAGAATAGTTCACTTCAGGTGAAACTAGGTGTCATTATGGCAACACAGTATTTTAAGAGAAACCTCCTTTTATTTATTTATTTATTTATTTATTTTTTTGTACTTGACTAATTTTATTTTATTTTATTTTTTCTGGACTGGCGAGAAACCTCCTTTTAAATTTGTATAGAGAAGGAAAAAATATCACTAGTTTGTTTCCTCCTGCCGCTGAAGAGAGATAAAAATGTCTGACGCAGGCTATTTCCTCCGTTTGGAGAACCCTGGCCTTCCTGCCTGTTACCCTCTCAATATCTTGATGTTGTCTTCCCTTTTGTTACTCCCATAGACTATAAAGGGCAGCATTATGGTATGATCTGAGGGACAGAATTTCTGCATCAACTCTTGCTATTTTTTTTTTTTTTAATAAAAGAAGATGCATGGGCTACATACTAAGCTGGGTTCAGCATTTACCCTCCTACCGGTTGTGTGAACTTTGGCAAGTAAGTTAACCTCTCTTTAACTCAATTTTTCTGTTGGCAAATAGGAGTAATAACAACAGTTCTCACAGGGGCTGTTTCCAAGGAATGAATGAGTTAGCATTCACAAAGAACTTAGAAAAGTTCACGGCACTTCATAAGCACTAAATGAATATTTGTGCAATAGAATGAGCAAGAAACAGGACAGACTTCTGATTTTAAACTGGGTCAAACTTTGCTGGCCCTCCAAAAAGAGTTCCATCTGATAATGGTAGAGTAAGTAGCTTGAATAGACCAACAACCCAAAGATTAAAGTTTTAAATTTTGAGCAGAATTATTTAAAAGAATACCCTTCAGGAGACACTGGAGGAAAACCAAAAGCAGGAAGAAATTGGAAGGACATCTACTCTGGAAAAACAGAAATTGCAGTTGATGAGATTAAGGAATTTCTAACTTCTTGCCTGAGGACAACCCCAATCTGCATAGCAGCTTGGGACAGCAGAACGGGAATGCCTTACTGCTCTGAAGGCTAAGAGGCCAGTGTTCAGGGTTTGGAGAGTAAAGAGAAAACTTTTGAGAAGAGCTTGGAAGGGAAGAGCCATCAAGGGCACAAGTCCTAAAATATGCAACCAATGTGTGCCAACTCGCTTCAGTTGTGTCTAATTCTGTGTGGCCCTATGGACTGCAGCCTGCCAGGTTCCTCTGTCCATGGGATTCTCCAGGCAAGAACACTGGAGTGGTTTGCCATGCCCTCCTGCAGGGGATCTTCCTGGGCAACGAATATTGCCCTGAAATTTGGCTGACCACTAAACTAACAGTCACAGGAGAGATCACAGAGACACTAGTTGGGGAAAAAAAAAATGGTGGAAACTACACATCTAAAAGAAATGTCAGTTACTGACTGCAGAGGGACAGAGTATGTAGTATGAGTTCAGCCAAGTTAACTGTTGCTTAGGAATCCTCAATGTGTCTACCATGTATCATTCATGTCAGGTATGCAGTGGAAACTCAGTAGATATCCAAAGAACAGAAACATATGACCTATACTTAATAACAAAAGAAGTCAAAATAAATCCAAATTGATAGAATCCAAATGGTATAATATGCAGAGAAGTTTTTTTTTTTTTTTTAACTAGCACATGTAAGTAAAAGGAAATACAAAATAAAAACTGTTCCTCTTGGAAATGCAAATCAAAACTACAATGAGGTACCACCTCACACCAATCAGAATGGCCATCCTTAAAACAATCTACAAATAACAAATGCTGAAGAGGATGTGGAGAAAAGGGAACCCTCCTACACTGTTGGTGGGAATATAAATTGGTGCAACCACTGTATTGAACAGTATGGTGATTCCTTCCATAATGTCATATAACTGTAATCATACAGTATGGAAGCTTTTCAGATTGGTTTCTTTCATTTAGCAATATTCATTTAAGATTCTACCATGCCTTTCATGGCAAAATAGTTCACTTCTTCTTATTGCTGAATAATGTTCTATTGTATGGATGAATCACTGGTGTTTATCCATCTATCTATTGAAGGACATCTCAGTTACTTTCAGTTTTGCTGATTTTTTAAAAATTAAACTGGAGTTAATTTCCAGTATTGTGTTAGTTTTAGGTGTACAGCAAAGTTACTCAGTTATATGGGTATATATGAGTGAAAGTGTTAGTTACTCAGTCATGTCAGACTCTTTGCAACCCTATGGACTCTTTGCAACCCCATGGAGCCCACCAGGCTCCTCGGTTCATGGAATTCTCCAGGTAAGAATACTGGAGTGGGTAGTCATGCCTTTCTCCAGGGGATCATCCCGATCCAGAGATCGAACACAGGTCTCCTGCATTGTATGCATATTCTTTATCATCTGAGCCACCAGGAAAGCCGTGTGCGTGTGTGTGTGTGTGTGTGTGTGCGCGTGTGCATATATATATGTGTGTGTGTGTGTATACATATTTCAGATTATTTTTGATTATAAGTTATTATAAGATATTGAATGCAATTACCTGTGCTAGACAGTACATCCTTGTTGCCTATTTTATATGTAGTAATTTATATTGTTAATCCCATAGTCCTAATTTCTCCCTTCCCCCTTCCTTTCCCCCTTTGTTAACCATAAGCTTGTTTTCCATGTCCATGGTTCTATTTCTGCTTTGTATACAGATTCATTTGTATTATTTTTTAGACTCCACATATAAGTGATATCATATAATGATTTTCTTTCTGTCTGACTTGCTTCACTAAATATAATATTCTTCAGGTATTGCTGCAAATGGTAATATTTTGTTCCTTTTTATGGCTGAGTAATATTCCATGGTGTATATATACCCCATCTTCTTAAGCCAATCTTTTGAGGGTGGCTACTTAGGTTGTTGCCATGTTTTTATTATTTCAAATAGTTCTGCCATGAACAAAGGGTGCATCAATCTTTTGAAATTACAGTTCTCTTTTCCAGATATATACCCAAGAGTGGACTGTTGAATCACACGGTAGCCTATTTTTAGTCCTCTAAGGAATCAAATTGCTAACATCTGCTGGATCATTGAAAAAGCAAGAGAGTTCCAGAAAAACATCTATTTCTGCTTTATTGACTATGCCAAAGCCTTTGACTGTGTGGATCACAATAAACTGTGAAAAATTCTGAAGAAATGGGCATACCAGACCACCTGACATGCCTCTTGAGAGACCTGTATGCAGGTCAGGAAGCAACAGTTACAACCGGACATGGAACAACAGACTGGTTCCAAATAGGAAAAGGAGTATGTCAAGGCTGTATATTGTCACTCTGCTTATTTAAATTATATGCAGAGTACATCATGAGAAACACTGGGCTGGAGAAAGCACAAACTGGAATCAAGATTGCCGGGAGAAATATCAATAACCTCAGATATGCAGACGGAGAAGGCAATGGCAACCCACTCCAGTGTTCTTGTCTGGGGAGCCTGGTGGGCTGCTGTCTATGGGGTCGCAGAGTTGGACACAACTGAAGTGACTTAGCAGCAGCTTAGCAGATATGCAGATATGTAGAAATATCATTTTCTACCCTTATGGTAGAAAGTGAAGAAGAACTAAAGAGCCTCTTGATGAAAGTGAAAGAGAAGAGTGAAAAAGATGGCTTAAAGCTCAACATTCAGAAAACAAAGATCATGGCATCTGGTCCCATCACTTCATGGCAGATAGATGGGAAAACAGTGGAAACAGTGGCTGACTTTATTTTACCGGGCTCCAAAATCACTGCAGATGTTGACTGCAGCCATGAAATTAAAAGATGCTTACTCCTTGGAGGGAAAGTTATGACCAACTTAGCATATTAAAAAGCAGAGACATTACTTTGCCAACAAAGGTACGTCTAGTCAAGGCTATGGTTTTTCCAGTGGTCATGTATGGATGTGAGAGTTGGACTATAAAGAAAGCTGAGTGCCGAAGAATTGATGCCTTTGAACTGTGGTGTGGGAGAAGACTTTTGAGAGTCCCTTGGACTGTAAGGAGATCCAACCAGTCCATTCTGAAGGAGATCAGTCCTGGGTGTTCATTGGATGGACTGATGCTGAAGCTGAAACTCCAATACTTTGGCCACCTCATGTGAAGAGCTGACTCTTTTGAAAAGACCCTGATAACTGGGAAACATTGAGGGCAGGAGGAGAAGGGGATGACAGAGGATGAGATGGTTGGATGGCATCACTGACTCAATGGACACGAGTTTGGGTAAACTCCGGAAGTTGGTGATAGACAGGGAGGTCTGATGTGCTGTGGTTCGTGAGGTCACAAAGAGTCGGACACAACTGAGCGACTCTGCTGAACTGAACTGAAGGAACCTCCACGCTGTTTTCAAATTAGCTACACCAATTTACATTCCCACAGTTTTAGTTATTAATATTGCTGCTACAAACATGTACACATAGATTTCTGCATGAATACACATTTTTAACTCAATTGGATAAACACCTCAGATCAGATCAGATCAGATCAGTCGCTCAGTCATGTCCGACTCTTTGCAACGCCATAAATCGCAGCACGCCAGGCCTCCCTGTTCATCACCAACTCCTGGAGTTCACTCAGACTCATGTCCATCGA
>NW_011494638.1:1897583-1898375 GCF_000754665.1 Bison bison bison | reverse complement strand
ACTAGACGGACCTTTGTTGGCAAACTGATGTCTCTGCTTTTCAATATGCTATCTAGGTTGGTCAAACTTCCCTTCCAAGGAGTAAGCATCTTTTAATTTCATGGCTGCAGTCACCATCTGCAGTGATTTTGGAGCCCAAAAAAATACAGTCTGACACTGTTTCCACCGTTTCCCCATCTATTTCCCATGAAGTGATGGGACCGGATGCCATGATCTTCGTTTTCTGAAATTTAAGCTTTAAGCCAACTTTTTGACTCTCCACTTTCACCTTCATCAAGAGGCTTTTGAGTTCCTCTTCACTTTCTGCCATAAGGGTGGTGTCATCTGCATATCCCGGCAATCTTGATTCCAGCTTGTGTTTCTTCCAGTCTAGCGTTTGTCATGATGTACTCTGCATATAAGTTAAATAAACAGGGTGACAATATACAGCCTTGACATACTCTTTTTCCCATTTGGAACCAGTCTGTTGTTCCATGTCCAGTTCTAACTGTTGCTTCCTGACCTGCATACAGATTTCTCAAGAGGCAGATCAGGTGGTCTGGTATTCCCATCTCTTTCAGAATTTTCCACAGTTTCTTGTGATCCACACAGTCAAAGGCTTTGGCATAGTCAATAAAGCAGAAATGGATGTTTTTCTGGAACTCTCTTGCTTTTTCCATGATCCAGCGGATGCTGGCAAGTTGATCTCTGGTTCCTCTGCCTTTTCTAAAACCAGCTTGAACATCAGGAAGTTCACGGTTCACATATTGCTGAAGCCTGGCTTGGAGAATTTTGAGCATGACTTTACTAGCG
>NW_011494638.1:1891948-1897407 GCF_000754665.1 Bison bison bison | reverse complement strand
TGAAGAAGGCTTTCTTATCTCTTCTTGCTATTCTTTGGAACTCTGCATTCAGATGTTTATATCTTTCCTTTTCTCCTTTGCTTTTGGCTTCTCTTCTTTTCACAGCTATTTGTAAGGCCTCCCCAGACAGCCATTTTGCTTTTTTGCATTTCTTTTCCATGAGGATGGTCTTGATCCCTGTCTCCTGTACAGTGTCACAAACCTCATTCCATAGTTCATCAGGCACTCTGTCTATCAGATCTAGGCCCTTAAATCTATTTCTCACTTCCACTGTATAATCATAAGGGATTTGATTTAGGTCACACCTGAATGGTCTAGTGGTTTTCCCTACTTTCTTCAATTTAAGTCTGAATTTGGCAATAAGGAGTTCATGGTCTGAGCCACAGTCAGCTCCTGGTCTTGTTTTTGCTGACTGTATAGAGCTTCTCCATCTTTAGCTGCAAAGAATATAATCAATCTGATTTCAGTGTTGACCATCTGGTGATGTCCATGTATAGAGTCTTCTCTTGTGTTGTTGAAAGAGGGTGTTTGGTCCCTAGGACTATAATTAAAATTTCTCAATCTTGTCAGAAGACTGTTAAGGTCTAGAGCAAACAGACAAAGTGTTTCCAAAGTTTCTCTTTTTTGCACTGTCGCAAACAATGAATCAGAGCTCTCCTTGATCCATATTCTTAACAGTTTTTGCAGGGCAGGTCTACTAGTGATAAATTTCTTTATTTTTCACTTTTCTGAGAAAGTATTTCTTCTTCACTTTGGAAGGATGTATTTGCTGCATATAGAATTTTAGGTTAGTGTTTCTTTCTTTTTGCTCAGTTAACACTTTTCATGACTCCCCAGGTTGCTCAGTGGTAAAGAATCCGCCTACCATACAGGAGTAGCTTGTTCGATTTCTGGATCAGGAAGATCCCCTGGAGAAGGAAACAGAAACCCACTCCAGTTTTCTTGCCTGGAAAATTCCATGGACAGAAGGACCTGGCTGGCTACAGTCCATGGAGTCACAAAAGAGTTAGAGACGACTGAGCAACTAAACAACGACGACACTTTGAATATTTTATTCCATTTTCTGTTTGCATACTTTCTGGCAAGATTTCACTGTAATTCTTATTGTATCTTTAATGGTAAGGTGTTTTATACTTTGACTTTTTTCAAAAACTTGTCTTTAATTTTATACCATCTGAGTATGTTTATTTTTTATTTTATTTTTTTTACTGTGTTCCAGAATGTAGCTATAGTTCATAAATTATGAGAGCAGAATATAGTATTTCATTAGATGAATTTTGCTGGGTTATAGAGATCCAACCAGTCCATTCTAAAGGAGATCGGTCCTGGGTGTTCATTGGAAGGACTGATGCTAAAGCTGAAACTTCAGTACTTTGGCCACCTCATGCGAAGAGTTGACTCACTGGAAAAGACTGTGATGCTGGGAGGGATTGGGAGCAAGAGGAATAGGGGACAACAGAGGATGAGATGGCTGGATGGCATCACTGACTCGATGGACATGAGTCTGAGTGAACTCCGGGAGTTGGTGATGGACAGGGAGGCCTGGCGTGCTGCGATTCATGGGGCGCAAAGAGTCGGACACGACTGAGTGACTGAACTGACTGGACTGCCATGTTTTGCAACTGTGTCATAGTTCTTGGAGATATATATAAATATATCTATGTGTTGTGCAATGTTGTAGGTTAATCATTCAGTCATGTCTGACTCTGTGACTCTATGAGCCCGCCAGGCTCCTCTGTATATAGAATTCTTCATGAAAGAATACCGCAGTGGGTAGTCATTCCCTTCTCCAGAGGATCTTCCTAACCCAGGGATGGAACGCAGGTCTCCCACATTGCAGGCAGATTCTTTACCATCTAGATCACCAGGGAAACCCATATCTCTATCTATATATCTCTAACTATCTATCTAATTCTTCTTCTTTTCTTTGAATTTCAGTTTGGGAAATTTTATTGATTTATCTTGAAGCTCATGTATTCTCTCCTTGGCCATGTCTAGTCTGATGATTCCATGAAAGGTACTCTTCATTTCTGTTACAGTCATTTTGATTTCCAGCATTCTTTTTTGATTTTTACCTAGAGTCTCCATATCTCTAACATTACACACTGCATGTTTTCATGCATGTTGTCTTCTTTTTCCACTGGAGCTCTTCACATATTAATCAATTAATCATTATTATTTGAAATTCCTTATATGATCATTCTAAAATTTATGTCATGTATGAGCCTGGTTCTGATGTTTGCTGTTTCTTCAGGCTGTTTTTTTTTTTTTTGGTCTTGTAAGCATACCTTGCAATTTCTTACTGAAAGGAGGACAGGCTATATTGAGTAATGGGAATGAAAATACATAGGCTTTAGTATGAGATTTGATGTTGACCTAGTGAGGAGTTGAGCTCTTTTTAAAGTCTGTGCTGGACATAGATATCAAAGGCTTTGGTTTCCTCTGTTGTTGTTCAGTCACTCAGTCATGTCCAACTATTGGCAACCCCATGGACTGCCAGGCTTCCCTGTGCTTCACCATCTCCCAGAGTTTGCTCAAACTCATGTCCATTGAGTCAGTGTTGCCATCCAACCATCTCATCCTCTGTCATCCTCTCCTGTCCTCAATCCTTCCCAGCATCAATGTCTTTTCCAATGAGTCGGCTCTTTGCATCAGGTGGCCAAAGTATTGGAGCTTCATTTTCAGCATCAGTTCTTCCAATGAATATTCAGGGTTGATTTCCTTCAGGATTGACTAATCTGATCTCCTTGCAGTCCCAGGGTTTCCTCTAGTGTTATTGGGTTTTTTTCCCCCTTCTCTCATTTATCTGGTTTAAGTACAGCTTCTAAAATTTAGTCTGTATCTTGCAGCTCTCAATTACAACCCACTGTTATTATACTGAAGCCCTGTTGATGCAGTGGTAAAGCGTGGAGGGTGAAGTGTGCTATAATCTTATAATTATATCTCAGGGCTTTAGTGGGCCTACAAACCTTGGTTGTGACCTTCACGAAAAGTTCTTTGCCTTTTTTTTCTTCTTTTAGATGAGAGAGAAAAGCTAGAGGGGCTAGAGTTGTTTTACCACCCTGCCCCTGGCTCAGATAAGGCTCAGATAAAAGGATTTTCCCTTGCTTAAATTAAGGCAGGTAGATCTTTGCCATGGAGCCCATTCTCTGGGTATTTCAAATGGTTTTCCCTCTCCCTGACCAAAGTGAAATTTTTCTCAGATCTACATACCTTGAAAACTAGCAGGTTTCTGGAGGTAAACCCCTCTCTCCCAATATAAGGAATCTCTAAGCCGGAGAATCCGGTAGTTTCTCACTCTCAGTCAGCGCCTAGCCTTCAGGAATTCATCAAAACTGCCATTTAAGAGTTTTTACTTTATCTGTTTAGTTTTGGCTGTGCTGGGCCTTCGTCGCTGCACAAGGACTTGCCCTAGCTGTGGCGAGCAGGGGCTCCTCTTCATTGCGGTGTGCAGGCTTCTCAATGTGGCAGCTTCTCTTGTTCCAGAGTAAGGGCTCTAGCCGGTGCAGGCTGCAGTAGTTGTGGCTCATGGCGGGCTCAGCAGTTGTGGTGCATGGGCTCAGTTGCCCTGAGGCATGTGGAATCTTACTAAACCAGGAATCAAACCTGTGTCCCCTGAATTGGCAGGTGGATTCTTAACCACTGGACGTATTTTTACCTCCAGTTCTAGTAATTTCTAGTGCCAAGAGAACACAAACGTAGCAAACACCCTCTTCCAACAACACGAGACAACTGTACACATGGACATCACCAGATGGTCAATACCAAAATCAGATGGATTATAATTATTTCAGCCAAAAATGGAGAAGCTCTATACAGTCAGCAAAAACAAGACCAGGAGCTGAGTGTGGCTCAGATCTTGAACTCCTAATTGCAAAATTCAGACTTAAATTGAAGAAAGTATGGAAAATCACTAGCCCATTCAGGTATGACCTAAATCAACCCCCTTACAATTATACAGTGGAAGTGACAAATAGATTCAAGGGAATAGATCTGATAGATAGAGTGACTGAAAACCTATGAACGGAGGTTTGTAACACTGGACAGGAGGCAGTGATCAAAACCATTCCCAAGAAGAAGAAATGCAACAAGGCAAAATGGTTGTCTGAGGAGGTCTAACAAAGAACTGTGAAAAGAATAGAAGTAAAAGGCAAAGGAGAAAAGGAAAGATATATTCATCTGAATGCAAAGGTCCAAAGAATAGCAAGGAGAGATAAGAAAGCCTTCCAAAGTAAAACATGCAAGAAATAGAGGAAAAAGAATAGAATGGGAAAGACTAGAGATCACTTCAAGAAAAGTAGAGATACCAAGGGAACATTTCACGCAAAGATGGGCATGAGCACAATAACAGAACAGCAGTATTAAGAAGAGGTGGCAAGAATACACAGAATAACTATATAAAAAAGATCTACATGACCCAGATAACCACGATGGTGTGATCACTCACCTAGAGCCAGACATCCTTGAGTGTGAAGTCAAGTGGTCCTTAGGAAGCATCACTACAAATAAAGCTAGAGGAGGTGATGGAATTCCAGCTGAGCTATTTCATGTCTTAAAAGATGATGCTGTGAAAGTGCTGCACTCAAGATGCCAGCAAATTTGGAAAATTCAGCAGTGGCCACAGGACAGGAAAAAGGCAGTTTTCATTACAATCCTTATGAAAGGCAATGCCAAAGGATGTTCAAACTACCACACAATTGCACTCATCTCACATGCTATCAAAATAATGCTCAAAATTCTACAAGCGAGGCTTCAACATTATGTGAACTGTGAACCTCAAGATGTTCAAGCTGGATTTAGAAAAGGCAGATCAAATTGCCAACATCCACTGGATCACAGATAAAGCAAGAGAATTCCAGAAAATATCTACTTCTGCTTCATTGATTATGCAAAAGCCTTTGACTGTGTGGATCACAAGAAACTGTGGAAAATTCTGAAAGAGATGGGAATATCAGACCACCATACCTGCCTCCTGATAAATCTGTATGTAGATCAAGAAGCAACAGTTAGAACTGGACATAGAACAACAGACTGGTTCAAAATAGGGAAAGGAGGTTCAAAATTGGAAAAGAATATACATCAAGGCTCTATATTGTCACCATGCTTATTTAACTTATATGCAGAGTACATCACATGAAATGCTGGGCTGGATGAAGCACAAGCTGGAATTAAGATTGCAGGAAGAAATATCAATAACTTCAGATATGCAAATGATACCACCCTTATGGCAGAAAGCAAAAAGAAAGTAAAGAGCCTCTTGTTAAAAGTGAAAGAGGAGCGTGAAAAAGCAGGCTTAAAACTCAACATTCAAAAAATGAAGAACATGGCATCTGATCCCATCACTTCACTGCAGATAGATGGGGAAACAATGGAAACAGTGACAGAGTTTGTTTTCTTGGGCTCCAAAATCACTGCAGATGGTGACTGCAGCCATGAAATTAAAAGATACTTGCTCCTTG
>NW_011494638.1:1890092-1891848 GCF_000754665.1 Bison bison bison | reverse complement strand
AATTCAGACTTAAATTGAAGAAAGTAGGGAAAACCACTAGACCATTCAGGTATGACCTAAATCAAATCCTTTATGATTGTACAGTGGAAGTGACAAATAGATTCAAGGCATTAGATCTGACAGACAGAGTGCCTAAAGAATTATGGACAAAGGTTCATGACATTGTACAGGAAACCAGGATCAAGACCATCCCCAAGAAAAAGAAATGCAAAAAGGCAAAATGGCTGTCCTAGGAGGGCTTACAAATAGCTGTGAAAAGAAGAGAAGCCAAAAGCAAAGGAGAAAAGGAAAGATATACCCATTTGAATGCAGAGTTCCAAAGAATAGCAAAGAGAGATAAGAAAGCCTTCCTCAGCAATCAATGCAAAGAAATAGAGGAAAACAACAGAATGGGAAAGACTAGAGATTTCTTCAAGAAAATTATAGATACTAAGGGAAGATTTCATGCAACGATGGGAAAAATAAAGAACAGAAATGGTATGGACCTAACAGAGGTAGAAGATATTAAGAAGAGGTGGCAAGAATACACTGAAGAACTGTACAAAAAGATCTTCACGACCCATACAATCATGATGGTATGATCACTCATCTAGAGTCAGACATCCTAGAATGTGAACTCAAGTGGGCCTTAGGAAGCATCACTACGAACAAAGCTAGTGGAGGTGATGGAATTCCAGTTGAGCTTTTTCAATCCTAAAAGATGATGCTATGAAAGTGCTGCACTTAATATGCCAGCAAATTTGGAAAACTCAGCAGTGGCCACAGGACTGGAAAATGTCAGTTTTCATTCCAATCCCAAAGAAAGGCAATGCCAAAGAATGCTCAAATTACTGCACAATTGCACTCATCTCACACGCTAGTAAAGTAATGCTCAAAATTCTCCAAGCCAGGCTTCAACAGTACGTGAACCTTGGACTTCAAGATGTTCAAGCTGGTTTTAGAAAAAGCAGAGGAACCAGAGATAAAACTGCCAACACTTGCTGGATCATTGAAAAAGCAAGAGAGTTCCAGAAAAACATCTATTTCTGCTTTATTGACTATATCAAAGCCTCTGACTGTATGGATCACAACGAACAGTGGAAAATTCTTAGAGAGATGGCCATACCAGACCACCTGACCTGCCTCCTGAGAAATCTGTATGCAGGTCAAGAAGCAACAGTTAGAACTGGACATGGAACAACAGACTGGTTCCAAATAGGGAAAGGAGTATGTCAACACTGTATATTGTCACCCTGCTTATTTAACTTATATCATGAGAAATGCTGGACTAGATGAAGCAGAAGCTCGAATCAAGATTGCTAGGAGAAATATCAATAATCTTACATATACAGATGACATCACCCTAATGGCAGAAAGCAAAGAAAAACTAAAGAGCCTCTTGATGAAAATGAAAGAGGAGGGTGAAAAAGTTGGCTTAAAACTCAACATTCAGAAAATGAAGATCATGGCATCTGGTCCCATCACTTCACGGCAAATAGATGGAAGGGAAACAGTGGAAACAGTGACAGACTTCATTTTTTGGGGCTCCAAAAATCACTTCAGACGGTGACTGCAGTCATGAAATTAAAAGACTTGGAAGAAAAGCTATGACTAACCTAGAATATTAGCATCCTATCATATTAAAAAGCAGAAACATTACTTTGTCAACAAAGGTCTGTCTAGTCAAAGCTATGGTTTCTCCAGTAGCCATGTATGGATGTGAAAGTTGAACTATAAAGAAAGCTGAGTGCCGAAGAATTGATGCTTTTGAACTGTG
>NW_011494638.1:1887722-1889992 GCF_000754665.1 Bison bison bison | reverse complement strand
ATAGATGGGGAAACAATGGAAACAGTGACAGAGTTTGTTTTCTTGGGCTCCAAAATCACTGCAGATGGTGACTGCAGCCATGAAATTAAAAGATACTTGCTCCTTGGAAGAAAAGCTATGACAAACCTGGACAGCTTATTAAAAAGCAGAGACATTACTGACAAAGATCCATATAGTAAAAAATATGGTTTTTCCATAATTTATATGGAAATTTATCTATGTATATGAGAAAGTTGGACCATAGAGAAAGCTGAGCACTGAAGTATTGATGCTTTTGAACTGTGGAATTGTAGAAAACTCTCGAGAGTCCCTTGGACAACAAGGATATCAAACCAGTCAATCCTAAAGGAAATTAGTCCTGAATATTCATTGGAAGGACTGATCCTGAAGCTGAAGCTCCAATACTCTGGCCACCTAATGCGAAGAACTGATTCATTGGAAAAGACCCTGATGCTGGGAAAGATTGAAGGGAGGAGGAGAAGGAGATGACAGAGGATGAGACGGCTGAATGGCATAACTGACTCAATGGACATGAGTTTGAGTAAGCTCCAGGAGTTGGTGATGGACAGGGAAGCCTGACATGTTACAGTCCACAGGGTCGCAAATAACCAGGCATGACTGAGTGACTGAACTGAACTAGTGGTTTCTGCTCATGTAAGCTGACCCCACGTCCAAGGGCAAAGAAGCCCCAGCAAGGCAGTAGGCGCTGGAGTGGCGGCTGCACAACACTGGAGCAGCTGTGATGAGATACCCCACGTTCAAGGGCAAAGGAGAAGCCCCAGCAAGATGGCAAGAGGGTGAATTCACATTTAGAGTCAAGCCCCATTCCTGCCAGAGATGCTCAGAGAGATCAAACAAACCTTGTGCACACCAGGACCCAGAGACCCCACAGAGACAGACAGAACTGTGTTTGAGTGTCTCCTGTGGAGTTACAGGTCAGCAGTGGACTGCCACAGGGGCAGGGGTATGCTGCAGGCTTGGGTATGGCTGGGTGGAGGAGACTTGGGTATGGCATAAGCCCTCTTGGAGGAGGTGGCCAATAACCCCACCATAGGGCTGCCAGAACTTACACAGGACTGGGGAAATAGACTCCTGGAGGGCACAAACAGAACCTTGTGCACACCAGGACCCAGGAGAAAGGAGCACTGACCCCACAAAAGACTGACCCAGACTTGCCCAGGAATGTCCAGGAGTCTCCAACAGAGGCATGGGTTGGTGGTGGCCTGCTGCAGAGCTGGGGGCACTGAGTGTAGCAGTAGATGCATGGGACCTTCTAAAGGAGGTCACCACAATCTTCATTACCTCCACCATAGTTTGGCCTCAGGTACATAATAGGGCGGAGTTCAGGATCTGAGTCATAGTCAGCTCCCTGTCTTGTTTTCGCTGACTGTATCTAGCTTCTCCATTTTTGGCTGCAAAGAATATAATCAATCTGATTTTGGTATTGACCACCTGGTGATATCCATGTGTAGAGTCTTCTCTTGTGTTTTTGGAAGAGGGTATTTGCTATCACCAGTGTGTTCTCTTGGCAAAACTCTATTAGCCTTTGCCCTGCTTCATTCCGTACTCCAAGGCCAAATTTGCCTGTTACTCCAGGTGTTTCTTGAATTAATACTTTTTCATTCCAGTCCCTTATAATGAAAAGGGCATCTTTTTTGGGTGTTAGTTCTAGAAGGTCTTGTAGGTCTTCATAGAACCATTCAACTTCAGCTTCTGTAGCACTACTGGTCAGAGCACAGACTTGAATTACTGTGATATTGAATGGTTTGCCTTGGAAATGAACAGAGACCATTCTGTCATTTTTGAGACTGAATCCAAGTATTGCATTTTGGACTCTTTTGTTGACTATGATGGCTACTCCATTTCTTCTAAGGAACTCTTGCCCACAGGAGTAGATATAATGGTCATCTGAGTTAAATTCACCCATTCCAGTCTATTTTAGTTCACTGATTTCTAAAATGTCAACGTTCACTCTTGCCATCTCCTGTTTGACTACTTCCAATTTGCCTTGATTCGTGGACCTAACATTCCAGGTTCCTATGCAATACTCCTCTTTACAGCATCAGACCTTGCTTCTATCACCAGTTACATCCACAATTGGGTGTTGTTTTTGCTTTGGCTCCATCCCTTCATTCTTTCTGTAGTTATTTCTCCATGGATCTCCAGTAGCATATTGGGCACCTACTGACCTGGGGAGTTCATCTTTCAGTGTCCTATCTTTTTGCCTTTTCATACTATTCATGGGATTCTCAAGGCAAGAATACTGAAGT
>NW_011494638.1:1883822-1887622 GCF_000754665.1 Bison bison bison | reverse complement strand
AGAAACATTACTTTGTCAACAAAGGTCTGTCTAGTCAAAGCTATGGTTTCTCCAGTAGCCATGTATGGATGTGAAAGTTGAACTATAAAGAAAGCTGAGTGCCGAAGAATTGATGCTTTTGAACTGTGGTGCTGGAGAAGACTCTTGAGAGTCTCTTGGACTTCAAGGAGATCCAACCAGTCCATCTTGAAGGAAATCAGCCCTGAATATTTTTGGAAGGACTGATGCTGGAGCTGAAATCCAATACTTTGGCCACCTGATGTGAAGAACTGACTCATTTGAAAAGACCTGATGCTGGAAAGATTGAAGGCAAGAGAACAAGGGGTTCACAGAGGATGAGATGGTTGGATGGCATCACCAATGCAATGGACATGAGTTTGAGTAAACTCTGGGAGTTGGTGATGGATAGGGAGGCCTGGCGTGCTGTGGTCCATGGGGTCACTAAGAGTCAGACACATTAAGTGACTAAACTGAACTTCCCAAAATAGTTGGAATAATCCTCCCACTCATTAGCTTATGAAATCACCCAGCCTAACCAGGCCACATTAACCAGGCCACATTCCTCTACTCACCCTCTGCATTGGCCCACACTCTGTCTGTGGAATGTGCTCCTTTCTGAATCTGAATAAATCCATTTCTTACCTATCACTTTGTCTCTCACTGAATTCTTTCTGTGATGAGACATCAAGAACGTAAGTTTCATTAGGTCCTGAAACCAGGTACTGTGGATTTTGGCTGGTTTGTGTCCTAGCCACATGGGTTCAAGTTCTAAGCAGGGTTTTGGCCAGGTTCAAGTCCTGGTCATGTGGGTTCAAGTCCCAAGTAGGGTTTTGGCTGGGTTCAAGTTCCAGCACGTGGGCCAAGTCCCAATCTGAGGTAAAAAGTTTCAGTTTCAAAACTGAAATCCAAAGTCTCTTGCATATCTTTTAAATCTATAATTTTCCCTCACTGTCTTTCTCCCTTCACAATTTATTTCTTGAAGAAATAAGCTAAACTTTGCTCCTTGCCTTCTTATGAGGACTTTTCACATCTGTCTGGTTCTGGAAAGCTATTTTCTGGAAAGCTAAAATTATGACCAGATTCAGCCCAGGTTTATAGCATGACTATTTTATAGGAGTACTGTGTAATTCCGCTAGGAGAAACATAATGTCTGCTTCTTTCTCTTTTTTGTGACATTAAGACTGGGCAGTAGATTTGCTGTTGTCAGCCTGATCCACCTTTGTAAAGCTTCCCATCAGCAACTCACCTAATGGTTTTAAGAGCTATTAATGATCATGGCCTAAATCCATTATTTCATTAGAAGTTCAATGGTGATATTCCATTGCTTCCATATGCATTAACTGAAATTCTTTTTAAAAGTCTTTTTCAAATTAACTATTTTGCACCCTTGCTGCTGCTGCTGCTGCTGCTAAGTTGCTTCAGTCGTGTCTGACTCTGTATGACCCAATGGACGGCAGCCCACCAGGCTCCTCCGTCCCTCGGATTCTCCAGGCAAGAACACTGGAGTAGGTTGCCATTTCCTTCTCCAATGCATGAAAGTGAAAAGTGAAAGTGAAGTCACTCAGTCGTATCGGACCCTTCGCGACCCCATGAAAGAAATGCAATATAAAAGCTCAGTTGCTTTACTTCATTTACCAGTTTTCAACACAGTGTTGGTTTCATAGCATCTTCCAAAGATGACTGAGAGTTTATGTGTGTGAGTATCATTAAGAACTAATGGATTTTAACATATTTGATGTATCTCAACTCATTATCATTCTTTTTTGTTGCTAATATTACCCCATCTTTGGCAAGTTCTGCTGCTGCTACTGCTAAGTCGCTTCAGTCGTGTCCAACTCTGTGCGACCCCAGAGACGGCAGCCCACCAGGCTCCCCTGTCCCTGGGATTCTCCAGGCAAGAACACTGGAGTGGGGTGCCAACCCCCTTCAAATTGGCTCTCATGTCCATTTGATACGAACCCAGTCTCTAATAGCTTCCTTGTCTTTCAGTAGGATAAGATATGCCAGACACATTTTATGCACTTTCTGGCCTAGAATTGGTACCAGCCACTTCTCCAAGGAACTCAACACTCTATAAGCCCTATACTTTTAATACAAACCACACATATAAGACAATATGAAGTATCAGTGATGATGGGCTGCAATTTACTGGTATTTGATACCAATCTGTCAGCTGTCTGCCCTTACGTGCATATAGGATGTTTATCAAAATAGTAAATGTCATTGCTGTAGATATTTCTGTAAAACAAAGTGAGTGAATGTCTCAGTCAAAAGTCTACTTGCTTCAGGTCATACAATTCCAGTGCACCAAAATAATATTTATCTATTTCTGAAAACTAACTTGGTATTTTTCCTTTCTAGCTATGGCTTATTTGGATACTCTGTTCATACTTCTGCAGGAACAGCTCTCCAGTCTTATTCCAGCCTCATCTTCCAATGGCACCCAAGCTCTCCCCAACTCATTTAGATATTATTCCCACTTCAATTCTGCCTAAGTATGCAATACTCCTCCAAGATATCCTGGTCAATGAATGTGTGGAATTCTCAACCTTGGATGAATGTAGTCATTTTCTTTCCTCACTCATATTCTGTCATAGTCCTACAAAAGAGGACACAAGGCCTGCTATAGGTGTGTGCACAGCAATACTTTGTCCTCCTCACTACCCAGCAATTCTTTTTTACCTCTTCAGCAGTCATTTTCTGCAGAGGAAGTCCCTGTGAATTTGTAAAGATGCCATTCTGATTCAGTAGGTTTGAAGAAGAGACCAAGTTCTGCATTTCTAACAGGCTCTAACATATTGTCCCTTATGCTCCTATGAGGAGATATTTCAAACACATACCTTTCTCCTTAATCTCATCCTCTGTTCATCTCTGCTCTCATGCTTGATGGTCTCCACCCTTGCTTCATCTAAAACAAAAGACTGACATCAAGTGGGAGCTTGAACAATTGATGTACTACTACCTTTTTGACAGAAAGACAGACCACCACTACCTTTTCGACCATGAAAAACCCGTTACACCTTGTGGTATTTTTAAAACATGTTTCAGATTATTTGTCATCTTCTGTCTTCAAAAAGAGAAGTCTGATGCCCCTCCCTATGAACACAAGCCAGCCTTGGAGACTTGTTTCTAAAGAATCGCAGAGGAAGTGAGGCTGAGCGACTTCCAAGGCTAGGTCATAAAGAAAATACAGCTTCTGCTCCCCTCTCTTTGAACCATGTACCTTGGAACCTACCCTGAGGCTGTTTGTTAGAGAGACCAGGCAGAGATAAGAGATGCCTGAGGAGCCCTCACTATTCCAGCCCAGGTGTTTGAGTCTTCCCAGCACAGGGACCAAACACGTGAAGGAACTGGGTTTCAGATGATCAAAGCCCCAGGCACTTACTGCAACAACAGCATGAGACACCAAGAGCCAGAACTCCCCTGCTGAACCACAGGAAACGCACAGAACCATGAGCTAATAATAAACACTTTAATGCTCTAAGTCTGTTTGAGGTGTCTTTTTATTTAGCAAGAGATAATTAGAAACATATCACATTTCTCCTCGGCCCAGACTGCCAAAAATTTCAGAGTCCAATTTGATACCGGATCACTCCAACTGCAGTAGCTCTCATGGTTATCATATTTGCTTCTTCCTCTTTTCTAAGTCCTTATTTTTCCTTGTTTATTAGCTTCATTATTCCTCTGTCCTTTTTTTTTTTTTTGTTCAGTTCAGTTCAGTTCAGTCGCTCAGTCGTGTCCGACTCTTTGCGACCCCATGAATCGCAGCACGCCAGGCCTCCCTGTCCATCACCAACTCC
>NW_011494638.1:1865433-1883134 GCF_000754665.1 Bison bison bison | reverse complement strand
GTATTCCCACCTCTTTCAGAATTTTCCACAGTTTATTGTGATCCACACAGTCAAAGCCTTTGGCATAGTCAATAAAGCAGAAGTAGATGTTTTCTGGAACTCTCTTGCTTTTTCCATGATCCAGCAGATGTTGGCAATTTGATCTCTGGTTCCTCTGCCTTTTCTAAAACCAGCTTGAACATCTGGAAGTTCATGGTTCACGTATTGCTGAAGCCTGGCTTGAAGAATTTTGAGCAGTACTTTACTAGCGTATGAGATGAGTGCAATTTTGCGGTAGTTTGAGCATTCTTTGGCATTGCCTTTATTTGGGATTGGAATGAAAACTGACCTTTTCCAGTCCTGTGGCCACTGCTGAGTTTTCCAAATTTGCTGGCATATTGAGTGCAGCACTTTCACAGCATCATCTTTCAGGATTTGAAATAGCTCAACTGGAATTCCATCACCTCCACTAGCTTTGTCTGTAGTGATGATTATTACCTGCTACCTCTCAAATCTCAACTGGAGTTATCAACCACATAGAAGGCCTGACTACCCACAGTTGGGTAATCTGCCCTTTCTTGATGTTCGTAAGAATCCCATCATGTCACTACAACCACTATACGGGATTCACCATCTCATGTGTTTGAGAGTGGGGGGGTGGGAATCAGTTGTTTTCCTTTAACATTATAGCTCCTTTCTTATAGAATCTAAGATAACACTGGAACATGATACATTTGCAATGAATGCTATATATCAAAGGAAACCTGCACCTTCCTTCTCTTCAATGATTAAAAACAGCATATTTTATACATTTGGAGGTAGGTTTGGTTTTCTAATATAATCAAAAGTTATTAGGATTAAGTAGGGAAATAAAACAAAGATCAAATTTTAATAAAAGTTTTTTGAGGGGATAAGCAACATAACTACTATCCCTCTCTAAAAAAACTTGTACAGCTGCAGAATAATGAGGCTTCTTTTGAAATGTCACTGAAAACCACTCCAAAGAAGGATTTAGAGTGTGAGAAATAACATCTGAGGAAAATCAAAATATCATGCCTTAAAGAAAATCTTCTCAGTGGGACAATTTTGCTTTGGCTGTATGAGGAGCAATTATGTAGAACAGTGGTTCCGGTGGAAAAAGTCCTGCAGTGGAGTTCCCAGTGAGAGAGGCTGGGACCTGGGACGCTTTACCAGAGTGCTCGCACAGGGACGAATGATCCCGGAGCAACAGAATACAAGCAACTATAGGGGCTAAATACAACTGCACACATGTGCGTCTGGTGCAGCCATGAACAACAGGATACAAAAAGGCCACACACCAACTGCCACTGCTGAGATGCAGGGAGCAAAAGCAGGTCCTGCGCACATCCCTGCCCACAGCACCACCAAGGGGCTGAGCAGGGCACCTAAGCCAGACCTCCTGCCCAACTTGTCTACCTGCCTCTGTGTTACCCCTTTTGAGCAGTGGGAAATAGGTACTTGTTTTTGCTCCCTTGTGCTTCAGTAAGAGGCCCAAAAAAGCCTTGCCTAAAGTTCTCATCAGGCTTCCTATCAATTTCTATTGATTAAAGAGTCCAAGGACCCAGGTCGGTAACACAAATTCTGTTTCTAGCTCTGGTGTTCACTGGGCATATGACCTCAGGGGAAAGCTTTCACTGTGTGTTTCCTTCCCCTTGGCAAGAGAATGGATTAATAGTGCTGTTTATCCAGGTTTTGCTATACTATGAGCATTCTGGGGCCCGGGGAACTAAATGCCAGGACCAACTCCAGGTACTGTCACAACCATAATGTCCCCAAGGGGCAGTACTGCCCCCATGGAGGACTACCACTTGACAGTCTTTCCAGTCCTTTAAAGCTCAATTGTTGGGCTGCACTCCACAGGCCTGCAAGACTTGTACTTGCCCAGAGATAGCAACAGAGACATCAGTGATTTCTTGGACAGGGAGATCTTACACAAAGGGTCCCAAAGTGACACCCCACTGTGTGCAGGAAGGACATGGCCTCAGCCTCAGCTACTCATGGGAGAAGGAGACTACCACTTATAGGGTGAAATTGACATCAGGTGGGTTCATCAGTTATGAGGGACTCATTAAGCCCTATAATTCAGAGGGTCGACTAGTCATGTGAGTGAAGCAAGAGAAGAGCCAGCTTGAATGGCCTGATCATACATCTATCATCCTAAAAAAGAAGCAGGGACTTCTGAACTTAACTAGTTGTTTGTTTTTTGTTTTTTTTTTTAACAATCATCACTTTTATTTGCTTCCAACAGCAGTCTTAGGCGATTCAGCCAATTAAAGTGCTTTTCTGATATGACTCTTTCTCATTATTTGGGCCCTGTTAGGATATCTGAGATCTCACCATAAGATTCTGAATCTGGGTTAAAACACTGACATTTTGGGACTTTTACATAGGTACTGCTGCTGCTTAAGTCGCTTCAGTCGTATTCAACTCTGTGCAACCCCATAGACGGCAGCCCACCAGGCTCCCTCGTCCCTGGGATTCTCCAGGCAAGAACACTGGAGTGGGTTGCCATTTCCTTCTCCAATGCATGAAAATGAAAAGTGAAAGGGAAGTTGCTCAGTTGTGTCTGACTCTTAGCGACCCCATGGACTGTAGCCCCGCAGGCTCCTCTGTCCGTGGGATTTGCCAGGCAAGAGTACTGGAGTGGGGTGCCATTGCCTTCTCCGTTACATAGGTACTAGATCCCTGAGAAACTCAAACTAAGGTTTACTTGTTATCTGGAAATAAGTACAGAAGAAAGAACTAATCTACTAAGGAAAGATAGTCTAAAATTAGGAAGATCTTGATACAGTTTTAGGAATTAGAATATTTCCCTCTAGGGATAAGAGATAAAGGTAGTAAGCATAGCCATCAGCTAGTGCACCAGCTAAAAATACCTTAATCCACTGCTAAGGGATACAGAAAACTTCACTACCTCTGACGTTTCCTATGACACCGTGGGGAATAAATAATAAAAATTAAAAGAGAGAGAACATAAGTACGAGGGGGAATACAAAAGAAGCACTAGAGCCAAGAGGCTAATGGGATAGAAATTTTTCCTAGACTTTCACACTATCAGGTTGAAACAATGTAGTTTGAAACAATCTCAGTCACACAGTACTAAGAATTTACAGACTATTTGCTTTTTCTCCAGCCCCTAAAATATAACATTCACTACATATTTGTGCAGGGAATAGTAAGAGCCTAAATATTTATTGATTGTTGTTTTTGAATGCACAAAAGAATGGGATAACCCATCAGCCCCATTTGGACTTCCCTGATAGCTCAGTTGGTAAAGAATCCGCCTGCAGTGCAGGAGACCCCGATTTGATTCCTGAAGAAGATCCACTGGAGAAGGGATAGGCTACCCACTCCAGTATCCTTGGGCTTCTCTTATGGCTCAGCTGGTAAAGAACCCACCTGCAATGCAGGAGACCTGGGTTCGATCCCTGGGTTGGGAAGATCCCCTGGAGAAGGGAAAGGCTACCCACTGCAGTATTCTGGCCTGGAGAATTCCATGGACTGTATAGTCTATGGGGTCACAAAGAGTCGGACACAAGTGAGCGACTTTCACTTCACTTCACTTCACTTCATCAGCCTCATTTGCCTCCCAGCACTGGTTACTAAGATAAACTGGATCACAAGGCCCTCTCTGATGAAATGGGATTTCACATGAGGAAAGCTAGAAACAAGTGTGCTCTCAGGGAGATGACAAGTTGAAGGGAGGACCAGGATAAATTAACTGGCTGAAATATCCCAAAGAGTAAGGCCATACCAACTTCTTCCACTTGACAAGTTTGTCAACAGCCAGGTCTGTTAATATAGCATTTCTGGCAATGTCACTCTGTAGTACCAAGGAGATTTGAACTTCTCATTAATGTTCTTTCAAGAGCCCTAAATCAACCACAGCAATATATTTTAATAGAAGTGAAAGCCTGTAAATCAATGGACTAAGCATAAACTTTGTAGTTGGGCAGATGTAGGTTTGGATCCTAGAAAACGGTATACATCGCTATGTTCCTGTCCCACATTTTAAATCCATTCACCTTCCTCCCACTTTGGGAGCAGAAGCATTGCACTGAAAGGAGCTAATCAGATAGATGAGGTAAAACCCTCTAGGGTATAAGACTCAGTTTGTACTTAGTTTTTATCTTGATGAAAAATATAGAAAATGTGCAGTTGTCCCAAAAAACTAATAGAACTTCACTCATGTTTTACTGTACTTGGAATCAAGTACGTATATACAAGTATCATCATGACTTACTATTGTATCTTCAGTAGAGTTGTTGTCTTTTGGGGATCTTGATTGGTAATATGGTGCTCCATACTATAAGATAGGGAATGTGTGGTCATTCCAGTCCATCGTCAACTGAAGCTATACCACAGCTACAAGACTGTAGTTGTATGGATGGCCTCAAGCAACTAACTTGAGTTGCTAACCTCAAGTTAGTTAGTTGCTAACCTTACTAACTAACCTCAGTAAGCCTCCTTATTTTTCAAAAGGGAATTATAATAACATACAGAGTTCAGACTGTGTTAGGTCCTCCTCTGAATACTTTATATTGCATTATTTAATCCTCATAACTTTCCTGGGAGGTAAGTACTACTGTCATCACCATTTTATAGAAGAGTCAGTCTGGAGTCCAGAGAGATTAAATACCTTGTCTGAGGTTACACAGCTTTTAAGTGGTGTTGCTTGGATTTAACTATAGACTGTCTTGCTCTGGAGTTCAAGTTTTTGGTCACTGTGCTATAGCTGCTTCTCTTGCTCAACTCTGAAATATTCTACACAGCAATCATTACAAGCAGATCTTATTGTTACACTGCTTTAAAATCTTACAATGGCTCCATGCTGCTCTCAGGGAAATAACCAAGTTTCTATTAGGAACTAAAGACCCTGAATAATCTGGTATATGCATGATATATGGAGTATAACATATATTTGTGTACATAATATGTCTTATACATGACATATACTTCATACATAAGAAGAATTTTAAGGTTATATATTTATATTATAGTATATTTTTGTTATATATTTTTTAAATGGGATCATAACCAAACACATCATTACGTCACCTGTTTTTTTAAACTTAATGATATGAACACCTTTTCAAATTCATTAATACAATTTTGCAACATCACTTTTGCTATATAGCAGTTGAATTCCTAGAGTCAGACAATCATAAACAAACTTTATTATAAAAAAAAATACTACACTGAGATCACCTTTATGGCTAAAAGTTTAGTGTAATTCTCAATTATTCTCTCAGGAAATTTTTCTAAAATTTAAATTATTGGGTTCAAGAGCATATGTGTTTTTGAGGCATTTAGTGTGCGCTACTAAAGTGAAGTTGCTCAGTCGTGTCTGACTCTTTGCAACCCCATGGCCTGTAGCCTACCAGGCTCCTCGATCTGTAGGATTTTCCACGCAAGAATACTGGAGTGGGTTGCCATTTCCACTGCCCTCCAAAAACCTTTTACTGATGTCTACTCACACTAGTAAGAGTGCATACCTTCCTAGGATCATTCTATTTTATTTTTTTATTTTTTTTCCCTCTATTACCCATTTTTTAAATTTTATTTTATTTTTAAACTTTACAATATTGTATTGGTTCTGCCATATATCGAAATGAATCCACCACAGGCATACATGTGTTCCCCATCCTGAAACCTCCTCCCTCCTCCCTCCCCATACCAGGATCATTCTATTTTATTGTGGTCAGTTTGGTAGGGAAAACAAATACTGAACCAGGATACTGTTTTAATTTGCACTTCTTTGAATGTTATTGAGACTAAGCAAGTTTTTATATACCTGCTGGATTTTTGTGTTGTGGGTGAAATGCCCATTTTTAAACTGAGGCATTTTAGTTGTTTATAAGACCTCGTATGTCTATTCATCACCTATTTATTTAGCATCCATACCATTTTCTGAGCGCTGTGTTGGAAATACAATTCAGTTGATGATCAAACCAACTTTTACAACCTTCTTTCAGCTTTGGCTCCTAATTCAGTCCCAAGGTCAATGACACATATTTTAGGTTTTTCATTGCAGCAGACTGAATGTTCGTGCCCTCTCCTCCCAATTCCTACCTAGAAACCTACTGCCCAAATTGATGGCCTTTGGAGGATGGCCTTATTAAGGTTTAGGCCCAAACTGGCACAGTGTTAGTTTTGCCATGCTCTTTTAGTTAAGCAGTCACAGAGCTAGCTCAGATACAAGAGGATGGGAAATAAATTCTCTCAATGAAAGAGTGACACAGAATATCTTCATCTTTAATCTACCATAAATCCTAAAGGTTTCAACATGACTTGAGAGTGTTTTTCCACACTTATTAATATAATTATGTTTACAATGGATTTGATGTGTAGGTGATTTTTAATTATACACATAAAATTTATTAGTATTCTCCTAGATAATTCCAGCTTCTGGCCATACACAAATTGTTTTCATCAAATGAAAAACAGACAAAACGATTATCTTGGTTTGTCTAGGATGGAAAAGGGTGTATGGGTATATGGAATCTGAATAGACTTTCATTTTCTTAATAGCCTTTTTGTATTTTTTAAAGAAAATAAATATACAATTTTTATATTTTCATTCTAAAAGCAGAACAAAAAGAAGGCAGAGGTGTAGAAAAAGGGGAGGAAGAAGTTAAATGGCAGAAGAGGTAGCAGAGGATGAAATATGACAAAGAAAAGCTACACCAAAGTTTGATCACACCAAAGTTTTAAAATATTTATAAAAAACTAACTATGGAATGAGGTTAGTGACATTGTACAGGAGACAGGGATCAAGACCATCCCCATGGAAAAGAAATGCAAAAAAGCAAAATTGCTGTTGGGGAGGTCTTACAAATAGCTGTGAAAAGAAGAGAAGCGAAAAAAGCAAAGGAGAAAAGGAAAGATATAAGCATCTGAATGCAGAGTTCCAAAGAATAGCAAGAAGAGATAAGAAAGCCTTCTTCAGCGATCAATGCAAAGAAATAGAGGAAAACAACAGAATGGGAAAGACTAGAGATCTCTTCAAGAAAATTAGAGATACCAAGGGAACATTTCATGCAAAGATGGGCTCGATAAAGGACAGAAATGGTATGGACCTAACAGAAGCAAAAGATATTAAGAAGAGGTGGCAAGAATACACAGAAGAACTGTACAAAAAAGATCTTCACGACCCAGATAATCACGATGGTGTGATCACTGACCTCGAGCCAGACATCCTGGAATGTGAAGTCAAGTGGGCCTTAGGGCCTTAGAAAGCATCACTATGAACAAAGCTAGTGGAGGTGATGGAATTCCAGTTGAGCTATTTCAAATCCTGACAGATGATGCTGTGAAAGTGCTGCACTCAATATGCCAGCAAATTTGGAAAACTCAGCAGTGGCCACAGGACTGGAAAAGGTCAGTTTTCATTCCAATCCCAAAGAAAGACAATGCCAAAGAATGCTCAAACTACCACACAATTGCACTCATCTCCCACGCTAGTAAAGTAAGTCTCAAAATTCTCCAAGCCAGGCTTCAGCAATATGTGAACCGTGAACTTCCTGACGTTCAAGCTGGTTTTAGAAAAGGCAGAGGAACCAGAGATCAAATTGCCAACATCCGCTGGATCATGGAAAAAGCAAGAGAGTTCCAGAAAAACATCTATTTCTGCTTTATTGACTACGCCAAAGCCTTTGACTGTGTGGATCACAAGAAACTGTGGAAAATTCTGAAGGAGATGGGAATACCAGACCACCTGATCTGCCTCTTGAGAAATCTGTATGCAGGTCAGGAAGCAACAGTTAGAACTGGACATGGAACAACAGACTGGTTCCAAATAGGAAAAGGAATTCATCAAGGCTGTATATTGAAACCCTGCTTATTTAACTCATATGCAGAGTCCATCATGAGAAATGCTGGACTGGAAGAAACACAAGCTGGAATCAAGATTGCCGGGAGAAATATCAATAACCTCAGATATGCAGATGACACCACCCTTATGGCAGAAAGTGAAGAGGAACTCAAAAGCCTCTTGATGAAAGTGAAAGTGGAGAGTGAAAAATTTGGCTTAAAGCTCAACATTCAGGAAACGAAGATCATGGCATCTGATCCCATCACTTCATGACAGATAGAAAGGGAAACAGTGGAAACAGTGTCAGACTGTATTTTTTTGGGCTCCAAAATCACTGCAGATGGTGACTGCAGCCATGAAATTAAAAGACGCTTACTCCTTGGAAGGAAAGTTATGACCAACCTAGATAGCATGTTCAAAAGCAGAGACATTACTTGCCAACAAAGGTTCGTCTAGTCAAGGCTATGGTTTTTCCTGTGGTCATGTATGGATGTGAGAGTTGGACTGTGAAGAAGGTTGAGCGCCGAAGAATTGATGCTTTTGAAGTGTGGTGTTGGAGAAGACTCTTGAGAGTCCCTTGGACTGCAAGGAGATCCAGCCAGTCCATTTTGAAGGAGATGAGCCCTGGGATTTCTTTGGAAGGAATGGTGCTAAAGCTGAAACTCCAGTACTTTGGGCACCTCATGAGAAGATTTGACTCATTGGAAAAGACTGTGATGCTGGGAGGGATTGGGGGCAAGAGGAGAAGAGGACGACAGAGGATGAGATGGCTGGTTGGCATTCCTGACTCGATGGACGTGAGTCTGAGTGAACTCCGGGAGTTGGTGATGGACAGGGAGGCCTGGCGTGCTGCGATTCATGGGGCCGCAGAGTCGGACATGACTGAGCGACTGAACTGAACTGAACCTAGAAAATTGGAAATTCCTTTTTTTTCACTTCTAAATATTTAATTCATCTGTTTTTTTTTTTTTGTAACACATGAGTTAGCATCTCTAAGTTTTTTCTTTTTTACAATTGGCTAACTGGACATATAAATTTAGTTATTCATTTTATTATTCAACACATTTAATTAAGAACCTTCTATATGCTAAGCTAAGCACTCTTGTTATAAATGAATGTATAGTGGTGAAAGAAACTGACTGGTTAAGTACAGCTATGGAGCTACTGAGCTCCATAAGGAATTGACTCCATAAGGACTCCTTGGAAAAGACCCTACTGGGAAAGATTGAAAGCAGGAGGAGAAAGGGATGACAGAGGATGAGATGGTTGGATGGCATCACTGACTTGACGGACATGAGTTTGAGCAAGCTCTGAGAGTCGGTGATGGACAGGGAGGCCTGGCATGCTGCGGTCCACGGGGTTGCAGAGTCGGACATGACTGAGCGACTGAACTGACCTGACGGAGCTTCTAATAATGCAGTAGGGGTATCAATAAGCAAATGGATATATAATCACAATTTTGACATGTGCAATAAAGGGAGAGAATGGGGATTGTAACCACAAAACAGAGAGGTAAATAATGGGAGTAGAAACTTAGAACAAAACAGGGCATGGGTGGGAGCAGAGTAAACTTAAGAACTAGGAAGCATGAAAGGATGGAACAGATGAGCAAAAGGAAGTAATCTGAATTGTTTTTTAATGATGGAAAGTTGAAAACTGAGGGGAGTTAATATTATCTGTAGAACGAACTGGGTTAAATCAAAGGGACTAAGTCATAAAAGATAATTCAAAGGTAATGGCTGCTTAGGATAACAACAAACTTTCACCTCAAAATGACATCATGCAGAATTGCCAAAAGTTATACAAAGTCAAAAGCAAATGACTTCTATGTCATGTCCTTTCTCCATTATTTGTATATTCCATTTCTGCTATATTGTCCTTTCACTGTATCAGTTAAGATAATATGTATGAACGCTTACTGAAGAAGTACCATCCAAATGTAAGTGATTGTTGCTATTACAAATTGAAGTTCAGTTCTTGTTTGTGAACTGCTTCTCCCAGAATAATATATATAATATATATAGTACTAAGACAGACCACTCTGTTCCTTGACTCTTACTGATATGTTAATATAATCAAGTTCTGGGAATTAACCTTCCCTTCATGTCAGAGTATGCTAAAGTCTATGGGACAGCTTTTCTTCTGGAAGCTTCCAACGGTTGATGATTAAGTACAAATGTTGCCAGTTGAGCAGAAGTTACAAGGACACTGCAAAATCCAAAGTGCATCTGGGTCATTCATTCTATAATACTGTCTCAGGTAATTATTCTGCTTTTGTATGAAGCATTTAGAGCATGGAAAATAACTAGATTTTGTCATTGTTGTAGTAACAACTTCAAATTGCTTCAATAGCTAGCGTTTTTTAGGATTCAGAATTCTATCATAAAAAATACATTTACTTGTCTTTTCTCGTTTTACTTTCAATGTAGCACTTCCAAAACAGGAAGAAGAAATATATTTGACCTTGAAAGCAAGTGCTAGAAAAAATAACCTGTCTAAATGTTACTGTTCACCTAAAATATTTTATTATAGGGTTGCTCAATGGCACTGCTATAATCAAGAATCTGCCATCATTTTTTAAGCTCCTGTTTCACAGGCTTATAACTTCTTTAAAAGTCACCCAAGGATCTTCAATCTCACTGCCAGTTTATAAAAGAATACACACAGACACACATACACTTCCATTCTCCTAGTTAAAATGTTACATTGCACTTGATAATGTTAAAAATTCTATAATTTTTATAGTTAGGGCTTTAGTTGAACAGCATAAAACTGTTCCAACTTTCCTCCCCAATAACTGATCAGAAGGACAAATTTTAAGTTTCTAAAGTCTTTGCTGTTGCCAGGTATTATCATAGTTTTGGGGATTATAATGCAATGAAAGAATGTATGTGAAATGTCAACAGTAAATGCTAAATTTTTATTATCCACTTTGATATACTGTCTTTTAATATCTTGCGTTGCTCCGGAAAAGTCTAAGACAATTATTCTTTCTCTAACTAATTAATATTGGCTGCATTGGGTCTTAGTTGCTGCATGGGCTTTTCTCCAGGTGTACTGAGCAGGGGCTCCTCTAGTTGTGCTGCACAGGCTTCTCATTATGGTGGCTCCTCTTGCTGCAGAGCAGAGGCTCTAGGTGTAGGGGCTTCAGTAGCTGTGGTGCGAGGGCTCAGGAGTTCCTGAGCTCTAGGGCACAGGCTCAATATTCGTGGCACTCAGGCTTTGCTCCAGGGCATGTGGGATTTTCCACCGGGAATGGAACCCATGTCTCCTGCATTGGCAGGCAGATTCTTTACCACTGAGCCACAAGGGAAGCCCTAAGACAATTATTCTTCTTCCTTTGCAAATGACCTTTAGTTTTCTCTCTGGAAGATTTTTTTTTTATTACTATTTAAAAATTTTATGTATTTTTGGCTGCACTGGGTTTTTGTCGCTATGTGTGGGCTTTCTCTAATTGCTGCAAGTGGGGGCTACTCTTTGCTGCAATGCATGGGCTTATTGCGGTGGCTTGTTTTATTGCAAAGAACGGGCTCTAGGCACATGGGCTTCAGTAGTTGCAGCACCCAGGCTTAGTAGTTGTGGCACATGGGCTTAGCTGCCTTGCAACACGTGGGATTTTCCCAGATCAGGGATCAAACCCATGTTCCCTGCATTGGCAGGTGGATTCTTAACCACTGGACCACCAGGGAAGTCTCTCTGAAAGACGTTAGAATCTGCTTATTATCCTTGGTATTGGGTAATGTCATTATTAACATGACTTGAAATGTTTTTACTATTGCTTTGTATTTGAGGTTTCTACATGATTCTATATAATTCCATTTTTTAAGTTAAAATGTAAAAGTAAGGTACTAAAATCCAAAGGGACACTCTTTGTGTAAGGGTTGGACTTGTCAAGTAGTGACCTTCATCATCAGATGGGTATTCTTTTACTTGAGAAAATTTCAAATGTCATTTTCTTAAAGACTTTTCTAGAATCGTTCATTTTTATCTGTGAAAACATCCCCAGTGTTTTATATGGGATGTACACCTAGTTGTCAGCATTCTTACAGCTGATGTCCATGTTCAATAAGACTTTGTTCTAAGCCCCTATTTTTTTCAAGACTCTCTTCATTGTCTGGGCAGAGCTGGGAGTCTTTCTGTTTCTTTTGCTGGAATATGTTAGGGTTGTTAACACAGATAAACAAGCTTAGCAAACATTTTATCACGGATAGAAACAAAACTCTGAGAGTGCATGAGAAGTGGGTGAGAATAATTACCTCTTCTGGAGGGCTCAGGAGAGGCTGCAAAGACAAATCATCACTAAATCTGGGTTTTGAAGCAGGAAGATGCAAACTGACTAAAATGTGTGGGTGCCAGGGATGGACAGGAAGAGCACTTGCAGGAAGAAGTATCTGTACAATTTCAAGGAAGTCTGGAAGAACACAGTCCATTCCTGAAGCAAGAAGGCATTTGATGCCATAATGTCGGCACTTAATATTAGGGACAGGGCAGAGAAGTAGCATTTCATCTGATTTAAAGATGAACATAATTTCTTTTAAAGAACACAAGCCCTTTATCTTTTAAATGTAAAGTTTAATTATCTGTTTGCTTACCATAATCTGGACTAATTAATGTGTCTCAATTCCATCATTTGCTACTTGTATCTAGTGACACATAACTTCAGAACTTTGGTCCTCTGTAAAGTGGATACAGAATCTGCTTGTATCGGTCAGGATTTCTAGTTATGTGCAAGAGAAAGCACTACTTGCTATTTTAAGCAGAAAAGAGTTTGAGTAAAGGATATTGGAAATGTTTCTGAAAGTGGAAAACTAAGTTTGGATATTATGCAATCATGACAAAGTCCAAAATCCTTCCACAGCCCTGGTACCACGGAGCATCACAGCCACATGTATTAGGCACAGACACTGATGTCTTTGCTGCTGTGTGTGTGATGCAGCTGCTAGAAGCACTTCACCGCTGCCTCTGGGAACTAGATGTGGCTGTGGAGGTATTTGTCTGGGGCTGTGAATCTGATTGGCACAATTCAGAACATGTGTCCATGACTTGTGTGTAATGGACTGACAGAGTAAGCAAGGCACTCTTTTCCAGATTCTCCATGAAGATATAGGTTCTGCTTCACAAGGAGGGTTCAGTTCCGTTCAGTTCAGTAGCTCAGTCGTATCCGACTCTTTGCGACCCCATGAATCGCAGCACGCCAGGCCTCCCTGTCCATCACCAACTCCTGGAGCCCACCCAGACTCACGTCCATCGAGTCAGTGATGCCATCCAGCCATCTCATCCTCTGTCATCCCCTTCTCCTCCTCCAATCCCGCCCAGCATCATCCAATCTTCTCCTCCAATCCCGCCCAGCATCAGAGTCTTTTCCAGTGAGTCAACTCTTCGCATGAGGTGGCCAAAGCCCTTCAGCTTTAGCCCTTCCAAAGAAATCCCAGGGCTGATCTCCTTCAGAATGGACTGGTTGGATCTCCTTGCAGTCCAAGGGACTCTCAAGAGTCTTCTCCAACACCACACTTCAAAAGCATCAATTCTTTGGCGCTCAGCCTTCTTCACAGTCCCACTCTCACATCCACACATGACCACAGGAAAAACCATAGCCTTGACTAGACAGACTTTTGTTGGCAAAGTAATGTCTCTGCTTTTGAATATGCTATCTAGGTTGGTCATAACTTTCCTTCCAAGGAGTAAGCGTCTTTTAATTTCATGGCTGCAGTCACCATCTGCAGTGATTTTGGAGCCCCCAAAAATAAAATCTGACACTGTTTCCACTGTTTCTCCATCTATTTCCCATGAAGTGATGGGACCAGATACCATGATCTTCGTTTTCTGAATGTTGAGCTTTAAGCCAACTTTTTCACTCTCCTCTTTCACTTTCATCAAGAGGCTCTTTAGTTCCTCCTCACTTTCTGCCATAAGGGTGGTGTCATCTGCATATCTGAGGTTATTGATATTTCTCCCGGCAATCTTGATTCCAGCTTGTGTTTCTTCCAGTCCAGCGTTTCTCATGATGGACTCTGCATATAAGTTAAATAAGCAGGGTGACAATATACAGCCTTAATGAACTCCTTTTCCTATTTGGAACCAGTCTGTTGTTCCATGTCCAGTTCTAACTGTTGCTTCCTGACCTGCATACAGATTTCTCAAGAGGCAGGTCAGGTGGTCTGGTATTCCCATCTCTTTCAGAATTTTCCACAGTTTATTGTGATCCACTCAGTCAAAGGCTTTGGCATAGTCAATAAAGCAGAAATAGATGTTTTTCTGGAACTCTCTTGCTTTTTCCATGATCCAGTGGATGTTGGAGGGTTAGAGTTCTCCAAACATAGAAAACAGGGATGAATACTGGCTAGTTGAGAAGAATGATAAATGTCCATGTGATTCAGCTTATCAAAAGGATTTTGGAAAATATATAAGCATTATAAAGCAGAAAACTCAAATGATGCTTGGTATTATTAGTATTATCTTTAGGACATCAATGTCAGGGACATTGTTGAATCAATTCTGTATTAGTTTTCTATTGCTGTATAGAAAATCACCATAGGATAGTGACTTAAAAACAACCACCATTACTGCAGAGTATTTGTGGGTCAGCAATTCAGGGATGGTTGAACTCTGTGGGTCTGCTGCAGGGTCTCTCTGCAGGTTGCAGAGACTTTGCAATTAAGAAGTCAACCGACTGGAGGATCCACATCTAGAATGGCATTCTCACACGAGGCAGCCTCAGCTTCTTGATGGCTATTAGCAGGGGATCTTAGTTCCTAACCTCATGGATCTCTCTATAAAGTCCCTTGAATGTCCTAACAACATGTTCACAGGCTTTCTCCAAAAACAGATACAAGAGAGAGGGAAAACAAGGTGGAAGTTCCAGTGGCATTTTAAGATGTATATTTGCTAGTTACGCTCTACCATTCCTACCACATTCTGTTTGTTAGAAGCCAATCACTAAATGTAGCCTACACTCAGGAGAAGGGGAAATAGGCTCCACCAGAGAGGGAGGAGTAATACAGAAGTTTTGGACATGTATTCAAACTATCACAAGTTATTTTTTATTATTTCATAGAATTGGCCAAACTAATTCCCTTGCGTATTATTTCTACTGATTTTTTAAAGCATGTCAAAGAATCTATTCTGATTTGAAGTTAAATTACCTCCAGGGATATTTATTTTATCTGGTAAAAAATCTTTTAGTGCTTCAAAAGGAGAGACTGTTGCACTGTTTAGTATCTTATCACCAAACAAACACATTTCAACTATAAATGAAATATTTGTCCTTTCATTCAAACACTTGAATCATCCAGTAGAGAGATTAACAGACATCATTGCCTGGCTATCTCTATTGACATGGTAGAGGAAAGGGAGGAGATATTTTTGTAATTCAGGGCACTTTTCTGAGAGCACAAAAGCATTCTAGAGATACAAACCTAAATGTTTTCAATGATCAAATAGGTAATATAAATGATGAAGACTACAGAGTTGGTATACATTCAAATTCAAATTAAAAAATAATAGCAACAACAAAACCCAGGTTAGCCAAACAAGTCACCTCCAGTGCCCAGTTTGGTTCTCAGATGCTGGCTTGCTCTTCCTCCTGAGGTCTAGACTTGAGGTCAAGATCTGACTTGCTTTTCTTTGGAAATTCAGCTTCTGAATTCACTAGTTTTGGGGTCAAAAAAGATCTGCCCTCTGTTTTACAACCAGGAAACTGACACAGGGCCCTTTTGCTCTTGAGAGGGCCCTTTCCTTATAAACAATACAGGTACAACTCATTTTAGACTGTTTTGCTTTACTGAGATTCACAGATACTGCATTTTTTACAAATTGAAGGTTTGAGACAACCCTGCCTTGAGCAAGCATTTTTCCAAGAGTGTTATTTTTTAATTAAAGTACACACATTTTTTTTGGACATAATGCTATTGCATACTTAATAGACCATAGTATGTTGTGAACATAAATTTTATACTCACTGGGAAACTGAAAAATGTGATTCCCTCCACTGCAGTGGTCTGGAATGGAACCAACAATATTCCTTAGGCATGCCTGTATTAAAAATTATATTTTACAAGGGCATATAAAAAAACAAGATAAAGAGAGACATTATTCAAAAGAAATTTTTATGGGACTAAATTTGGTCAAGGTAGCAGATATTTTGTTCAGATTATTGGTTAGTTAGCACAAATGGTTCAGAGTTCAGCTAATCATTTATGGTGCAAAGAATGGAAATTTGGAGGGTCTGTGTCATAGATAAACAAGGTAAGTCTTATTTAAGTCATTTGGGAAAGGATGAGTCCTTGCAATAAACCAGTTACCATTCCCAGAACATGAAAGACTGGGAAGATTTCTGTAACTCTTACTGGTTTCCGTGATTATAAGGCTTGGAAAATTCAATGCTGTCAATGACTACACTGGCAATAAAGACCATTACATTGATATTATATATTATCAACATTTTTTTTCATTTTTTATTTCATTTTCTCATTTATTTCATTTTTAATTTTTTTACTGAGGTCATTTTTTCCTAAAAGCTTTTTTTTTTTTTTTCATTTTTCCTCTTCCCCCAATTTTCATTGGCTTTAAAAGTATCCAAGGCTCTGATGTGAGACCCAGAATGGTTGAGGGCCTTTACGACCACTGAGCTAGTTATGGCAGAGCTCAGACAAGAGGAACCAAGTCTTAAGTTTCTTTTTCTATTTACATCTTTACGAAGCTTGAAGAAAGTTCTGTTCAACTGGCAGGATGAAGATTTGGGAATGGCAGTAGGGGTGGGAATGTTAATTTTGAAATAAAATTCTGCAGACTTAGAAGTTAAGGATAGGTGATGGAAGTTCATAAAGAACTGGAGGCTGGGGTCACTTTAACAGGCAATTGTTAGATACATGTCATGGATCAACAGTATTTTATATGTATCCACTATATGTTTGGTGTCCCTTCCTTCACAGACCTTACAGTCAAGCAAGGAGGCCAGTGCAACAAGTAATTGCAGTAAGTTGTGACAAGTGCTATAATAGGAAGTGAGGCAACTTGGGAGTGAAGAGCAGGAACACCAACCTGCTGGGGTAAGTGAGCTTCCAGATGAACCAAGACTTGGAGCTAACCTGGTGCAGAGGATGAGGATGAGAGTGGTATCCTCCTCTGCAGGGTTTCACACAGGAAGATCCAGGGTATGAGAAGTCTGACTTCAGACCTCTAGGTCTCAGAGGACCTAGAACTTGTGCTCTGACTTGGGCCTGGCCAACTATCCTTAGTATTTGGGAAGCCAGGTAGGTACAAGTGAAAGGGAGTGATTAAAAATCTCACCCCATTAGGGATTTCCCTCATGGTCTAGAGGTTAAGACTCCAAGCTTCCAATGCTGGTGGTTTGGGCTCTATCCCTGGGTGGGGAGCTAAAATCCCATATGCTTCCTGCCAAAAATCCAAAATCTAAAACAGAAGCAATGTAATAAAAGTTTATTTTTTTTTAATGATCCACATCAAATAAATAAATAAAAATATATCTCCCCACCTACTTCTGGGAGTGTTAAAATCCAGGACTACGTTGCCCACAGGTTTGGAGGAAAAAGTAAAATGACCAAGAAACCTGAGAAAAACAAACTGTCCCTCCCATTTTTCTAAATTACCCAGTCAGTAGTCTGACTTGGCACACTCAAGAGCAGGTCAGGACTCCCGTTTCAAGGGTGAATTTTTCCACCCTTCCTAGCTCCCTGGACTCTCACTCTTCTCTGCTAGGTGGAGGGGAACTTCCTCCCTTCCATTAACAAAGGTCCCAGGGCTCCCAGTCTCTATCAGTGCCGGGGAGGGTCCATATCACCTGGCCTACCTTGACTTTCCTGACCTAACTCTTGACTCCCTCCACCCCTGGAAGAACACCTCGACGCCCGCGGACCGGCCTGTTCCAGC
>NW_011494638.1:1865144-1865333 GCF_000754665.1 Bison bison bison | reverse complement strand
TTCCAGCCACCACCGCTCGTGAGATGGAGGGAGTGGCTGGACCACACAGCGCCTGTGGCTAGAGGTAGCCAGAGTTCCGGCTGGAGTCGGGGGAGGGGAGAGGGACGAGGGGCAGGAGGAGAGGGCGTGGTTTCGGGGGAGGGCGTGGTTTCGGGTGGGGCGAGGTGTCAGGTTTGAGGGTGTGGCTGC
>NW_011494638.1:1855122-1865044 GCF_000754665.1 Bison bison bison | reverse complement strand
CTACCCCTCTGTCAAGCTGCCGGGCCGCTGCAGCTTCGGGGCACCCAGTCTAGGTTAAAGCAGCCGCCCCGGGCTCGGCTCGGGCTCCTCTGTCCCAGGCTGTGGCCCCGGACGGCCCCGGACTCGTGCTGCCCTTGGCTTCCCGCTCTCAAGTCGAGGGTTTGGATACCGAGGGGCGAGGAAGGAAGGTGAGCGCGTGTTGCAGTAGTTATAATCTCTTTTTCTGCTCCAAGTTCTTGCACGTGGAAAACTCCCTCTTCTACTCTCTGGTCTTGATGTCGCATCCGTAGTGACCGAAGACAGGCACCTGTCAAATCGGTCCTTTCGAGTTGTGGTAGCGGGGCCTGGATGGCTTGGTGTAGGTGAGGTCTTGAGAGAGTCTCTTGGGACTCGGAAATCGGACGTCTCCGGGACTGGAGTTCTTGAATTCATTAAGCTGAGTCGAGTAGCTGGGGAAAAGATCCGGTGGACGCCGGCAGGAGAGGGTGTGACATCTTGGGACCTGTCGGGGCAGGGAATCTGGTGAAAACTTTCCTTGATGTGCACCCGCGGCTGCGCCAGCAATAAAGGTTGCGGACACAACACTATTATCACTTGTAAAGTTGGACGAGGGACAGGAAAATCCAGGGAGTGATGTCTGCATTGACGAAAAATCTGGCCAAGGTGAAGTACTAGCAGTACTGCCTTGCGGACAGGTGCTTCCCTAACCCCCTCCTCATCCGTTAGAACGTTTTTGTGTTCATTTCGAAAACTGTTAGGAAGACGCAATCAGAAGGTTGCTGTGAAACAACGTTAACTTTCTGTTCCTCCCCCTTGTAGTTTTATGCTAAAGGAGTTCAAGGTCATCTTTGAAAACTAGGTCACTTGTTTTGAATAGTTTTATCTGAAGAAAGGATTTGGAAACGCTGTCTCTTCCATCCCCTTTCCTACCCTCACCCCCACTTCTCCTGCCCCCCAGCAAACAGTGGGTTTAGTTTTCTGTCTCCTGAATTCTCACCTTTTAAAGATCAGGGAAGAAGAAAACAGCTTCTTTTGGCATGCAATTATTTGTGGTTAATCCGGTCTTGTGACTTTTGTTCCTTACCTCTCCTTTAGCTCCTTCAATATTACTGTGTACCCATAGTGTTTTCTGTAAAGAATGCAAAGGGTAAGAGGAGAAAGGGAAACTTTGTCCATGAAAAGCTCTAGTAAACATGATTATTATTTTTTAAACCACAAAAATTGGGGCTATATTGAGTTCTAATATCCTCACCACTTTGGGGGAAGATATTTGTAAATTATAATTATTTTATCAATAAAATATCAACTTAAAGTATAAGTCTCTCTCTGTGTGTAATATCTTGCATTAACAGGTCTATCCAATGAAGTGAATGCTTTAGAAATCTAAGGTTCTAGTTTATAGAGGCCAACTGGAATAGAAGTATATATAAGTTATTAAATAACTGTGCAATCTTGAGAATAGTGGTATTAGGAATATTTCAAAGTTTAAAGATTGCTTCATTCAAATATATCTGTGACTTGACAATTATTTTTTCTGTTATTTAATAGTGGTACAATATGCAGCATCTCTTATTAAGAATTCTGTCAGACATTTCTCTGGAAGCTCTGCTCTGAATGTATAGTTATTTTTCCCCTAGTCTAACACTTTTAAATTATGTTCTGAGTTAGAGGCAAGGCAATGAGGTAGGGATAAAGACTGAAAGAATATGTGTAAGTTCTCTTACCAGACCGTCTCTGAACACCTGGCAAGTCCCCAGCTTTACTCTGGGGTACCAACAAGTCCTTTGCTGCTGCTGCTGCTGCTAAGTCGCTTCAGTCGTGTCCGACTCTGTGCGACCCCATAGATGGCAGCCCATGAGGCTCCCCCGTCCCTGGGATTCTCCAGGCGAGAACACTGGAGTGGGTTGCCATTGCCTTCTCCAATGCAGGAAAGTGAAAAGTGAAAGTGAAGTCAGTGAGTCTTGTCCGACTCTTAGTGACTCCATGGACTGCGGCCCACCAGTCTCCTCCATCCATGGTATTTTCCAGGCAAGAGTACTGGAGTGGGGTGCCATTGCCTTCTCCGAACAAGTCCTTTAACTTACTTTAATTCATTTTTGTCTTCAAAGTAAGGAAACTGTATTGATCATAAAGGACATTTGGATCTTTTTGAATTATTCTATAAAAGGCACCGTCTCATTTCTAGAGCTTCTAGAGCTAGATATTGCTGTTCTAGACCAACATCTCATCTAGAGTTTGCTGTCATTTCCAAAGGGCTTCCTAACACGTTGGGCAGTGCCCCTGCCCCACCTAAGCAATGCCATGCAGTGGCTAAGGGTGTGAGTTTTAGAGACTCCTGAATCTATCTTGGTTTTCTAGCCCTTCCTTTTTTTGCTTTTAACAAAATGAAATTTCATCTGGAAAAAGTAAAATCCTATGTATGAGTGTATAAAAACTAAGCAAGTACAGGATGAGGGAATTGTCATTAATTGAATCATTGAATCTCTTGGTGAATTGACTGTGTTTCCTCCTAGTGAAGGGTGAGTTCAGGGCCCAGAAAGCTGATAAGATTTTAGGTTGCTTAAATAGTAATTACAGACAAGTTCATAGCCAAAGATATCTTTCTACATCTCCCTTTCTCTCCTTGTGCAGACCTCAGAGTTAACATTCAAGCTGACTTGTCTGGGAGAAGAAAAAGAGGTGGCTTTTAAAGCTATACCACATTCACTCATAATGAATACATTAATGTTTTGACATCCCCCTCAACATTTTTTTTACTTTTTGTTATATGTAAAACTACCTGCAAGCAAAATGCAAAGGAAAAAGAACAGTTTGCTGCCCTTTAAACATTCATGGTAGGGTTCAGGTAACTGAGAGAGGAAGAATTAGAGCAGAGCAATCAGAGCTCCCTAAAGGTAGAAAAGGAAGTGCTGGGAGTTGAGGAGTGCAATGTATCACCCAGTAGAGGCTCAAAGGAGTTACAATTTAGTTGCAGTTTTGAAGGCTCCATTTTTATAGGAGTTTGCCAGGAGGAAATGCTGAGGAAGAGCATTCCAGGCCAAAGGAAACTTTAGTGTGAGGGTCTCATAGGGTGAGAAAACATGACAAATACAAATCTTGACACATATTGTTTCATCCTTTACTGGCTACAGGATGTTGGCAAATTATTTTGCTTCTATGAGCTTTGGTTTCCTCAGATGTAAAATGAGTGTTGTATATTATTTTACATTGTTGTTATTTAGTCACTAAGTCATGTCTGACTATTTTGTAACCCCCATGGACTGAAGCCCACCAGGGTCCTCTGTCGATGGGATTTCCCAGGCAAGAATATTAGAGTGGGTTGCCATTTCCTTTTCCAGGGTACCTTCCCAACCCAGGGATCAAACCCATGTCCCCTGCATTAGCAGGCAGATTCTTTACCACTGAGCCAAAAGGGAAGTCCATTATTTTACATTATTAGGTCCTTATTTGATTTTCAAGTCTCTCCCATAAGTGTGTACATCACAACTTTGTTGGAAGACTTAGTTGCCTAGAAAACACAAGACTATATGATGCACAGGTGACAATCAGATAATTTGGTTCCCTTCACTCATCTTAGTCTCTTGATGAGAGAAAAATACAACAGAAATCCAGCCTTGAGTATCGATGGGATTTCATGTTTTCAAGTATATCATAAAAAGCAGACCAGTCTTATTGTTCAGAATGACGTATGAAGTTTTTTATAGTTTCACCTCTATTATCCCTATTTCCCAACCACTAAATGTTTACTTTGAACATCCACCTGTTTTAAGACCTGGCTCTGTTAGAGGAGTTCCACCACACCAAGAATTCTTTGATGGACAAAGGTTAGCATTCCTGTGTTTACATGATAGGATCTCAGACTATTTTAGGCCCTGCTTCCTGCTCCAGTTCTTGTTTTCATTCTGAGCAGTTGAAGTGAGTCTTAGAAAAACATTTTTAGGGGATGGGATCTGGATAATGTGTTAGTTCTTTTGGAATACCAAAATGCAACTTGAACATTTTAGGAGGAATTTGTTAAAGGACTGTACCCTCTTATGATTTTTCTCTGGTAGCATTAGCTCTTAAAATTCTTGGAAATGTGGAAGACTTTGCCTCAAAATTCTAACTTAATCATCTTGAATTATTCCTTCTTGCAAACAATGTATGTATTTTCTCAATGATTGAATACTTAGAGTTTTCCTGTTAAGGCCCTTTCCCCACATGGATTTCCAAGGAAAGACCTCAGGTAGTTTTTTTTACAAAGTCCTACAGAACAGGGAATATTTCTTTCTCTGTGTCATTTAGATGGCAGTAGATAGAAAAAGACTTTTAACTACTTTAAACTATAGTCACTGCAGAGAAAAATAGTAGGTTAGGGACCAGATGAGGACTTTTGGCTGTGGAAGGCCCAAATTAGGCTGGCTAGGTCTTGATGTTCTCAGGTGGTCATGCAGATCAGGCCCCAAACAAGAATTTTTGAGGGATTTATTCTTTTTGGTCTTTTATTCAGTGAATATTTCTTTAATTTTATTAATAATTTGTATATTCCATTAATTGTGTGGTACAGGGGCAATGATGAGATTGATTTAAGTTCCTTTGCCTCAAATGTGCTTAAGAATATCTTTGGAGAACTGGTTAAAATTTAGATTTCCAGCCTCAAGTTCAGATTCTCTCAGCCTCAAGTGGTGACCAGAGTCAGGCACATACTAGGTACTTTGATAAATGTTTTTGTTAAGTGAATTAACTGCCACTTTAAAAATCATTGTTAAAAGAGAATTCATTTCCTCTAATACATTTACATAATTTTCTCCTTTTTTTAAGTGTGAAAAACTCCATACTTGTCCTATGTTTCCGTGTTAGAAAGAAAATGTATTCAATTGCAACCATTATTTAGGAGTTGAAAATAAAAAGAATTTTTAATAACATTATAACTGTTTTTAATTAAGAGAAACAGTGACTGTGATTCTTAATATCCCATAATGCTGCGTGGGCACAGACATTTATTTCGCTCTTCCTGAGGCCCTAGCAGGTGAGAATTAGAAGCATTTTCTTCATGTGTATTTTTATTTCCTATTGAGCAAACTATACAAACAGGAAGAGCTTATTTATTATTATTATTATTTCAGTGATAACACAGAGATAAACTAAGTCAGAGCAACTCTCTTGAATAGCTAATGTCTGCCGCCCGGAGAAAGAGAAAATTATTTTCTGCCCTCCATGTTGATGCGTATAGAACATGTGTTCTGAGTAGCTGCTATTTTCACTGACTCTTTTTCCAGTTGAAGTGCAACATAAACTATTTTAATTAATATTGTGTCACCAAAAGGGATTGAAATAGCCAATTGAATTCTACCAAGATAGAGTCTTTTGATGAAAACATATCTTTATTGATTGTGGGTGAAGAAAATCATTCTTAAAATGAAATCCAGAGAAAAATCATATCCCTCAGAGAAAATTTCTGAGTGGCAGGCCAAGATTAACATCATAAAATTGAATTTGTGCTGCAAGCCTTTGATGTAATCAGCAGCTGGGAGATGGTGTTGCCCTTGCTGTGCTCCCTCTGATTGTGGTGAATTATTGTGTGGAATGAAATAAGTGTTTCTTGTGTCCCTCCTCCAAGAAATACAAACAAGGTATTAATAGGTAGTTTCTTGCTAGTTAAAATGGGTTGGATCGATTCCAGGCCTCTCAGGCGTTCATATTCCTGTGAACTATGGGTATTGGGCATTTATTTATGCCCAAGGGACAGAATTTCTTGATATCACCTGACAGTCTTTGGTCAGTAGAAACCCAACAGAGAAATGACAAGAGGGATCCTCCTTGCCAGGGACATATTTTTTTAAAATAAGCAGAAGCCAGGATATGTTAGAAAGTGCTATATTTGCCTGGTTTCTATTGACCTGTAGTCAGCCAACCCCTTCCCCGTCTCCCTCAGCCACCTCTTGTGACATCCACTGCCCTGAAATCATTGCAGTGTAGAAATCTCACTTTGTACTAGCAATCTTGTTCCATGACACCAGTGTTACACTAGACTTTTCGCTGTCATTTTTGTATTGAGTCCTGATGCCTAGAAAACACTCTTGTCCATGCATGCCCCTTTCACACATGTAATGGATAGCTTTTGTAGATTAAGTAGAGACAATCTATTTGCACATTTACCCTCAGATTAAAGAGTGACGTGGCACCTTAATCACCCCTGTGGTTGGACCTAAGTTGTTTTTGATTTGTTTAGTGTTTAAGTGGTGGGCTGACTTACCTGTAAACAAGGCAGTGGTGTCATCATTGGGTACGCTTACTCTCAAGTATTTTGAGAAGTGGGATTGTGCTGGGGACTTTCCCGTGCACTGTCTCATTTAATCTACACACTTACCATCAGTCAGTAAATAAGTCTAACTCCCTTGGCTAGGATTATATCCCTAGATCTGTCTGACTTCAAGGATCATCCCACTTTTCAAATGCTTGAGAGTAAGAGTTCCCAATGATGACACCACTACCTTGTGTGCAGATGAGTCAGTCCTGGAAAGGGTAATTAAGGCAAGAGGTGGGAGTGTGATCTGGCTGGAGGAGCCAGGACAGGGGAAAATGGTGAAAAGAGGTGAGGTAGGAGAATATAAAAAGAGAGGTAGGATTTGTCTGCTTCTGACAGAAAATCCACAAAGGTGAGAAGAATAGTTTCAAATGACTGACTTTTGTGTCTTGAATTAATGCTGAAATGAGCTGGAAGTCCCAGAAAATATCTTTTTAAAGAACCGACTACTCCAGTAATGCTAAGATTCCTTTGGATTATGACCCTCCAGTACTGACCCTCCTCTACCACTCTCTATAAACCACTATGGTGTTCTCTCTCTATAAGCCTCTGGATATACCTGTTTTGGCTACGCTTCTGCTAGGATTCTGGAATGTCAGAAAAGTGAAAGTTGCTCAGTCCTGTCGACTCTTTGTGACCCCATGGACTGTAGCCTGCCAGGTTTCGGTATCCATGGAATTCTTCAGGCAAGAATACTGGAGTGGGTATTCTTGGGCTTCCCTTGTGGCTCAGCTGGTAAAGAATCTACCTGCAATGTGGGAGACCTGGGTTTGATCCCTGGGTTGGGAAGATCCCCTGGAGAAGGGAAAGGCCACTCACTCCAGTATTCTGGCCTAGAGAATCCCATGGACTCTATAGGCCATGGGGTTGCAAAGAGTCGGACACAACTGAGAGACTTTCACTTTTATAGATACCTGTTGAATTAATAAATGAATATATTCTTTCTTCAAGGAACCTGTAATGTGCGTAGAAAGGAGATGTATTACACAAAAGAAGTAGAGAACAGAATTTGGTATATGACCAATTGTGTGATTCAGACTAAAATTTAAGTATATATCTTCAGAATCGATCTACACATTATTAAGATTTATGTTCTTACTAGAAAGAAACCAAATGTGTCAGATAATATATCAGTTTGCTAGGGCTGCCGCAACAAGCAGTACAAACTAAGTGCCTTAAGTGGCAGAACTGCATCATCTTACAGTTCCAGAGGTTCGGAGTCTGAAACCGAGGTGTCAGCAGGGTTGTTCCTTCTGTGGACTGTGAGCGAGAATCTGAGCCATGCCTCTCTTCTAGCTTCTGGTGGTTTGCTGACAATCTTTGGCATTCCTTCTCTTATAGGAATGTCACCCCATCTCTGATTTCATCTTCACGTGTCTCTCTCCTGGGTGCATCTTTCTCCAAATTTCCCTGTTTTATAAGGATGCCAGTCATATTGGATTTGGGATCCAACCTAATCCAGTATGACCTCATCATCACTTAATTAATCATATCTGCAATGATCCTATTCCAAGTAATGTCACATTCTGAGGTTTGGGGTGAGTTTGGCTTAATTCCTAATACATGGAAAGAGGGTAGATTTTCTTCTACTTTGCCAGTTTGGTACCATTAAAGTTTTATTTTAGTCTCCTCTGCTTAATTCACTTAATAGATGAGATCTACTGTAAATTATGAATAATAAAATGAAGGATTATAAATGAGTTATTTGTTTTGCTGTTTACTTAACAGGATTTATACACAGATATTGAGATTTAAAAAGCCTTCTGATAAGAGTGGCTAACATTCATTGAATGTTCACTATCTAATGATTTTCATGGATTTTCCCACTTAACTTTCACATCTATTAGATAGATATTACTAGATAGATACTAGATATTATTATTTATAGATTAGATATTAGATAGATATTATTATTTATTAGATAGATATTATTATTTATCTACATTTTATTGATGGGACTCCAATACACAGTTGTAAAGTAACCCCCCCAGGCCATGTAGTAGTAGAGTTGGCATTGGAATCCAGGCTCACTAACTCTGGGGCCTCACCACTGAGTACATGCTGTCCCCTTAATCTTATTACAGCCAGGTAAGGTAGACAACATTATCATTTTATGGTTGAGGAAAATAAAGCTTAAAATAACTAGAGACTTCCCTGGGTCACAAAACCAGCATGTGTATAATATTGATAAGTATATAATATTTGGGATTTGAGTTTAGATATTAACCTCCATGGGGAAATCCTTTCTACCTTAGATTTCAAGTTCCACTTGTGTTTCCTCTGCAAACATTCTTGCATTTACCTTACAAGGCACTCAAGACATGGTTGGTGACACAGGACGTCCTTGTCTCCTCAGATACTTGTGACTCCTTGAGGTTTGTAGATTCTTGTCTACGTTCCTAGAATCTTGCATAGTCTCTAACACACAATAGACAATAAATATTTTTAAACCAAATGCATATAAGTACAGAGAAGGCAATGGCAACCCACTTCAGTACTCTTGCCCGGCAAATCCCATGGACGGAGGATCCTGGTAGGCTGCAGTCCATGGGGTCGCTAAGAGTCAGGCACAACTGAGCAACTTCACTTTCACTTTTCACTTTCATGCATTGGAGAAGGAAATGGCAACCCACTCCAGTGTTCTTGCCTGGAGAATCCCAGGGACAGAGGAGCCTAGTGGCCTGCCATCTATGGGGTCACACAGAGTCAAACACGACTGAAGCGACTTAGCAGCAGCATATAAGTAAAGGCAAAGGAGCCAAAGAAAAGGGAGACCACCTGAAAATAAGAAATAAGGGTTACTAGAAGGAGTAACTGAGGTGACAGAAGATGAAATTTGGGGTAATGATAAAGATGTGATCATAGGAGATTACTACGACTATCTTAGAGAAATAAGCTAAACAAGAGGAAAAGATATGGTTTGTTGAAGTGATGAGAGGAAGCTCTTTTCTTATTGGAAGGTGGGATCATCAACTAAGAGTATTGGTGTGTAACGAGTTACCTGGGTTGCAATGAGATTTATGAGTGGGCAGAGGAAGAGATTTCACTTGGGATTCGATTAGAGACATGTTTCTCAGTATAAGTTTACGTAGTACACAGTAAACATTGATGTTAATAGACAAGTATTTATTTTAATGTACATTTTGAAAAAAATCTAAGCAGCATGTCAAATCCCATCATTTTATATAGTTATTAATGATTAAGATAATTTTAAAGGAGATAGTTATATAACAATTTATCCTTAAGTAAGTTAATTTAGTACTTAAAAATAAGTGAATTAAAGAAATAGGTAATTTTAGATTACACTTGGATATGGGAAAGAAAAATATGGCTCAAGATTGGAAAGAGGTTTTCAGAGTTTATACACATTCTTAGTTAAAGCTAGTCACAAAATGTGTACTTGGATGTGCTCAGTCATGTCCGACTCTTTGCAACTTCATAGACTATATAGCCTGCCAGGTTCCTTTGTCCATGGGATTTTCCAGGCAAGAATACTGGAGTGTATTGTCATTTCCTTCTCTGGGAGATCTTTCTGACCCAGGAATCTAAACCTGCATTTCCTGCATTGGCAGGCAGGTTCTTTACCACTGAGCCACCTGGGAAGCCCTAATCATAAAATGACGCGGTTGTAAATAC